>NC_087555.1:10910309-11277809 GCF_036250125.1 Pseudopipra pipra
ATTGATGCCCAAATAGAAAGGGAAGAAAACAGGTACAAATGCTAATTAAAGAAAATATTTTTTTTGATACAGCGCTCAGATTTCAGCTTCCCTGCCCTCCATCCCTCAATATGTTACCTTTTGAATTTGTATGAGCTTCCAGGGTCATTTCTACTTTTAAGATCAAAAGGCTTTTCACAGTTATACAGGTGAAGCTATGATGGATTTCATGTGTTTTGGGAAAGCTTTATGGAAAGGCATTTCAAGAGCTGGATCATAGATATAACTGAGCAAAACAGATATGAAGGTGGTAGGCTGCCACTTCGAAGTGTTGATGTGTGTGTCTCACACCCAAACCAGCAAGTGAACAGATTCAAGAATTAAAATGCACAGTGTATACTCAGAAGCAGAGGAAATATAGATGCACGGCTGTGTAATGAGGACTGCTTCTTGTAAACAGTGCAGCATGAGGGCATAGATGCTAATTAACCATGCAAATTGAATTTGCCAGAAGTTCCGAGCAGGGAAGACATCTAAAAGCAGGCTTGATTTTCCTAGAGGATGGCATGAACGACTTGCCTTTATTAGTTACCAGGATGCCTCTAGGAGCTTAGATTTAGCGGAGTTGAGAGCTTTTTAGGATCAGGAAGGGATATGCCAGGGACGAAAATGACAGGTTCTTAGTTCTTTCTGAAAGAGCAGATTTGTCCTACCAGTTCAAGAGTTTAAAAAAGAAAAAAAAAAAAGGATTTTAAAAAAATGGTTTAATTTTTTTAAAAATTTAAATGAGACATTTTTGACTTAGTTGGTGATTGACCTTTTAGCTCTCTCGCCCTGATCAGTGCTTTGCTAGACTGTTAAGGATCTTTTGTCAGCTGAGAGTTACATGCATGAAGCTGTAATTGTGGGTTCTAACTAGAGCCAGGGGTGCTGACACACCTAAAGAAATCACAGCATTTTATAACTTTCCAGAGCCGGCGGCAACTAGGAGAGTCTGAGCCACGGTGATCTGTCACTGTCGTTATCTTCCCATTCATAGAGCTGTGAGAGAGGGCTATTAATCATCCTGCCTAAGGCCTGGCAGTGTGTGGAAATGCACAGAGCATTGCCATAGCTTCTGAACAGTCAACACGGCAGGATCTCACAGTTACTGCCTGCTTTAGGTCTGAAGTAATGACAAATTCATCAAAGTCTCTGTAAGGCAAAATTTTTCCTTCTGTGTCAGAACTGCCACCTTTTCTCCCCTTGAGAAGGCAACAATTGGCTTCTTGCTGAATTCCCGTGTGGCGCAAGAGGTAGTTTTGGCAGGAGGGACTACAGGGTGTTTAGATTTGTTGCAGTGGCAGTGAGACAGTGGTAGTGAGGAAAGGGTGAGAAAAGAGCAGAGGCCCCTTTTTGTATCTTTAGGGAACCACCAAAGTGGGATGAGAGTTGGTGCTGAGGGTGAATGTGCCACTTTATCTTCAATGTAACTGCTGGTGATCTGAGTACCTTAAGGCTGGGGTTAAAGTTTGCTAAGATTAAGTTTTGGAAACATGAGAGTGAGATCCTGTGTTTCTTGCTAAATCTTCTGTGGTCCTCAGCTTTTGATACAGGCTGAATTGGGAAGAAGAGTTGTGCTGAACTTTTTTAGTGAAGTCAGCCACAACTGGTGGTTTGTGCGTTTATTACATTGGTGTTACTGTTTGGGTTTGTCAGAAGTGGATAAGCAATTGTAAAAACAGGTCGCAGAGCTGCAGTATGGGCTGGCTTTGGCATGTTCAAATAAGCTTTTTTCAGTTTTTGCAGGCAATGTCACGGAATTGTTTTTAATGTTAGAAAACTTCTTGTTCAGTTTTGTGTGAGAAAATGGTTCGGTTTCTGTTGGAGTCTTATGTTGTGTGCTAGGGCAGGTGAGGAGATGGCTGGCAGCCATGAATGTCACGTTTATACATGAATGGCATTTGTTTTGTTATTCCAGAGAAAATTCAGAGTTGTGATTGAGAAGATGAGGGCTTGTGGAGTATAGAAGAAATAGGCAGCTCAATACACTCTTGTGTCCTGCACGGATCAGATTGGTATTGTGAATGCTGGTGACTTCAAACAGAAATGCCCTATTTGTTATTTTGCAAAAGTATTTATCATTGAAGTATAGTTAGGAGTAAGATTCACGGGCCATGCTTGGCACGTGAGGGAATAGCTGTGGAAGCTCACTGTTCCTCTCCACACATCCTCCACAGGCCTCATGGACTACTTGTGAGTCTGCAAGAGGTTTTTAAGGAAAGTAAACCTGATGCAGGAAGCTCCTCCACACTGTCCACATCTGCCTCTCTGATGGAGAGCGATTAAGGTCTGCAAACTGAAAAGGACCAAAAACCTGCTTCATGTTCTACCATGTCTGCATGAAGTCACCCAGAGCTGAAGCAACATACAGAGTTGTTAGGATTAACTGGGACGTACAGAGTTACTGGGGATTACCTGGGAAAGGGTAGAGGCTGCAGCATAGAAGAGGAAACAGCAAGGAAAAAGCCTCCATTACAGTTACATTACAGACTTTCTGCACAGAGAAACAGTAGGAGTTACTATCTTCCATACAGCATAACTTCTTATTTGCAAGCACTGCTCCTTCCTTTCTTCTTCCTACATTTCCCTGTAGAAATTTCCAACTAGTTCTCCAAAAGCCTCAGGGTGAAATCTTGCCTCCACCAGTGTCAGTGGGAAATCTCCCATTGACTCCAATTGGATCATTATTTCATCCTATTTTGGGAGGAATCTTTGCCTCACTGAGTGCTGCAGGACTTGGTCCAGCAAGAGAGAGCACTCCCTTGTCAGCAGCACAAGCCCTCCCCTTACTGAATTTCCATAATAATTCAGAAACAGCAAGGCTTTTTTTAGTTTGTTCTTTTTTTCCCCTTCCCTATTAAATGTAGCCATGATAGATGCCCAGTGGAAGCTGAACATTACCTCTGCAAAACAAGCTCTGCAGTAACTGTGGAATTTAATGGCTTTACATTCCCCAAACAGGCTGTGTATACAACAGGCAGTGCTGCCTGCCCAGAAGTTTCTGGTATTATGCTATCTGTGGATATAAATTCTAGTTCTCTTCACTTTTCCCAGTTAAAAGCTTCTCTTTGGATAAAGGAACAGCTGATCAAAAAGGACAGTTCTAGTCAACAGTCTTATTAATAACGACAACTCTAATATCATCATCACTTCCATATGGATTCCTTCTCAGTGACTTTACACACATCCACTCAATAAACATTCTAATACATGGGTAGTCAGCAAAATATTGATTATCTCCTCTACTTCATTTTGTCTTTTATAATCTAGGAAGTACCAGTGAAATTATATGACTTGCCTGAAGCAAAGCAGAGTCCAGAGCTTATATGTTGTCACCTTCCAAATTGCTCAAGCTCCTTCCAATTTCTAGTTGCACACACAGCTGCTTCCCTCATTTAAGCCATCTTTTTATTTAGATTAAAAAGACACCATAATTTAGGTAAAGTATAATTCAGGAACACCTACAGAAATCATTTTCATCAGTACTGAAACCAGCTGAAGAAATTTTATAAAGCAATCACAAGCCTAGTATTTGCAACACTGTAAGGAAACATCAGTCCTTCAAATGGTTTGTGTGCTCACACTTTGCCTGCTAAATTTACAAGGAAAATGTTAATCACCATTGGTTGTCAAATTCAAGCTGACAATTAAAGTCAGATCTCCTACACCAGCCTAAGCAGACTGCTCAAACTTACCATTTGTACAGAAGAATGGAAATTTTAATTGTTACAACAAAGACCTTCCCAAGCTGAGCATGACGTGTCATTCCAATACCTCTGGCATTTTATAACCATTCCCATTTTTGAACAGATGCAAATCTTTCTATGGCCTCCAACGTGCTTGTCTTTTAAGAAGCTAGATGTGACAGTTAGATGTGGCAACACCTTGCCTTACCTCTGAGAAGCAGAAATCACTGATACCATGAATTTCAAAATCCGCAACCCTCATTAAAAGCAAAACCAAAATATGCATGCAGTAGGAGAGTATCTTCGGGAAGTTACCGTATTCCACCAGCTTTACAAGATAAACTTGCAAATGTAACAGTTAAGCTGCTCTGTGGAAGAAGACGTGCAATAGAGAGCTACAGCTTAGAAAGAAGCATCAGCTCCCACCACACTGCGTTTTCAATGTGATCCCAAAATCCTAGACTTGCTTAATAGGAGAAGAAATGCTATTGCATACTTTATAGAACAAAAGGACTTTCCAAAGCTTCCTTCTCAAAAGCTGTTGCAGAAGGGCACCGGGTACTTCATGTACAGAGATGAATACCTAATACCTTCCACCACAGAAGGCTGAAGCTTCTTTGAGACAGCACATGCCCATACCTCTCCTTCCCCCAATACCTCATGCCAACCTGCAAGAGCTGCTGAATGAACAGCAGATGTTCACTTGCTATTGGGGCCTCAGCAGTGGCAGAGGAGTCTGAAGGGCCCTGCCAGAGCTCACTCTGCCCAGCAGACTCTCCAACAGTGAAACCAGCATCCTGTTTGAAAAATATTTTTCTGCCTTGCCTGTGACAAGAGCAGACAAACTTTTGGTTCTGTCGTCTCTCATAAGACAAAAATTGAAATACGTCAACCAAGAATCCTATGAAAGAAGATTTACAGGCAAGAGAATAGAATCAATTTCTTCTTCAATAGAAGATGCAGAATAATCCAGCTTACCTCTCTGTGGTGATGATCCAATCTGCTGTACTAACACAGGTACACACCCACCTTCCCCCCTCTGCTGTTGCTGTACAGACCAACCTGAACATACACAAGAGCCCATATGCCTTAACATAAACCTTTGGCACTACATTGGCACTCTGCATGAACATGTGAACTTTCAACTCTGCAGCTGGAACCAAGCAGAAAGTCTAAGGCTTCACACATTTTGTGAAGATAAGTTGTGATGATCTTTCCACATTTTCAGCCAGCACTTGCATATTCCTTAACAATGAAGGTGCCAAAAGGCTTGGCTCAGAGCCAGAGGGAAAACTGTCATCATTCTTAGCAATTTTCAGATGCAGTGCACAGATTTTGTTACATTATAAAAAATGTGCCAAAGGCTCTGTAGAGGGAAAGGTCCCCCTTATTCTGCACTGTGCTGTGTATCATGCTGCAAGACAGGAATGCTGAAAGGCCATTTCATATATTTACATTGTAAAGCAGACCAAGGTCTTGAATTTTAGGAAACTACTTTGTGTGAGAGAAAGAAAACTGTTGTTCTGTCAGTCTCAAGGTGAGACAGATGTTCTCCCTCCCTGTAGGAGAATGACAAGAGAATGTGTAAACATGTGCATAGGCATGTTTCTCCTCATCTGTGGGTTTAGGAGCAGCCTATTGAGCACCCTGTGGAAGTGTGGGTATTGCAGCTGAGACTTCCCCAAAATGAGGGAAGAAGACTGGAGCTCCCAGCTCATCAGATTGGTAAGGGATTTTTGAAACACTTACCAAAACTTTACATGTTTCTAGTACTTTAAACTTAATTCATATGGATTTTTTTGGAAAAACTGGAATAGGAGAGTAGTTGTCACTGAAGGAGGCTGTCTGAAGGACAATAAGAGGATAGGGGAAGGTCTGCTTTTCCCGTTTCCGAAACCCTCCAACGCAAGAGGGATATTGACCTCTGAGGTTAAATAAAGTCAGGGCCTTCAAAGCAGACATTGGTTATATGGTATCTGTGGGAAATAAGGCACCATGTACACACAAATGTCATATCTACATAAACAGAGCACAAATAATTGTGCAGTAATGCTGAAAAAATCCTCTGTATTTAAAAACCCAGGATGAGTAATTCTTTCAATATTGGTGTAAAGCAGTCCAGAGTATTGCACTGAAACACATTCATTAAGGCTCCAAGATGTTTTTCGAGCTTTCATAAAAGCAAATTAATGGATACTGCTGAAACAATAGTATAATTTGAACTTCATAGTAATAACTAAAAAGCCTTGTAAAGCACAAGTGCAAGCAGCAATGGGGCTGGGAACAAAAAAGCTCAGATTTCCTGTTACACGCAATTAAATAGGTAATCATGTCATGTACTCAATTTTTAATCTCTTTACACCAATAGAGCAGTATGATAAGTAATAAATTTGTTTTTATGAGAAAGCTTCTGATGTATCCTCAGTTGCCAGGAATGAAAACTGATTATGAAAAAGTAATTTATAGCAAAAATTTATATGAGATACAGAGCTTCATGGATATCAAGCCATATGAACAATTCAAAACTGACAAAAACATTGGTATGTTAAAGTTTAATATTAATTCCTCGTATTTCTGGGACCTTTACTCTACAGTTTGTAAAGCTTATATTTATATTACAGATTCTACTGTTTCATAGAAGTTTATATCTTTTTAAGTCTTCCAAGATTGGTGATATCCTGTTCATAGTGTGCAATGAACAATGCAATTAATATGGTTTAAAAATTGGGGCTGTTGCCTTTCCATTAAATAGATGAAAGATAACCCAGAACGAAATGAATCATATAATCTACATGCCTTTGATAACAAAAAGTGGTTTTCCTAATCTTGCAGCCCAACAGGATTCAACAAGAACATGAGCTCTTCCATCTCTTTTTTCCTAAACTTTAATCCCCATTCCAGTAAGACCTGCACCAGTCTCAGTCCCAACTCTCCTCAGGATCTTGTGATCAATTTGTCTTTTTATGCAATCTTTTCCTAATCCTGAGCCTAAAACAGCCTAAGGCTGGGCTTACCCCAGCTGAGTCTGTACAGTACACAGCTCAAACCCAGCATAAGGTCTGAGCACAAGCAAATGCACCACTGCCAACAGCACCCCCAAACCTGGCCCTGCAAACCATGAAAGTTTCTTCAGAAGCACAAACTTCACCTCACTTCTTTTATGACATTTTTTCTTTTACTTGAATCTGTTACTGAATGTATATGTGATATAGCTGTGTTATCGTGCCATCAAGTAACAGCAGTGTGTAAAGGAATGATTTTCATGCTATTCTAAATATTTGTAATTTGAAAAGGAAAACATTATTTTGAAAGATGAGTAAAAACCTTATGTGATTTGGCTATAAAAGAGAAATAGGCTGATGAGAAAATGATGAACATACTAAGCAGTAGCCCATTTTCCTAGCATGTCTCTTTACAAGAACAACTAGCACCAAAACCCTAAAGAAGTTTAAACTGTGAATGGTTCCTCGTTGCTATGGAAAGCATGACTTAATTTTGCTTTTAAATGGCAGATTTTATTTGTCTGTCTGTGCCTGGTGGAAAATGATTAGACTGAGATTTTGGTTTTGGATATCCTCGTAGAGGTATTGATGGTAGCCCCGTGTCTTCCCCACTGCCATGTGAATGTTTTCTGCTGGAATAGGCTGGAGTGATGCAAGTATGGCTCAGGTGGGTTGGGGGAATCAAAGGAACTTATTCAAGGACCTTTGGTGTTTCATGCTTGAGTGTACAACCTCTTGTTCTGAACGCAGACAGCCACTGTCTACAGGCCCTGTAATGGAGAACTGCACTCTGAGTAGTTTCTGAATAGTTTCCTTGGCCAGCTGTAGTTTTTCTGGCACAACACCTCATCATGGCTTTGAATTTAGCCCATTATAATTGTTGGATCTGTTTTATCCAGTGGAAATTCCAGTGGAAAAGTAAGAACTGCAGTCGTCCCACCCCACAAGCATCTATTGTAAAGCCAGAGATGATGGATTTTGTTGAGTTTTCTTTATGCTTGCTGGGCCAAATCCTCACCTGTTGTTTAAATTTTGAAGAAGGTTGTCTAAAACCAGAATTCCTTCTTCTGTATAGATGCCACCAGCTTCAAATTGCTCCAAATGTGCTTTACTATACTGCAAGGTTTGTTGGTATTAATTGCAGCACATTTATTACCCTGTAAGAGCTGTTATAAAGCTACTGCTTTGTGCAGGCCAACTGGCTAGATAATATCCCAGTGCTCTCAATTTTCCTTTAGTTTAGTTTATTTTAAGTGCAGCTCCTCTCTGGGAACTATCTCTGTACAAATGACGTGGTAGCATTCCAGGGCTGTGTCCTTGCTGCCAGCTGATTCATGTACACTGTGCAGGCAGGTCACCTGCAACCTCTACAGAAGTCTGAGTCAGACCAGCCTCGTGTACCTCGTTTGATGTGATTCTTTGTATGGTTTCTTTCTGTCACATGGATGGACAAAAAACTGTGTGATGTGAGTGTCCTTCCAGTAACAGCAGTCTGTACTCCTGTGTCCCCTTTTAGGACTGGCAAAACAGAGAGTTAATTTACAGCAGATACTTGGTGCCTTGCACTATTGGCTTTTTTGGCTTGTGTCCCATAACAGTCAGGAGGTAGGAAAACATCAGAGGCTGGATGGGGCCCTTTTTTTTTTTTTTCCTTTTTTTTTTTTTTTTTTTTTTTCCTCTTACACAGGAAAAACTGTATATTTTGGTGTTTACCTTTAGGGATAGAGCGACCACTTGTACAGATCCCTTTAGGTCTTCTGGCAGCTTGTTTATACAGCTGGGACCACAAAGACCAATGTCTTGCATTTAAAAGGATGGCAGAGTGAAAACAGATACTCCCAAAGGGTGAAGTCTGTTTTTCTTTGCTGAAAGAAAGGGGCAGTTTTCTGTGTTTTGTGACAGTGGGTTATTCCTTGGAGTCATGTTCCTAAAGCTTGTTCTCGCTTGCCCCACAGGGCTCTTCAGTGACCCCATGCACTTCAATGTAGTTGATGCATTTCATAGAACTTGGTAAAGACCCAGGTCAGCACCTTTTTTCTATAGGTCTTGCCCACCTATCAGTGTCACACACATCACACAGTTCCTGATAAAACTGAAAAATATCCTATTAATTTTCACGGGAATATTGTCATGCCCAGATGGTTGAAGTCCTTGTTCAAGACTCATACAGCAGAACTCCATCATCCTCATCCTGAATATGATCTCTGAAATGAGGAAGGCTATTGTCATATTTTGTAAATTGGCATCTCAGTACAATTTAGTACAATTTTTTTTTTTTAAATCCAGCAAAAAAATCCCAGTAAGTTCAAATGAATGGGAATTAGTGGGTGGTGCTGAATAGGGCTGGGACACCACTCTGAGCAGGTGATAGGAGTGAAGGTGTTCAGCTCCTAAGAGTCAGGCTGCATCTGGGCTGTGAGCAGAACCCATTGCTTGTGTCAGTAGGAGTTCCTTTTCTAAATCTAGTGAAAGAGTTTTCTTTATGGAAATGGAATAGTCTTCTAAAAAGATGCTTAAAAAAACCTTCCACTATTTGATGGAGAGTGTTGCTCTTTCAGTTGAGTACAGTGTTGTAGAGCTCTGCCTTTTTTTTAAGGAGTTGTTGTGCACTGTTAAATCCTGCAGGATTTCTTTGTTGCAGGAGGACTGTAGATTTTGATCCAGCCTTCATTAAAAGGAAGCCTTTTAGTTCATGGCTTGGAACTGCTCTTGCATTTCCATAGAAATAAAGGAATCTAAACAGCATGCAACTGAAATTAAATCCATGGAAGGACAATTTCAACCAACTTATTTTCCTGAACATATTTGGAAAACAGAGGGACAGGTCTGTGAATTTATAAATTTGAAACAACATAAAAAGGACCTTGAACTTTCAGTCAAAGAGGCATGTAATTAAATTTCTCCCTGCTCCATAATTTTCTATTGTATCCTTGTTACCTTTTTTGTCATATCTATTTGCATCTTCACAAATCCAAAATATCTTAATTTGAATAAAACAAAAGCCTATTCATGCTTGTACTATTCATGTGGTTTAATTGGTTTACAAAATACAAATGTTCTTTGAAAGAAACTGATTTGATTTCAAGAGGCTGGTAGTTGTCCATCATATGTGGTCCTTCTTCTCACAAAAGATGAAGGAACAGAATTAGACATAAATGGGCTTGCTTCAACTTGCTTTGGTTTTGCCCCTGTTTGGGCTGAGCTCTCACTGTTGCTCAGTGAATACAGTAGGAAAATATTAGGGTTGTAGCTAATTGCACAAACAAAAATAGTTTTCCACATGTGAAGTTTAAATGGAGAACTGAAAATACTTTTCAAATGCTCCACTTTCCTGTTCTAGGTAATATCAGCATGATCTTGAAGACTGCAAAATTCATTATGGTCTTGGAGCTCCTGGGCAGATGGTGTTATGTGGTAGAGGTAACAGTGTTGTATACCAGTGTCAGTCAGGGTTAGAAAGAGGTTCCAGATTATTTTGATACTTAAGTGAATATGTAACAGAGAGTAGTTGAGATAAGGTGGTATGTTCTTGCATCCCAGATTATGTACATCCAATTAAATTTGAATTGAATTACAAGTAAGAATTAATTGAAGCAATTTCTGATATCTTATATGGAAGAATCTGTTAAGTAATGATTCGTTAATGTGGACCAAGATTTTTAATGCCATGGGTCTCAGTAAGGGCCAGATGGAGCAGGTGACAATGGGAGGGGTGGGTAGGCAGCGCTGCCACTCTGTGCCAGGAGGTACTGCAGTGTTTGAGCACAGAGAGGGGCACTGTGCTGGGTGACTGATGGACTTTGCAGGTTCAGCTTCAGGTCAGTAGGGCCAATAGAAACTGAGTTTGAAAATCTGGCCAGATAAATAGCTCCCTGTGTAGGTGCAGGTTTGTGATTTGGAAATTCAGTCTTGCAGTGTATCTGAATATCATCACTGCAGACATCTTCAGTGATCCCATTGCAAATGTGTTCCTGGTGGGGAGGAACTCCTAACCCTCCCAACACACTTCTTGGCCAGCTTCATAGCATCCTGCTGTGCGGTGGCCCTGTGAGCTGAGCCTCTGTGTTGGTCCCCAGACATTGTGTTGGGGGACCAACTGTGTTCCTCTGGAAGCTGGGAAGATATTCCCTTCACTGGGTCTGCCTTGGTTATTTGGTGCAGACCTCTGCAATGTCTTTTCTGCTGCTGCAGATGTGGGAGAAACAGCCCTTGGTGTCTTTCTGTAAGAGCTCTTCCTTGGTTAGAAGAGGAAAATATTCTTTCTCTCAGTGTCTGCTCCCAGATGAACAGCTACTTCTTGGGGTAGCTGGGAAAAGGGAAAAGAGATGCCGCTCTGCAAACTTTTCTATCAAGAGAAGGACCTTCTAGCAGTAGCTGTATAATAGCAACAAGGCAATACAGCACAGGTTAAACACCTCAGTGTGCAGGGTGTCTGGTGTAATTCAAATACCAAAGAAGAAGTTAATGTAGAAAACTGTTAGTCAACTCATTAAATTGATTCGTGTGTTTATCTGGAGAGTTATCTATTCTTCTGCAGGAAGAACAGCATTTTATGGTATGATTAGTTACTAGTTTATTTAAACTTTTTACATGTTCTCCAATACAACCAGGCAGGGACCACCAGCTCAATAATATTCATGTTGTCTTTGGGGCACATCTGAGTGTGGGGGGAAATATATGCAGAGTATTTCATGGAGGCTGCCTGCCCCTGAGGCAACTTTAGTGATGTCAGCTCCTCATCTGTGTGCCTTCATGAGACTGTGCCCAGAACATACAGGCTAAACTCAGAAAGGGAAACGTGCAGAGCTGTCAGTCGAGTCTCTCTGGCTGTCAATATAGTTTATGTTTAAGCACAGACTGAAGGGCACAAGAAGATGCATTACTGACAAAGTAAATCAAATCATGGTTGGCAACAGGTTGCAAATGCAGGAGAGAACTGATGATGGATAGGCAATGGAATTATAAAGCAGAGGGAAGTCTCTGAAGGATACAGAGATCATAAAAATGGAAAATACTGGGTAGAGGCAAAAATAATCTATTGTGTTACCTCAATGGGAAAGTATTTGCATGTCAAAAGAAAGTTTTATACACAGCCTAATGTGGTGGTAATAGGAAAAAAAAATCTATTTGCACTGTCATTTCTTGCTCTGTATTTCTCTGAGTTCTGAGGCTGCTGTAAAGAAAATATTATCTCTTCTGAACTGCAGATTAATTAGTCAAGATAATGAATAATTCAAATCTTGAATTTACGCAAAGCATCTCTTCTCAGTTTATATATTTTGCTAATAGAAAAAGAGAAAACCAGCTTCTTGTTGCAATTTGAGATTTTTTCAAAGCAAAAGCCTCAGTTTATGCTTTGCTAAGATGAACTAGATCAGGAGTTAATGGTAATAGATTTAGCAATCTGCTGAATAGGCAACTGTTTACTATGGAGCACTTCGGTTGTATGAGAGATTCATTAGCTGAATCTCATTTAATGTGTTTACTTCTTGACTTTCACAGAAGAAAAAAGATGTAACAACAATTATTTTTTACTTTTTATTTGCCATGTGAATCATCCAGCTTCACTTTTTCTATGCCAAGCAGAAATCAGTCTGGAATACTTAATCAGTATAGATTATAGAAGTATTTTACAGTGATGGAAGTACAGTTGCTTACTTGATGTTTACTGATGGCAGAAGAGCTGCTCACATCTGGTCATTTGTATGGGTGTTGTAAATACTGTGTTTGCCTGTGGGAGAACTGGAAGGGAGCAGGTCTGTATCCCCCCAGTGATGCTGAGAAGGCTCTGTGTTAGGCAGCTGCTGTCAGCTTCTGATAATCTCTGAGCACCTTTGTGTCCATTTTCCCTTTTACACTGCTAACCCACAGGGGTGCTGTGGGGATGAGTCAGCCTGCCCCTCTGCCCTGAGGGCTGACCCTGGGACATCTGGGGCCTCTCCTTGACACCAGCACCTTCAGTAGGTGGTGAAGAAGGGGCTCTAGCAGAGTTGTTTTCTTGTGGTTGTGAGCGAGGCTGCCGTGCCCTTTGAGGAGAAATGGGCCAGCTTGGTGTGAGAAAGATCAGATTTGGCTTAAATACTGTGATTGCTGAAGAGGAGCCAATACCATGTCTAGGACTTTGTTGAGCCATGGAGGCTTTGATGACGTGAACCTCTGGTACTTTGGGTAAAATGTACCTTCTGAGAGAGGTAATGAGTGTAACTAGTGATTCATGTAATGAAATAGTGCTGTCCCTGGACCTCTTCCATGCAGAATGAGGAACTTCAGAGCCCACTGTGTGGCTGGAGCCAGCTGCTGCACAAGCTCATGCTGCAGAGTCATAGAGCCATAGACTGGCACAGACAACATGACTTAGGTTTGAAGTATTGATCTATAGGGGCAAATCCTACTTCTGAAAAGCTGGGAACCAGCCTGAGTTTGTTGGTAACTTGGTAAGTACTGCTTTTCTGGGTGGGGGGAAGGGGGACTTCAGTGGTTGGAGTGGGCTGGGGAAGAGTATCTTTTTGCCACTTCTCTGAATGTGGCATGTACAGAGTGATACTCTGCAGAGCAGAGGGGAGTAGGCTTTGCACATCTGAATTTGACTTGACCACTGCCAATGAAAAATGGTTAGTAATACTGTCACTGCTCTGTCTTTTATAAGACTATTCAGAGCCAGCTTTCAGACATCTTCTAAAAGCCCATATCTGGTGCAGGCAGATTTGCAGGGACATAACATACTCTTGTTCCCTAAAGATTTTCCTCCACCTGCTTAGGTGTAGTCCTCTGATGTTATACAGTTGCTATGGAAATAAATGACATCACTGTCTGGGGAACATGGCTTCATATGAGAAATCAATAAACTAGAGCAAATGAATTGTCAGACAGCTAAGTTGCCTCCCTGTCTTACTCACATGGAAAAAAAAGAAGGTGGATGAGAAAGTGATAAATAATATTTTCTTTTTCCCCAAGGAAATGTGTGTTTTCTAAGCCAAATGTCTGTCGGTTGTTTTAGACTTCAGAAGAGCTCAATAATCCCCTAAAGATGTAAAAGGAATTCAAGTCAGGGAGTTGGTAATTTCCCACTAGCTGCATTGTATCTCGTGTTCCAGTTATTCCTGTTTCACTTTCTGTCTTTGGTACCTGTTGGATAGTAGAATGCCATAAAAGGAACTGGGAGAGATGTACTCAATTAGTTCCATGAGATAATTGGAACTCCTGCAAATACACCATCACCTCTGTCTCTGAGTCTGCTTCCTGTTCCCTTACTCACTGTCCTCCCCTCATTAGGTGCC
Organism: Pseudopipra pipra; assembly: GCF_036250125.1. NCBI lineage: Eukaryota > Metazoa > Chordata > Aves > Passeriformes > Pipridae > Pseudopipra > Pseudopipra pipra. Next base: position 10,924,296 of record NC_087555.1, read on the forward strand.
TCTGTTGCTGCCTCTGCCATCAGGCTGCAGGCAGCACGGGCAGGGCATTCACAGAGGCCACCTGCCTGCAGAAAGCCAGGTGCCAGTGCTGCCCCCCTTATCCCAGGTGCCACTGCTGCCCTCCCTATCTGGGGAATTCAGTACAGCCCCCCCTGAGCCCCGGGTGTGGAATGTATGTGACACTTGGCAGCCCCACTAGAGCCCAGCCCACTTCTTGGGGTGATTTTACACATAAGATCTCTCTTCCTAGGAATGAAAGGGCTTTCCCTGTTCCAGGGGTTATTCTGGGTGGATTGCTGGAAGCATGTGAGTGCATGTAAATTCTTCGCTGCAGTGTCACTTAGGTACTGTCAGTGCAATAATCCCCAGGAGGAACACAACCAAATGAAGGTCCCAATGTGAAGCATGTGTCCTAAATGGCTATTTCTGACACAGATTATAAATTAAGGAAATTAAATTGAAAGTGCTTTTACTACCAGGAAAAAAACCCTCTAGAATAAATGTTAACTTCTGTACTTAAAAGAAAACTCCAAATGGTTTAAAAAGCTGGATAAAGTCTATTTTGTGTGTCATGTATGAAAACAGCTATTATTGTGAGAAGCAAAGCAACTGATATTTTGCAGATTATGTTGTAATGACACTGGTCCTTCCTAGTCGATATGTGATGGATGGTGTTAAAAGGATTAGGAACAAATTCACTCCTTCACAGGAAGGTTGAGCAGGGAGACTGTGCTGTTTAGTGAATTTGCTGTCACTTACTGAGGAATTAGCCAGCTCTCGTTGTGACTGGAGCGCCTTTGAATCCTTGGATAATTTCTGAATGCATCAGCCATGCAAGAAAAGCACTTTAAGAGGTGAAATGTATACGCTGTACGTACCCATCTGTGCTGCAGTGGGCTGTTTTTCAATATTTACTTAAAAAAGCAGGCCTGGACTAAAATATATGTAGGGTAAGGGTCCAGCTCTGATAGGATTTGGCATTACAGATGAGTTGTCAATGTAGGAGTGCTGTGGTTTATGGCTGAATGGAGGAGTTCAGCACTGCATAGTGTCATTAATCTCTTTGCTCCTAAACATTAGATTTATCACTTACCAGTTGTACAAAGGCAAAATAAGCAGTAAGATAATTACCCAAGCGTGTCCATGGCAGCAGCCTGGGCTGCCAGTAGAAGGATGTTGTATATATGTAGTTTAGAACTAAGACATTTGAAAAACTGCTGGGTGTTACTTTTATGTATGAAGTCAGGCATTGGTGCAAGACACAATGGCCTGAGGGTTTGGTGTAAACCCTGGTTTTTGTAACACCCCTCATGAGACTGCAGATTTGCCAGCTGGTGTGATTGGGCTCACCTTACAGTTTCCCTTTTGCAGTAACTTCCCATTCCATGTCCCAGCAGAGCACAGTGATGACTGTTATTCACTAATCCCCTAACTGGTATCAGGAACCCCACACAAGCTTGTAGCGTTTCCCCATTTCAGGCATCGTGAAGAAAAACAATATTGGGAGAAATTTATCTGTGCAAAACAGGCACTGAAATGTGATAGAAACATTTTGGTAAGAAAAAGATCTTACACTTTATTGTCTGCTTTTCTGACTCTTCTTTAGAGCTGCGTATGATAGCAGGAAATGCTTTTCTTCAGTGTCTTTCTATTTAAACTACTAGTACTTTAAAACTTCGGGGTGTGGGATGACCAAAGTATCAAGAGCAACCTGCAGGGACATGGCACATAGTTCTTGGTAGAGGTCAGTCCTGTCTGCTTCGCACATACAGTTCTGTTGAAGTCAATAAAACTATTTGTGTGGCCAAGGCAAACAAGATTTGGCTTGGTTGGGAGACAGCTTTTAATAGCAGACTTTCACTAAGAAGCAATGATCCTGTTGTCCAGAAATGTCCTTAGTAATAAAGAAGAGAACAAAAACAGAGGAAAGCTCTCGAGGAGCAGAATAGCTCCTGAAGTCTATGTTTTTCATGAAATATCAATTATTGATGAGGGTTTTTCTATAGCATCCAGCTAGTCCAGATGAGGAGCACTCATGCACATACGATCAGTGAGTTCAGAGAAATTGCCTAAATAAATAAAACAGGCACAGTTTTGCTTATTAAATACTGAGTGGTTTTCAACTTTGCTTCAGCACATTGGGGAGTTTGAGTGTGCTTCTCCAAGGGAGAGGAAGGAAAATAATAAGAGAGGGTGGAAAGTGAGAAGTAGTAGAAGGCACAGATTTAGCTCATGATAAGAGTAGGTGCAGGCTGCGTGCCATCTTGGAAATGACACATACAAATACCCCTAAGTTTGTGCTGCAGCTCCTCCTTGCTATTTTGGAGCATGGAAGAGAGACTGAAAGTTTTCTGGAACAAGGAAGGGGTCTTGTTGCTTGCATAATGCAAAAGATAGGTCTGGAATATGATACATTATTTACCATTTACTCCTGTTCCTCTGTAAAACTAACGAATGCCTGTTGCCTCTTCTGGCTGCCTTTAAATTTTTTTTTTGGATCGCAAATGACCATTAAAGGCATCAGGCAGCAACATCTGTGAGCATATATAGCAGCAGCTAGTGCAGCTGTACCTAGGGAAGGATGCACAATCAGCTCAAAATAGCTGACCAGGCAGCTCCCACTTCGCAGTGCAAGGTCCCCCATCATGTGGGACAGATCAGTCCCCTGCCCCACATGGGGTCGGCTCCATGATGCCCCAACCAAACAGCTGGCAAGCCAGCACAGCCAAACCACAGCTACTGCAGAGATTGCAGTGCAGTGGCCTACTGTCCTTTGTCAAGTTCCCCGATAATGCATGCAGAGTCTGTAGGGTGTGTGTGTATACAGGCGCACACGCTCAGAGGTTAAAACTGTCCTCTGCAGAGAGCAGCTCTCTGATGTGGTGGCAGAAGGAAGTGATGCGTGGAAACAATGTTAATTAAATGTCACATTTTGGAAAAATTAGATGCCAGGTCAGTGAGTTAAAATACTGGTGCTGTGTAAAACAGAAAACACGAGTCTCGTGATTATTTCTATAAACATCATCTTTATAATTTGCTTATATTCTGGTCGTTGCTGGCAACCCCAGTCAGGATGCAAACTGCATTATGCTAAGTGTGTTTATGAAGTACTTCAAAGCAGTCTCTTACTTAACAACCATTGGGTTTCTTTCTCTTCCATATCTGTATGTGAGAAGCCACAACTGTCTGTTCATTTATGCCCTGTGCCTACACAAGAAAATAACGTGCCAATACACAAGTGGCTGTATCTGTGAGGTAGAATTTGTAAAAATTATGTGTTGAAAACTATTTTATCTGCTGTATATTTAAGTAAACACAAGATGGAGATGGAATTTGTTACATGCCACTCGATCTCAGGAGAGAATGGGCTAAATGGCACTTTCCAGAGAGCTAATGACCATGTAAGGGGAGATGCTTGGTATAATTATATAATAGTAGTAATGGTACAAAGGCAGCAGAGATGCTCGGAGGTTATTTCTCTTGGGCACTCAATCTGAGGGACAGGATGTCTCCTCTTGTGTAGTGGGGTGCATGGAAAGTGAGGGTGGTTCTGTGTCAGAGCAGAGGTGACAAGACAGTGTCAGCTCAGCTGTTTTGAAATCCTTCAGTGCTGAGAAGTAATGCCCAGGAGAGCTTGGGAAGCTGGTTGCAGCACTCTCTGAAACAATAGTGTTGATTCTTAACAAATCTTGGAAAACTGGGGAGATTCCGAAGGCCTGTGGGACTCTTAAGCCCTTCTGGTGTTTAAAAAGGGCACAAAAGCATAACCCTTGTTGGTAGGTCAGGTTGGCTTGATGTTAGCTACAGGCTGACAGGGCACAAATTGTTTGAGACTCTGCATTAATTTAATACTCCAAAGTATTAAAGGCTAAAAATATAATTCCTACTTACTATGGTTTAACAACTGGTAGATTTGTCTAAATTTTTCTTTTGGTAAGGTTATGTGCTTTTATGATTAAAAAAACAGCGATTATATAATATGCTTGGATTTCTCTAAATCATTTGAACTAGTCATGTCTGTCTTTTTGATTAAAAGCAAAATCCAGGAAACTCACGTTGTATTGAATTAACCTGCTAAGTGGAATTAAAACCTGAGATTTTGAAATGAATTTGTTAACAGGTACAATATGAACAATGAGACCCATTCTTGTCTTCCTGTAGCTACTGTTAATAGTGCCATGTTGGTAGAGTTTGCATACAGAAGTGCAAGCAAGTAACGAGGACATCAGCTTACAGAATGATGTAAATCACTTTTGTTTTCATTCAGCCAAAAGTAAGGTAATATAGCAGGGAACTAAGAGCCCTACTTACATAAATAAGGTAAGAAATTTCATATTTGTTATATATTAACCAAGGTGATTTAAGGTCTAGCTCAAGCTATTATAAAAAATCTGCTCTAAGCAATACAGCAAGTGAAGCCTGATGTGCAACCTGGAATGCAGGGAGAGAGGTGCTGAGCTAGACAAGGGATCACGTCTGTACCATATAGAAATGCAACAGTATAGAGAACCATGCAAGTCAGTTCTAATGGGCAGGTAGTTCCATTTTTACTCCCTCCTCAGAACAGCAACTGAATTGCAAAGACCACAGCAGCACAGGCAGCAGGGTCTCACCATGGGCAGAAGCTACTGGCTGGCAGCTGATGAGGTCAGGATTGCTTCATGACCCCACCATGGCTCCAAAGGCATGCTGACCAACAGGTGCATGTTTTGTGAATAAAATAGCTATGAGGGAGTGCAAAATACGTTGTTATTTAGCTTAACAGACTCAGTGTCTATGGGTTGAAAGGCTTCTCTTTGTGCGCAAATTCTGGGGGAAGGTGCTTAGAAAACAGTTTGTCTTTTTCTGAGGCCCTGATAGCATTACTCAGCCTTTTGGAAGAGCATCATCCTTTTGTGCCAGCTTTCATTAAACACTTCCCCTGTTTCCCAGTTTTCTCCCTTTCACGTGAGGGAATTTCATCTTGTTGCCCTGGAGCAAAATGGTCACAACTGTCTTGAGTGTGTTCTTATTTTGTGAATCTGCTGGCCTCGTTGGCTGGGGACATTTGGGAAGGGTGTATGTCAGCATCTGCTCCGGAACAGCTAAGTGTGTGCCAGTTATCAGGGCAGTGGGGAGATGTTTGGCAGACTCTTCCCATCCCGCTCTCCTGGTTTGGCAGCTGTGGGCCACCTGCAACAGCAGTGGGGTTTCAGTCACAGGAAACCTGTTTAAGAGTGCAAAGCCCTGCGTGCTGGTGGGCTGGCATGGGTGCAGTTGCAGCTCAGTGGGTGCCTCAGCAGCAAATTAAATTTTCCATTTCTGAGCTCAGTATAAACATAAAACTTAAAAAAGAGAGAGACGGAAAGCTAAAAAAATGATAATTCCACCCTTTCATGACAGCCACATCGGGCACCGAAGTGCTGAGATGTGCAAATGCTCTGACTCTGCACACTGTTTGCAGGAATGAAGCTGTAGTCAATACCCTTCTGTGAAATCATTAAACAGAACAAGCCAGACTGTCGTGGGTGTCTTTCTATTAATTGAGCTGGAACTTTGGACTGGGAGTGAATGTGGCCTGCAGGTGCTGGTGGATGCTGATTGCCTTCAGCTATTAGTAATGACCACAAGGCATTAGCTAAATGTTGCTTTGAGAGATATTAAATGAGTTGTCAGCTCGCACTGTGCTTTAAAATCTATTGAAATAGTGACTCAGTCGTTGAGCATAGGTGGCCATCTCATTTCAGCCGGGGTGGACTAGTCTTAATTGTACTGGAAGTACCAGTGTGGGGTGACAGGAATGGTCCTGGGTGTGGGTTAACTTCTGAAGGACTACAGACTTTCAAGGTGGAGGTTCTTCATCCCAGAAAAAAACCCCACCGTATAGAAAGGATATGCAGAGCTCTCCAAACTGTGAGCAGCATGAATAAAACAAATTGGAAACTGATGTTTATTTTTGCTCGTAATAAATCTAAGGTACTTCAAGTGAAACTGTCAGGTAGCAGTTTCAGGACCAAAGAGTATACCTTTTTTTCATACAAGAAGTATCTAAGCTTAAATACATTGCCAAACATGCTTTGATAGGACTGTTAAAAGCAGAGGTAGTTTCAAAAAAGTAAAATCATGATATGAAAATTGTTTGGGAGCTATTAAAAATGTCATTGCTTACCCAGGAAGCCTCTCAGTCCTACATATCTAGAATTTGTCTAGAGAACCTGTACTAGAGGAGTGTCACTGGTCAACACCTAATGCCCTCCTCTAAGTCTCCCATGTTCACAGCTCAGAGATTTCTGAGAGCTTGAGAAGGTTGGGTAGAACTTTTTTTTCTTTGGTATTTACTTTTCTCTCCTGGACATGCACTGTCATTAGAGAAGAACATACTCTATTTGCTTGTGGGAGCCTACACGGATATGAAAAATGAAATTTATCCTGTGGTGTAAGCATCCTGCCCTCTGGAGAAAAGAAGCAACCTTCTCTCTTGTGAGGCCTCCCACTGACTTTAGTGAGAAGATCATCATGACTAACAACTTAAAAGCAAACCAGGTTATGCACAGGTAATAGAGGTTCAAAGGGATGTATGTGAACAAAACACATTTTGGTTTTTGCCTCACTGGCTGGTTAAAAATGTTTTGGTCACTACAGGTGGCCTCAAAAAAGGCCTTAATTCTAGGAGGTAAGCATTTAGATCATTGAAGGGAGAAAACAGAAAGCCTGATGCCAGAGTAAGTTGGTATGGTGGTTCTTTTTTTAATACCAACTTCTTTTTTTGTTCTAGCTGCATACTTTCAGAGAGGAATATTTTCTCCCCTGTTGTGGCGCTTGTATTAGTTTTTCAACAAAAGGCTCAAGGGGCCTGACAACGCACAGATAAAATCATACTGAGCTGTGCTTCCTGGAATGTGGCACATCAAACAGGCCTTTGTTGGGTGGTTAAAGAGCCTGTTTCGTTCAGATGCTATTTTGACAGAATGCATTGTTTTCAAAGACCCTGGGAATTATGCCCATAAAATGCATTCAGCACTACATTTATGAGGCTCAATTCAGCACTGGAACGGTGTTGTCTGGGGACCTTTAAAGACCAGACATGAAAGCAGGGCCGTAATCCTCACATTGAATCTCATCTGTTGTATCGCGCTGTCTCTCTTGGCGCAGCACGTCCACATCTCAGTGTTTCTGAGAGTGCCAGTTTAATATTTCTTATTTATTATCTAAGCCTTGCATGGTTGTGCAGTGTGATGTAAGTATTGTATAGCATTGCACATGTTCTATGAAACACTATAGGTCCTTCCTTCTGCACTTTTTCTAGTGGCTCTGCTGAAATGAAGGCCTCAGCTCACAGTGCTATGTAGAACTGCTTTTATATTCCTTAGTACTAATTCCTAAAAGATGACAATAACAATATTTGCCAGCTTTAGGAAAGGACTGTCTAATCTGTTAAAAGATACTGACAATTGTGAGTATTAATATGTAGGAAGATAAACATAGGTGAACAATTTCTGAAACTCCTAGAGTTCTGTGGGTTTCGTGGGGTAAAATTCCCCTGATGCTCCTTCAGGGATGTTGCTGACTCTTATGTACAGGTATGCACTATCCATAATTACATATATTTTAGCACACACCTGGGTTAGTTTCCTGTTTAACCATGTGGTTGTAGGATTGCACTGCTGACACAAGAGAGTGTGTGGAAAAGTTTGGTTTGGGGCTTGGAAAACCCTCTGTGGGAGGAGTTTGAGTTTGGATACGATTTAAGCCACATGTGGAATTGTACCTTCTGCCTCTACAGTGTGACCACTTCTGTTGGGCACCACCAGCTATTCAGAGCCTGAGGAGAATCTAAGGAAGCTCTGAAGTTAAAAGCACCACAGGCCTCTGGAATCAATTGACTAGCTCCTGGGTTATGAGTGAAATAGAAAATGAGCAGTATGTGTTGATGTATTTCTTACACAGTTTTGACTTATACGAGGTACAGATGTACAAACCCTTCCCGTATTGAATTGGCTGTATTGCAGCTGTTAGTTGCATATGTGATTATTTTCTTTTTAGTTTTGACATTTTTTGACTGGCAAAACTGTCAGTAACCCCAAACAAAACCAAACAAAATAAACTTAGCTGGAATGGAACTACACTTTAAAAGAAAACATAAAGTTGTCTTGTTCCTGGCATAGCTTTCTCCATTACCTGAACTGATAGAACCTACTCTACTTGTTTGGAGCTGTACACTGTATCTTCAGTCAGCACTCCTTTACGGTGCTACTACCCAGAGCTACTTATCTACTGTATACAAAATACAAGTTTTCCTTATCCCTCTGTGTCTGTACAGTCTGCCCACATGATTTGACTAAAATTCGTGTCTTCCTGCTTACATTTTGGTTCTTTCTTGGGACTGTTTTTGTGTGGTTTTGTGGTTTGATTTCTTTTTTTTTTTTTTCCTTAGCCAGTTAGCATAAAACTTCAGGGTTTCAAATCTATACAGCCAGTTCCTTTAGCAGCTTACACTCTTTGCAGCGTGAGTGCTCTCTGGGCTCTGACACCTGGAGATGCTGTGTGTCAGGGCATGGTTTTCCTACGAGGTGTAGGCTGTGAAAGGCTGCAGCCTGGAAACCGAATGTGCTCTTGTGAACACTTGAGGATTTAGTGTCTATGCTCCAGCAAAAAGAGGAGACCTCTCTGTGTGTCACCCTCTGGAGCACAAGGTAGTCTTGTATGGTACAGGGAGTCAGCTCCCGTGCTCATATACAGACACTCGAGAAGGAAATGGGCTGCTCAGGATTGGAAGGTGAGTTTGGGTTCATGTGGTGTTTGACACTGTGCACCCTGTGCTCTCCAGTGTGACCTGCAATTCTGGCTGGCTATTTGAGTCATGGCAGGAAGAGATCTCCTGGAGAGAGGGTGAGTGGTGCTTCATGAAAATCAGGCCCCACCAGGGTGTGGCAGGGAGGGTATCTTAAAAGGCCCAAACTTGCCCATCACTTTTGAAGTTAAGGAATTTAATCAGTTTATATTAATTTGGACCCACTTCTTAAAATGTTTAAACATGTGCATAAATAAATTGTTATGAGAAGCCTTAAAACTAAAACTAGGCACAATGTTTTGTAGTGCTAATTGGTGAATGGTAGCAGGGAAGGACTGTGCCTTATCACCAGGGCACATCTTAATTCTATTTTTATAGTAGAGTCACCTTCCTTTCCTGCTGGTGACCTTACTTTCTTCAGATGGTGGGGGGAAAATACTTCCTTCTGTCAATTGATGCTGCAGTCTGATGGATTTGAGATCAAACTCAATGTATGCCTACTCTGGGTGTGAATTAGGTCTCAGAACTGCCTGGAGCTTGTGGAGTGGCCTGGGGGTGCTAAGTGCTGTTACAGAACTTGTTTTATTGTGATGTGAACACAGGCAGAATTACTGAAGTTCTTCTACTGGTTCCTCGTGGCACTGTTTGTTAGCACCACCACACTAAATGACCTCCCTTACATAGAAAGCCTGTGAATTACCAGCTCCAAAATACTTTAAAACCTTGCAGTCTCTTCTCTACAGGTGGCACAATGCAGTGCTTCTGTCTATCTATCTGTTGGTTTTGAGCTGGGAAGTAAAAACCCATTTAGTAAGATGGAATCTTTGAAGCTATAGCAACTAGGTATTTGGGGAAATGAGTGGCAAATTCTGTAGAAATTCTGAATGAAAAGAGTGACAGAGGGTATTGAAACTGTACTCTGCTTTCCAGAGGACCTTACTTTCAGAATTCTTGGTGGTTCAGGGTTTTTGTTTTAGTGCTGTACTCAGATGTAGTGTTGGTTCACGTTAAGTGTGTAATTTTAGATCTTCTCAGCTGTTTGTCATGTCCTTTTAGCTAATAGAAACAAAATGAATCATCTTTATCTGTTTTAGCTATGCTTTCTGTATCTTAGCTAACGAGATTTCCGGGTAGATAATTCTTGAATTAGTTAGAAGTGTTTGCAAACTCCAAACCTGAGTTGGATACCTGAGAAGATAAGGAGAGGAAAGTGAAAAAAAACACCGTACTGAAAAGTAGATTAAACAGCTCAGTATATTTTGCAGCATGTGCATAAAATGGTCTGGAAAAATGTTGGCATTGCACAGCAATGCATCCTCTGGGTAAGGAGGGCCCGTGTAACTGGAATTCACCACCTCTGCAGTTATGCAGTATAGTATGTTCGTGTATTACATGCTTACACTCTTTCTGTCAATAGAAATCTCACTTTTTCATTTTCCTACCTTATATATTATGTTGATTCCTGTTGCTTTAATACTTTACTGTCTGCTATGATATTAATGGTGGTGCAAGCGGTAATCTGGTGACTTTGTATTAACAAAGTAATTTCTCTCTGGCTCAGTTAATTTATCTGTAAGAGAAGTTAAACAAGTTTCTCAGTGATGAGATGTAGTTTGTTGAAAGAGCTCTCTTGGAAAGATCCCCACAAACTTACTGTCACCTGTGACTGGAATGTGGACATCTGGAACACCATGAGACATCAACCTATGCTCAAAACCTCTTAGGTTTGCTGGGGAGAAGTGAGAGGTGGACCATGCTCTGGTTTGCTTTGCCAGAGGCTCTGGAATTGCCTAAGTAGATGGTGACGCCTGGCGCCTGCATACAAGAGACTTTTTTAATTAAAAGAAGAATCTATTAGCATGGGGATGCCAGGAGAAAACCAAGTTATTTTTAAAGCCTCCTTTCATTCAGAAACTATTTTTGAAATGCTAATGGTGATATGTTTGCCTCGTGTTGCTGTATCATAAGCAAAATTAGCAAATGTTTAAACGCTATCCTATTTTGACACTTGGCAACTTCTGCTCAAATTCTGCTGACACATTTTTACAGCTTGTTACTACATGCCTTGAAGCTCCAGACTGGATAAATACTTAGCATCGTGAGTGCACAGACATTTAGTATATGAAGTGCCTCTTCAGAGCCCAACAGAATGGTTCAGTTGTCACTGATGCAAGATGCCTGTGGTCTGCAGTTGCAGTTTTAGCAGAGGAGCATTGCACTTTGCCTTGCATTTGTTTGGAGAGCAATTAAAAAGCCTTACATTGAATTTTAGCCTGGAAGAAGACTTATAAAGACATAGTGATAATTCGAAGAGGTTTTTGGGCTTTGCTGATTCTGTGCAGAGTACAGAAACTAGAACCACCTAAGTCTTTGTGGACTTAGGCGTGCTCTGCAGTGGGCTGTTCTGCCAGGGTGGTGACTTCTGCACCAGGGGATAAGAGGTCCTCAAAAGGGATTTTTTGTTGCCTGTTTAAGCATCTTTACTGGAGAGTCTTTCTGGCAAAACCAGGAAGTTTCTGGCCTCTATGGAGCTGAGCAAACAGACTTGCTCCCCTTCGCTCTGGAAGTTAGCGGCTATTTCTGGGGAAGCAGTAACTTCTAGGAGAGCAAGCAGCCTACTGAATCTCAAGATGCTAAGGGCACAAGTAGTTTATTGAGTTAGGACTTAAATAGCCATGACAAGGAAACCGAGGTACATTGACTTTCTTATCTACAGTTGCTGCAGTCTGCTGATTTTGAATTTGCACTGCTGAGGCTTCCATTTGAATGGCAAGAAAATTGTGAGAGCTTTCAGCATCCTATCAACCTCTAAGCACTGGCACAGAAATATGTCTTTTCTTTTGAACTGCTCTGTGCTGGGTCCCTGGTAATTTTTTGACATTACTGCCAGCATTTAAGATTTTCTCACCTTGAAAATGTACAGACAGATGTGTCATACAGTACTTCATGTACTCCTAGCTCTCACAGCCTTCTCCTCTACCAAGGAGCTGAAGGTCTGGGAAGAGGATAAGCAGAAGTGTAGCTAAAAATGATGATGATAATTTGATGATAATAATAAGTCAATCTCCCTTAGCAGTTCAGAGTTACCCTAAGGAAGAATCTGGCCTAATCTAAGTTTAATATCCACAGGAAGCTTTTCCTGTCAGGGACCTTGGGGACCAATTTTGCCATGTGTTTCTATCATGAATGGTGCAGGCACTTCCAGTGAACAGAGATACACCTGGGCTGCAGTTTCACTTTTACTGACAACTCGGATATCTACCATCTTTGGCTGTTTTTTGGGCTCTGCCAGTTAATTCAATAACAGTGATTCAGAAAAGCTGTTTGGAGCTGAGGGATGGTGCGGTGCTGGGGAACCCAAGTGGCTTTTGAAGAACCATCTCTCCATGGCTCAGCTGATCGAGCAGTGCTGTAGTTACAGGGGCTTTTACTATGTAGACCAGCTGGGTTGCCTTCATACTCTTTAAGAAGTAGCTGGTGCATCCTGTACCTGACCCAGGGATCTGGGTTGCGAGGTGTTTGTATCCCATCCCTGGGTCCTTCCAGCTCCCCTTTCACTGGTAGCAGCTTAAAACTCTGAAATGTTTTCCTGGGCAGTGCTTTTGGACATAATGTCAGAGCATTTTGCAGACATGAAAACTCAAGTAGGTGAAGAGAATGCTCCAGACATTCACTAATTGAGGTTGAAAAGGGCCCATGTGAGATTTTGTATGTTAAGCTGTGGTCACTTCTGTGAAATGTGGGGAGAGCCAGGTTGTGTAACTGTAGTAACTGTGTAAGTGTAGGCCAATGCACATGGGAAAGGCAGAGGAGTATTGAGGGGTGTAGATAGAGGAACAAAGGGAATTAACTGCTTGCTGGTGAGTATTTCCTAATGTGTGTAAGATCTAGGGAAAAGAGTGGTACAAATCATGTGATGGGGAGGCAAGGGAAGATAAAAAAACCTCTGAAGCCTTTGTTAAAATAATACTCTGCAGAAAGTGAAAAGTTTATCTTCTCAGTTAAATTATGTATTTGTTCAAAATTCACACCACCACTAGAAGGTGAGTCATAAGATAATTGCAGCTGATCTGCAGGATAGTTAACGTTTTAATATAAGCAAAAGATCCTGACATCCTTCAAAAATATTGCTTTCCAAAATATGGAAATGTACAACACGTATGGTCTGGCTGGCTTTCCAGATGTAATAAGGAATATGTACTTTTCATATCAACATGTGTGGACCATCAAAGGCAGCTGTCCTTTGGCATTGCTTCCCCCCAGGTGGGCTCCCTGCTGCGAACAGGAGCAGTGCTGTTCCCCCAGAGAGCAAGGGGCAGGGAGCAGCAAAAAAAGGAGCGAAATTTCTCTAGTGTTGCTTGTTCTGAGAAGCTTTTACTGCCCTCATGTTAAAATAAAAATAGCTTCCTCTTCTACTGAGCACAGTAGCATCTGCCTGCTGTGGGCAGACAGTGCCAGTGTCCAGATTATTGTGAAGGCTCATTTGTGGCTGGAAGAATAATTAAAAATGCTCTTAATGTAAGTAATGTAAATGTGGAGTAATGTTTGTGGATGGTCAGGAGAGCACAGGACAGCTTGGGATGACAGTTTGAAAAATGTGGCTTTGTGTGGGGGTTTACCAAGGTTCTGAAGCCAAGCTCTGTTTGTAATAAACTGCAAAGTGAAGTGCTCAGGAAAAGATGAATGTGAAGGATTTAGCATCAGGACGCTTTGTCAGTGATTAATGGAACTTGGCTAGTTTTGCTGCTTGGCAGTTTTACCTCTGCACGATTCCTGTTACCCTGTGGACCATCTATAATCTCACTGGCTGTAGCTGTTTGGACCCATAGTATGAGCCAGGACAGAGCAAAGAATTCTGTCCTGCTGGTGGGTCTGCTTTTTAATCAAGTACATATTAACTGTGACAAAGAAACAGATGCTTTCAGGGTTTTTTAGATAACTTAAAAAGACGTGGTTTTGGAGGTACAAACATCCTTTTGGACTGCTATAAATCACTGTCGTTATCTTGGATGAAATGAGTTTTGGAGTTCAACTTCATCCCTCTGAAGGACACCTCTGAGGGTTCATTGGTGTTGTCCTGAAGCTTGCCTCCATTTTTAGCCTGGTGTCAGTCCTGGTGTAAATAAGAGGAACTGCAGTGGCTTCATTCAAGTTGGGCAAACCTCCAGGAAAGTGTTTTGAAGAACCCTGCAGAGGGGTGTGTGAGCCATTGGGGCGCTTGTCGTGGCCAAGGCAGGAGGAGAATTTTGGCTGTGCAGAGAGGATGTGCCTGGGTGCAGGCAGAAAGTGCCAAGAAAACTTGGGAAACCAAAGATTTGGCTGGGCTGTTGGGAGGGTGCAGGCTCACTGTGCCACGGGACCAGCCTACCCTTGCTTCTATAAGGGGAGGAGCAGCGCTAGCTGCTGGGAGGGAGCTGGCTGGGAGGCTTGGGATGGAGCAGCAGGGAGCCTGACAGAAGCAGCCAGCAGCAGGAGCCATAGCAATGTCATATGCCAGAAATTTATTTTCCTGGGGAATAGGGATTCCCCAGTACTAAAGACAGGGTGATCCTATGCTTCATGTCCCTGCCTGCTCGTGGGGGCTTTCCTGCATTTCATTGTTCTCACTTAGGAGTTGGACTTCGATGATCCTTGTGGCTCCCTTCCAACTCAGGATATTCTCTGATTTAGTCCCAGCCAGTAGAGATGAAGCCTGATTTTGCCATCATTTCTCGACAATCTTTTCCAGGTCAAAAAGGGATTGTTCTTTTCTCAAGATTTCTGGCCTTGGCTACCAGAAGTAGTGGCCGCATGTGAAGGACCAGTGGGATTTCGCACTCTGGCTTAAAACAAAAGCAGTGCTTTTAGAGGCATGCATCTGTGGAAACAGCTGTATTTATGCTGGGAGAGAACACTTTTCCTCCTTGCCTGCTCCTCCCAGCAAAGCTCTCTGCAGCCCTGCCAACCTTTTGCGGAAGAGGAGAGGCGGCCGCTGGCAGGCTGCCAGGCAGGCTCCCCATGCTGCTGCCAGAGGTTGTGGGGATGCTCCTACTGCCCCTGGGGAGCAGGAGGGTGGCTGGGAACCAAATAAGTCACTGATGATTGTTCCTGATATGTGCCAGAGTAAGTCTCTCTGTAAGTTTGGCGCTGTATGATTTCCATGACTTTCAAAACTTTGCAGTTCCTCCAGACTACAGAAAACGTGCATAATGAGGAAAACCAGAGAAGAAAAAATAACTCCCAGCCATGCTACCTTGTAAGATGGTTTGTAAGTTATGCTTGGTTTAAGAAAGCACCTGGAACTGCAGAGAACAGGCACCTACATCTGCCAACACACCTCCACCTCAGCTGGGACACCAAAACGATAAGGATTTCATGTCTTTGCCATATGCCTGAGTTTTGTCCAGATGGTGGAGGTAGACAACTGGTGTCTTGGGCATTACAGTCCTTTAGGGGAAGTTGGTGTCTTTCACCCACACCCTGTGTCTGTCTTATTTGCCCGGGAGCTACATTTTTGCATTCTCCTTATTTGACATGTATAATGACAGGGTTTAAACAGCATATCACATAATTAGCTCTGAATGCATAATTTAACTCCACTGCTGTGAGTATGGGGACATGCCTTGCCCTTGCTCAATGCAATAGGTGAAATGCAATGTATTAAACCCAGCATGGTAGAATAGATGTCTTTGTCTTAGAGCAGGTCCATACGAACGTTCCTCAGAGCTTGCTTTGCCGTCACTTGCCAGTTTGTACCATACTGGTTATAACAGATTTTTGCTAGAAAAGTTTCTGTACAAAAAGAATAGCAGATCAAAGTCCCTGTTAGGGCTGGGTGGTTCCAGTTTTGCTGCCTGCAGTTCTCTGAATGGCAATAGATGTATCAGCATGCATACATTACAAAGAAGAGTCATGCAATATTGAATGGTCTGTCTGTAAGTGGGGGCTGGCGTGGTGTGAAGTGTGTGCGGTGTGTCTGTGCCTGGAGCACTGGAATGATGGAGCCCAATTGTGACACTGCAGGCTCTACTGACAGACTAAGCAGCAGCTTGGTGATATTTTCTTTCCATTGCCCTTGTGACTGAATAGTTTCCTGTAGCATCATTTGGGGTGAAAGTGTTAATGTTTGTTCACTGATGTGAGATGGTGAGAAAATACTCCCGTGTTTTGGTTCTAAGCTGATTAAAAATGCGAGGGAGAGGATATTCCCTTCTAGTTTTGGCAGTTCCAGAAATAACTGTGATTGAAATCTGCATGGCTTTCATGTTGTCTCTGAGGTTTGTTTGTTTGAAGCATTCAAGAACAATAAAAATGCTGCCTGTCTGAATTTGAATAACTGTGCTTTCCAACCACGGTGGCACATGTCTCCTTTATGAAGAGATGTGCAGCTGTTGCACAACATAGTGATGCACTTGTGGTATTTTTCAAGCCGGGTTGTTCTATCTTTACTCTTAAAGCTCTGGACACAAAAGTCCTCTTACTACCAGTTCTACCACCCTAGGTATAGAACCCTTAGGTGCCAGGGTTTAATTTGCTCCCATTTGATTCAAAAGCTGTCCTGACCTCAGTGAGAAGAGGATCCTGTTCTGTACAGCTTTGCACTTCAATGGGATGAATACAATGTTCAGGCACTTGCAGACCATACAAATCCTAACACTTTCTTTTGTGAATGAATATGCTGGCTCTTTTATTTAGGGCCAAAGTAGCTGAAATAGCATTTATTTTATTTACAAAGGAGCTCTGCTGTCTTAGTCAGCAATAACAAGTTACCGTTAACTGCTCTAGGCAGCAATTTTCTCATTAGGTGTTTTAATGAACACAGAAAGGTTTAAATTTATTCTTATTTCCACCCTCCTCGTGCTAGATGCAGCTCCTAGATGTACAGGAACCATGGATTTTAGAGCAGGTCTTGGTTCTGAATGTAGGCTGCATTACTGAGTGTAGAAACTGCAATACCAAGCTCATCAGTTCAACTAAAATGCCATGTAGACAAATCGAAAAGGTCTTTATTTATAAAGCTTCTTAAAAAAAAAAAAAAGAGAGAGAGAGAAAAAAAAGAACTTATGTAGCTGAAAGTTACCCTGGGGATTTGTGGTTAACAGAGTGATTACAGTATCAGAACAGACTGGGCAGCAGCTTTGCTTCCATGCTGGAAAACATACTTTTGCTTCACCATGGCTATGGGAGAGATCTTTTGGGGATGTGCTTTGGGTCATAGGAAAGACCCCTGTCTATTGTTGTTTTGACAAGTTAAGCTTCTTTCCATTTAAGTTAAATTTAAGGAAAGTTTTCCTTGTCTCCCATATTTCTTTTTTTTTAAATCCTCCTTTCTTTCCATATTCTTTCCCTATCAACCCTATTAAAGTCGAAACCGAAGGAGAAAATTTTGTGGGACAAATTAATAGAAATCCTGTAGTTTTAGAGCTTTTTCTGAAGAATAAATTGCTGTCTTCCAACCCCTTGGTGTTTTCCTTGTCTCTGATACTCACAGAGGTGTGTCACACTTCCCCAAGTGACAGTTCCAGAAGGAGCTATGGGAGGGACCTCCACAGCATTGTCCCTTCACCTGCAGTTTAGTTTTTGGTAGCCTGGAGATTCTTGTGTATATTAACCCAGTTAGTGGTTGGTTGTCCTTTACCTGTGGTCACTCTCCTTCTACTGCAGCACTTCAGTGGCAAGCTTTTTCTTCTGGCATCCCTGCAATTCTCCTTCCACTCTTCCAATTCTGCTTTCATTTCTCTTTCTGCTGCTCCTTCACTGCCCTCCCACCGCTGTAGGACCTGGGTGCTGCTGGGGTGGGTGTGGGAGAGTGGAGATGTAGTGTTAGGTACCTGATGTGCTTATGTGCTGTAGCAGGGAATGGGATTACATGACCTGAGGGAACCTGTCAAGGCCCAGTGTTTTTAACTTCATCCGATGTGTGTGTAGAAGCGCTCAAGAAAATGCCCTGAAGATTAATTTCTTAGACCCACATGCAATATGTGTTAATCTGTTTTTTCAGGTAAAACTTAAGGTATATTGTGTTGACCAGAAAGTAACTCTGCTATTCTGTACAGGTTAGTCCTAGTCCAGTCTCCATTTGTGGCCTGATATTCCAATACTACTGTCTGTGCTGCATCACTCAGTGGGACTAGTGACATTTAATTATTTCAGTTCTCCCAACTGAAACACATGTACTCTTTCTTAATCTTTGTTTAAACACCTCAGTGCCTAATGCAACTCATTCTTAATCAGCTAGCTTCATTCAGTTACTCTTAATCCATCTCAAATGCTTTTGAACACTGTAATTTCACTTACTTGCTGTAGGAGATGAACAGTTTGCCCTTATTACTTTTCAGCTGGGTAAACTGAAAAGATAGATCACATCAACTCTCTGAGCTGAAAGCTTCCCCTTGCTTTTGGTATAGCATCAAGCTTGGTCCTCGTTTGTAGGCAAACGTATGACTTTATTGGGTTATTAAAAGTGATTTAAAAGGCTTGCACGGAGTGAGAGGAGAAACAGGAGAGTAGCATCCTGAGGGTGGAGAAGTTGCTGGAGCATGATACCTTTCTGATGTGGTGCAGGGGACAAAGGAAATCAACAAAATTACCCCCCCCCCCTTTTAATAAAGTAGCACTCCTGTAGCCAAAGGTATTAAAACTCCTATAGATAAAGGCATTGAGATGTGAGGGTTTGTGTGGGTATCTGTGCAGAGGAAGAGATGTTTGTTACAGGGGTGAGCTTGTGTAATGAGATGGGGGAACAGTGAATATGGAGCAGGAAGTATTAACTTGGGATTTCACCACTCCCCAAACTGTGTCTGCCTCTGAGGCCAGGTTTACTTCAGGGGGATTTTGCTGCTGCTGTCTGTGAATACGAAGTGCAACAGCCATTTGTTTTCAGAGGATTTCTAGGATAAGTTCAATTTTCAGAGTCACTTATACACTCAGTGTATCCAAACTAGGGTGTTTGTTGGCTGTTCTCAAAGGTTTGGTTCAGCTGTTTGTCAAGAGCCTCAAAAATCTTTTAAATGTCTCTGGATTTTTGCCCTATTTTAAGGTGTCTGTGCTCTGCTTTTAATCTGACGAAGGAAAAACAGTTTTCATGGCTTTTGCTACGTAGCTGTCAATTTTGGTATCAGAGTGGCTTGGGGGTTGCTGTGTTGTGAGGAATGACTCCCACTATTTCAAAATGATGACAGGGAAAATTTAGGAATGCTGAAAGAAGCAAAGACATATTGGTAGTCTTTCCTCTGGCATTTCAGAAATGTCAGCTTTGTGTTATAACTAGAACACTTTTTTTTTTTTTTGCATATGTTGAAAATCTTAACCTCAAGTGAAATTTGGAAGAATTTCCTTACCCAACATCAATCACCATGTTACCTCAGATAAGGCTTATAAATTAGAAGAAATGTTTTATGCCAGAGTGTAATAATTGCAGGTCTGTGGACGGTTTAACCACGGGATGAACAAATTTTGAATTGGTCTCTAGTCTTAGGTATGTGAACAGAGTCTGAAGTCAAATCCAATCTTGACTGAAACAAACAGTTTTTTTAAACAAATTCTAAAATGTTGTGTGACTTCAGTAAACCACTTTAAAAGGGGTTTTAGAACATGAAAATGTGAATAAGTTACTTGATTTTTTTTTAAGGCTCTGAATATTTGCAGCACCATCTGTAGTCTGTGGTTTTAATATGGAGATATCACATGGACTAAGATACATGGCTTTGGCTTTCCAAATGTGAAAATGTCCATCTTAACTCCTTTCCTGCATTTCTGTAAAACCAAACCTTAACTAATACTAATTTTTTATTGGTTTGTTTGTATTTCTCCCCCTCCCCCAGCTGCAATATTCTGTGTAATGAACTACCTAATTTATCAACATATAAGTTCTCCAGAAGCAGAGTTAGGCAAGTATTTGTGGTCAATGCTGTGGTGTTCCTTGTTAACTGAAACAGGAGTTTTGTTCTTTCCTATTGCTAAATGGATGGGGCCAAGAGATTAATTTCATGTCAGAAGGTCACATGAATGAGCATGGGAGAAAAGACTTCTTCAGGTCTTCCTTTTTTCCTCTGCCTGTGTGTTAATCTGTTTCAGCAGCAGCCAAATAACAGACTGGTTTCCTACTCATCTGCTGAAGACACAAGTTGCAGCTGTCAAGGAGGTCCCTTTTGCCTATATTTCATAGCAAACACGTGGCTCATTTTACACAAATCTTTTTTATGTACCCATTAGCCTCCCAGGATGTTCCTAAAAATCCAAACTAGAAAAAAAAAGACATGTAAATCGAGTGGCATTTGGCTAATCAACACCTCCGTGCAAGATTTTACACCAAGCACGGAATCCCTGAAAATAGTCTATTTGCAAGCAATGAAATTCTTGGAAAGAAATACTAATGATGTTCTAACCAGGGGAAGCTCTGTGTGTGCATGTGCTTTCGAAAAGTGAGAACAGCCTTTCTAAACCTTCCTTTCCTTGGAAATTAAAAACATTTTAATGCCACACAACTTGAGCTCAAGCAGAATTTAAGTAGGTGAATGTGTCTCGGAGTCAGCAATGGTGAGAAGGAATAAAAGAGCAAGAGAGATGAATCTGTGAAGTGTAGTTCTGAGCAAGTGGTAACATGAGGAACAGATGCCAACCCCGTTAGCATAAAGAAAAACTTTTCCTACTCTTTTCTACAGACGTGTCCTGGAAGGCACTTGCCACGAACAAGAGGAACCTGCAGCATTGATAGCACACAGGGAGACTCTTCTGGCACAGAGAAAGCACTAGGTAGTTATTGTTTCCTGTAAAGATTAAAATGGAGGGAGAATATGCAACAGGAGTGGGGAGGAAAAAGCCCAAAATAAGTTTAACTGAAGTGTTCCCCCTTGCCCTGTGCAAAAAAAAAAAACAAACCAAAACCAAATCCAAATAAAGCAAAAAAAGTTTTCAGTTTCTTGAGTTTTGGGTTCAATAATATTTACGACTTCATATATTCCTGTCTTTGAGAAGGAGGTTAGTGGAGCAAGTTCATTTTGATCACTGAACATTTGGGAAATGATCCTATGAATTTATAGTAGTATGATGACATCTTGCAGTGTAGATGTTGGCAAGAATTAGGTAAAATAACACTAATAGCTACTTGGAAGGAGAAATCCCTGATTTGGTAACTTTGTTTTTTGCCATATGGTTGTGGAGTGGCAGGAGGTGAACATGGTAGAAGACTGAGATATCTGGGTGACCTTTGCCTTCCTCCTGCTGTGCCAGCATCACGAGAGGAAGGGTTGCAGCATCACCCTGCCCATGTGGAAGCCCCTGGGGTCAGGACATGGCACTTCCCTGGTGAGAGAATGGGAGAAGGGGCCTCCTTCCAAGGAGCAGGAAGAGCAATGTGAGCAAGCTGAGCTCTGGAGAGTAGTTTGGTTTCTTCTCTTTTTGGCTCCTAAGGTTTCTTTGGCCTGAGGGCTGAAGATATGCACAGGAGAGGAAAATGTGATCCTAAGCAGAAATCCCTTGAATCTTTATTTTCCATGGGATATTGAGTAAAGGTCAGAGGTTCTGGGAAGAAATGTCCAGTATTTTGACCAGTGCCTGAAATACAATTTATTTGGGGGCTTTTGTTTCATTTCCTGTTTTTGAGATTACTAGGGGATTTGCAGTAAGGAGGTGCATGTTCCAGCTCAGTTTGTGACTTTAGACCCTTGGTGCTGGAGGTATGCTCCATTTACAGAACTGCAGCTGACCTTCTTTAAATAAACTAAAAGCACTGGAAATGTATTTCTGGCTTGCAGAGTTGAGGATGTCCCATCTATAACATGCATTCACTTGAGTATCCTAACAGTCACGGTAATTACAGTTGTTTTTCAGCTTTCAGTGGTAGACATGTTCTTTTCAGAAGGGTTTTTGAGGGAAGCTGGACCTACAGAACCTGCAATTGCAACAAAAAAACCCAACTAAAAAGCCAGCAAACAATTACTTGCAAAGTTTATACGTCAAACCTGAATGTCCCAATATTAAGATGGTTGGGGGCTGATGTCAGTTTTGTGTCCTCCTGTTACCTCCTCTGCAGGTGTCCAGGACCTGCAGCTCTCAACCATGGGCTGAAACCACTCTTCTCTTCACAAGGTTGTGGTGGCCCTTTCCAAGGGCCTCAGTGGGGTGGACGTGGTCCAGAGCATCTGTGTGAGGAAAAAGCTTTGTAGTCCTGCTAACCACAGTAGACCCTGTGGCAGGGTGGGGAGTGGCCCACGGGAAGCTGCAGGTTCCCTAGTGGGGTACTGGTGGGTCCTGTCCTCCAGCAAGTGCTGCACTGGCTGTAGGAGAAATGCACTGGGCAGTGCTCCTTCCATGAGCCCTGGGCCTCCCTTCCCCCAGTCCCAGGTGCAGCCTGAGGTGGCAGGCTTGTGTTTCATGTTGGCTCCTTGGTTTTCCTCTTTCAGTGAAATCTTGCTAATGAATTTGCCAGTGAAGTCATCCTACTTTGTAGCCTTTTCTTTTTTGACAGCTTGTGTCAGAAACTAGTTTGTGGTAGTGGTAAAGGAAACTTCCTGCTTTGCTTGATGTTGTTTTGCCAGGTCTTTTGTTCCCTCTGGGCTGGGCAGAGATGCAAAAAACTATGCAATTTGAAAAGCATTCAGAAAGTGGAGTTTAGGTTTCTGTAGATGGCAGGGATGATCTCTTTAGCAGATTACCAAGAAATTGATGTGTAGTTCATTGAGATATCTATTGGGTGCACCTTCCCTTAAATGTTTCAAGGTGAAAAAATGAATTTATACTAAACTGTAGAAATGTTAGTAAGTAACCTGACCAGAATTATTTGTTAGAAGAATGAGTGATGGATTTTATTTTGATGAAGGCAAAAAAAAAAAAAAATCTTATGAAATTTGACTGTTGTAGGCTTTCTGAGGCTGGTGCTGCCCTCATAGCTTGGTGTTTTTTGTTTGTTTGTTTTTTAACAAAACTCTTGAGAGTTAGGTGTGCGAAGAGTAATTCTCCCCCAACTTTGAAATAAAGGACTTGAAGACATATTTTTAAACTACTTTTGTCCACTTAAAAGTGTTTTTGTTGTACTTCAGTCTGTCGAAATCAGCAGAACTATGAAGATTTGCACCATCTTAGAGACAGAACATTTTCTTGATGCATTTTTAATTCCAAAGTCTTAAAAATATATGTACTTTTTTTTTAATGGAAAGGAACCTTTCATTTCAAGATGTATGCAAAGACTTTGTGTGGACAGTTAAATAATTTAAAGTCACCTGGAGTTTCTTTCATCGTGACATTTTACTTAGCTTTCCACATTTTAGAGAAAAATGATATGTTGTCTGCAGATGAACAATCTCTTTCCACTTCCATTAAATTCTATGTGGAGGTGTGAATATATGTTATTAGAGACTTGGGGATAGGCTGTGAAACAGAAAATGGGAGAAGAAGGCTTCTCCATTTCTGAAAACATCACAGTGTCACCAGGTAATTAAAGCCACCTTTTTATACCCAGGGTGTTTTGTGGCTGTGAGAGCACTGCAGCAGCTCCAGATAAGCAGGGGCAGAGGGAGCTTAGGGCAAAGTCTCTGCTTTTGGCTCTCACAGGAATGGAGTGCTGAAAGATGCACGGTTTGGGAGGTGCTATGGCTGGTTTCAGTGACTCTGAAGCATATGAGGTATACGAAGTATATTAATAACACTACAGCTCTTTCCAGAAGGTGCAGCTGAAGCTTAAGTGCATGCCAGAAGACAGTGGTGTCAGGCAGAGCTTAGTGTGAAACAGGCCATTATTATTGTGGGGTGAGGCCAAATCTATTGTATTTGTCTGCGAATGGTGTTGATCTTCATTCCAAACCAGCAGCAATATGCTTAGCAGACTAAATAAAATGTGAACAGTCACCTGACAGATGAGAAAGGCTCCCTGTTGTCTTTTTATTTGTTCACATAGGCTCCTGCTTGAAGCTGATGCTTTCTGTAGTACATGATCTTGAAATACATTTTAATAATCTGACCTTAGGGCTTGGATGTTGTACTTAGCTGTTGTGTAGAAGAAGCTTGAATCAGGTTGAGAGGTTAAAGTTTCTGTACAGGGAACAATGTTCAGGTTTGTGACCCGTAAAGAACTTAGGATAAGTGCAAACCCAGATTTCAGTATGCTGAGGCACTGCTCAGGGTGTGGTAAGCAGCAGTTACAGTAGAGATGCTGTAGATAGGAGAATGTAGATTCTTTATCTTGCCATTCTCTTGATGCTCAGTGCACTAACAGAAACCTCAGCCCGTGCTAAAGGGGAGTAGGGGTTCTTGGGGACTATACAGCAAATATTTTCAGTGCATTAGAGGTATTATCCTGTCAGCTTCTCAACTTGGAAAAACAAACTGAGTGCTTTGGAAGAGAATCCTGTACCATGCTATTTCTCATGAGTACACTGCATTTACCTAGAAATGTCAACTAACACCCACAAAATCTGGATTCACAAGCAGTTGGTGAACAGGGGCATTTGTGTCTCTGTCCTGCTGTAATTAGTTACCTGGAATGAAGCACAGCACAGATATTAGGCACATGGAAGTGAGAGTATGTGTATATGTTCCTTTGCAGACCTTCATCTTTTAAAAAATGTTTGTGCATTTCCATACCTGAGGCTTGATCAATGGGTTCCTTTTGCCAGGTGGCCAAGTGCTTTTTGTTGATACAGACTTCAGCTGGGTGGTGCTCTGCAAATTTTATGGAAAAGCAGCCAATATGGACTTCATGTACAATCAGTAACTGCATGTCTGATATACAGTGTTGCTGTATCACTGCTTTTTTCTCTTTTATTCCTTCTGATGGAGGGGTTTAACAGGTATTGAGCCTTGGGGAGCTAGCTTTGCCCTTTTGTGGGAAGATGGGAATGCTGACATGATAGATGACCATCCCCGGAGCTTGGATAGGTCATGGCTGTCCTTGGAGGAAAGCAGCGTTATCTTGGCAGAATTTCCATCTGTTCTCACACCTCAGCTGCATCTTCTGGCTTCTTTGTTGCATTATTGACAAAGTTTGACAAGGCACATCACTAATTCTTGTGTTGTGTTCCCTCATCAGTCAAAGCTACATTTGAAAGGAGCAGAGAATACTTCCCAGTCTGATGAACCTCCACAGCCAGTCTGGATGGACTTTCTGAAAGCCATGAAAATAATTGTTTAGTTCTGTGACAACTAAATGCTTTTTCCATTATATTTGTAATGACTTACTTACATTTGCATCGCAGCCTATGGGTCTGTGTCCCTGCCATTGCAGGAAGCACGGTCATCCTGTAGGAATGGTCCACTGCTGGGAGGATGAATGTGGAGGAGAGACACAGGCCTCCTCCCTGGCTGTACCCCTCTCTGTTCTGGTGTGCCTTTCCTATGCCTCCCACCTGCACACCCTGGGGCCTCCACTGTGTGGAGGAAGGCAGAAATTAATCTGGAGGGGAAATCGTTCCGCCTGAGTGGGCAGATAGAAAGAAACTGTCTCATTGACTGTGATGCTTTAATCTCTTTTTATGAGATACCTGGAGTGCAGAGCCCTTTATCTGACCCACCATCAGAGCTGGCAGGGTCACAGCAGGATCTCTGCTAGCTTGAGCTGAAGGATTTACTGGCTTTTGCCAGCTGACTTCCCCTTGGCAGATCTCCCTGTGAGCAGAACCAAGAGCAGGGTGTCTTGGTGCGTGCAGCTGGATGCAGCCCCTGGGAAGCCCGGCAGCAGCTGTTACCCAAGTGCTGCACTGTGGCAGGGCTGGGCTCCTGCTTCCCCTTCTGGTCTTGGAGGGCCCTGTGCACTCCACAGCAGATGGGTGGGAGTAATGCCCATGTTTCCTGAAGGTGCAGTCCTGTGTGGGCCGAGTGCTGCCTTCCCCTCGCTGCACTCTGGCGATGTGCCTGGTGAAACCCTGCTTTGCACATGGCCTGCGTTTAATCCTGGGTGAGGGGAAATGGTACATCCTTGTTTACCTTTCACCTCCTTATGTCCTCCTGTAATCCCCCCTTATCACTGTTGAACCACAGCCCTTGGGCTGGGACTTGCCATCGTCCTGGCAGGGGTGTTCCTGCTGCAGCATGACCAGCTAGTGAGGTCCTTCCCTTCCTTAGCCTTGATAGACTTCCTATTCCTTCTCTTGTCTCCTATGGGCAGGGGAAGAGGCTTCTCCTTTCTTAAAATATTCACCCTGTTGACCTTGGCTATAACCACTTATTAATAGTGTGTGCCTGAGCTGTGCCGTTTGACCTCCGTGTGTAGCTGGGGGCAGACTTTCTGTCCACTTGAGTGAGTGAGGGACTGACGGCGGGTGCCCTGTGCTTGCTCAAGAGACTGAGTTTTAGTCTGTGATGTAACAGCTGCATGAAAATATTTAAGTGGAAAATCAGTTGCATGTTAATGATCTTAGCCAGATTAATGGTTTAAACCTCTGTTTTTCGTATCTTACGAATATAAAAATTTACAGCTTCAAAGGAAATCTTGACAATCTAGTGTGAATGTTAAGTTTAGCATGAGCAGTGTGTAGGGAGACTGCTGCGAACAGTCCCATTGAACACACTCCTACTCAGATGAGCTGTCTGCGGTGAGAGGGTCTCAGCCACCACGCTCCCACAGCGCTGAGGATGGAGAGGAGTTTGTGGGAAAACTGAGGACACAGACCCTTCATGAAGTCCTGATGGGTTTGTTACTCTTTCTGCAGAAACCTTGAACTTTTTATTTAGAGTACCTCAGTGGGAAGCTTAACGGAACAGCACTTGAAACAGCTTCCTACCCACTTTCTATTTTTGTTGCTGGTGAGAATTACAGATGAATGGAGTCTTATAAGATGAGTTGATTTGATGCATATCTTGAGTCCATTTTGCAATTAAATATACTTGTATTTTTCACAAACCAATTTCCAGTTCAGTTTGAAAATTACTGTTGGATAACATGGGAACTGTCTTAAACCCATCACCCCATTCAAAACCAGCACATGCAGCAATATGAACAAGAAAACTACTGCTATTATTAGACTTTATCTCAAACTATGTAATTTACTGTTACTGCTCTGAGTAATTTTTCTTTATTATTAACATAGGATTTATTTTTAATTATTATTAACACACTTATTCTGTGTTAATAGCATAACTGATGAGCCAAGGTACATTTTGAGTGCTTTTTAAAATTTCCTTCGGAGTAAGATTTTTTTTCCCCCCCCCCAGAAATTAGAATAATGCAAGCAATATTAACAGTCAACCCTTTAGGCCAACTGCTGACTCGTTTTGTTCATACAATACCTATCAGTGCTGTACAACATCCCGTTCTGACATCTGGTTGCTGCCATCACACAAGTATTTACTAACCACTGATTATAGGAGTCAACAATAGAGAAGAAAATGTTTGCCATACTGTTCTGGTATTTTTAAGGGTAACTAGCTGGTTTTGTTTCCTACTACCCCTGTAGTTGTTTGTTAGCTCACTTGCACCCCAGTGTGTTCTGCTGAGGGTTGATTATATCTCCCATGCTGAGGTCTTCTCATACTGTGGTTTGTTATTTTTCTGAAGACAGGGCTATAAATTAATTTTGAATTGGATAGCTCTGGGAAACAAAAACCCCATATGTAAATAGTAGTCCGTAAATAGATGAAAATTTGGCTTTGAACACTAACCATTATATGTTTTTGGCTTTGTTTTCAATTTAATAAATATATTTTTTTAATCTAATAAGGACGAAACAGAGCAGGATTGAGCCTCACACTTCTTGAAGGGAGCTCAGTTTCAGCACAGGTGAGTTACTTGGGGCACTGGAGATTCATGACCTGAGTAAGCAAATCTTTCAGATTAGTCCTAAAACCAGCTGGGCTGCCACTGGGGAGGGCTGGCACTGCACAGCTGGTGGGGCACTGCAGTCTTGGTGTCTTAAGAGCACATCTGTGCTTGTCAAGTCATTGGGTTTTGTCATATCGAGGGGTTTGCCAGTGGATCCTCACGATGGTGTGCTGAGTTGTGTTCTTACATGAGGAGCCTCTCTGGTTTTGTCAGCTTTTGCCCCAGGACACCGGCTGGCAGGTAGCACTCAGCAGGTAGCACTCAGCAGGTAGCACTCAGCAGGTAGCACACAGCAACCAGGGCTCACCCTGGGCTGCAATCTGGAGTATAACAATTTCTGCCACACCACTTCCCCTCCCCTTTCTGCATAGATTGAAATCAGTGAAGATTTAGTAGTTAGCTTGTTACTGTTAATTTTTGTAGGAGCCAGAGCGCTCATTAAGAATAGAATACTCTCTCCCTGTACAGCAGCCGCCCCAAAATCCCTTGAGATCTCAGTGACATAAATACGGGATCTGCGTGCGACCTGTTCGACATCAGCTTGGCCTGTACGATGCACGGGCGATGTCCATGGCACGGCTGATTTGGGAGTTGCTCTGGTGGGTGGGTTTTCCTTATTGCCACACATAACTACCCAAGAGAACAATTATCAGGAAAGTTCCAAAGGAGTTGAGCAAAGACCTTTCTGGAGGCGACCTGATGATGGCCGTGACTCCATTTATCACATGAGCACTCACTGCAGTTAGAAGTTGCCTGTGAGACAGCACTGTTCCAGCTGTGATCCCCAGAGGGATGACAGACTGGCTGTGGTTTCCAGCAGTGGTTACTACAAAGGTGTTACACTACAGTGGTTGGCCCAGCCCTGTGCCTGTACACTGGGAGTGAATCTTCCTGTGGAAGTTGAATGGTACAAGCCCATGTCCGAGTCCTGGACTGCTGTGTCTCTCTCTCTTTCATCTTTCTTAATATATTTATAGAAGAGAAGTACTTGCAGACACATCTTCCTGCGAAGAGAACTTGTGAGAAACATTATGTGCTTTCAAATAAGGCATAAAATGTACTTGCTGATCAATTTTCTGTCCTCATTAAGTCTCTCAGAGGTGAGTTCAAGGGAAAAAATAAAGATGGAAAGAGTTTGGAAATGAAGTCTATAAAAAAAAGATAACTCAAGAATACTGAAAAAAGGCTGAAACTCAGTGGCTCGAGAGAGAGGGAACAGATTCAATTATCATAATGTTGTGCAGCTGCACTACCACATGTATTGTTTTCAATTTACTGTCAGATATTTAATGTATGTGGGTAGCCAGCGTTCCCTTTCTGTTTGTTCTAAATATTTCCTTTGTGTAATGCAGTAAAAGATGTAGTTCTCAGTTGCTAGAACAGAACAGAGTTTGATAGAGCAAAAAAACACCCATCAGTGTTTGCACACACTACGAATTTAATAACAGAAACAGACTAATAATAGAAAATTTATTCCTGTACCAAAGAAAAGGAAAAATAAAAAAGAGCAACTAATCTCATACCTTGACTATGGAATTTCAGTTTAAGGAAAAAAGTAAAAATCTTTTAGTAGTGATCTACTTCTAATAACTAATTGTGTGGATTTTAGACCGAAATTATGTACAATGTGCAAGGTGAATCATTCTCTCCTGTTCCTGAATGCACAAATGAGATTATTTCTGAATTGTGTCCCTGGAAATTCCAAGGGTGCACTAGCTTTCTAGCTTTCTAGCTTCTACCATGCACAAGCTTTCTAGCTTCTACCATGCAGGAAAGTGTCTGTAGCCAGCAAGGTCCGAGCTTCTCATGTGTCCCAGATGTTCAGATCCAAATCTCTGAAATTCAGTTTTTCACCATACGAGGTACTCTGCTGGGGCAGGGGAGGTGGGCAGGGTGTTGAATGAGTTTTGGGTCTCCAAGGGAGATTAAGCTAAATTGTTCCTTGTTTGAGGTGAGCCTTGTTTTTTGGATGTCTCATGATGAGACAGGCAGAAACAGTGTTAAAGCACAGCCATATATTATCAGAATTTGTTTCCCATTTATCTGACAGATTAAACAAAGATGATGAAGTTTAATGAATGAATTAATTAATCACACATTGTAGTCCTTACAAGAAAGAGAAATATATAAATCTAAAGACTGCATTAATGAGAGAAGGTGAGGGAAAACGCTCAGATAGTTCTGCTATTTTTCCACAGTGTTGCATGATTTTCTATTTTATTCTTTGATATTAAAGTTCAAGGTACAACCTTTGTAAAAACAATTCTTCTTCCAACACCAGTTTCTTATATTTGCTGGTTTCAGAAGACACGTGAGATAATGATAATTGTTGAGTTTAGGAGAGAACAGTTTTCTTTCTCCCCATTCCTTGTATTTTGGCAGACATAGCAGACATTAATTTCACTCTTCCTTCTTGCTTCCAGTTGTCACAGAGCAAAAGGGAAAGGGCTAAACATGGGAGGGGAAAAAAAGAAAATGGATAAAACATCCTTTATAACTCCCTCCTGTTGTGGGAGGATAAAAGGAGGATTCAGTATAGAAGGCTCCAATTAAGGTCTGCACTAGTGAATGAACAGTTCAGTTTTAGTTGACTGTTTCCACCAGGAGGAAGTATAAAGAAAGAATCTTCTTGGGTTTTGCAGCAGTCACACCAATCCTCACAGTCTGGGAAGCAGGATATGAGATCCATGCTTTGCTTTCCTCTTGGTCTGCTGAGTGAGTGCAGGCATTTGGAGGCGAATTTAGGTTTTATGTGATCCTGAGATTGTCTCAGTCACGTCAGGGATGAGAACAAGTCCTGTCCATCTCTGGGACCCAGGGGAACATTTAAGATGCACTGTCATCTTTGTTCATTTCCTTGCTGTTTATCAAGCTCAGGTGTCTCTAATCTTGACAGTGGCACCTCGAAGTACAGGTTACGTGTTAGGCCCACTCAGGGATGGGCTGACTTTGTTCAGTCAGCATCAGGGAGGTAAAAGGCAATTGGATCGATCCTTAGTCTCTATGTGCAGTGAAGGTCTACACCTTTCCTTGCCTTCTTCCTCTCAGCAGAACAGAGGAGGGAAATCAGTGTCAGTATTAGGGAGGAGTGAGACTTTCTGTGAGAGAAGAGTGGTAGTGCTACAGGAGAGTGGGAAGGTGAATGCCACCTGGTGACAGGCTCCTTGCTGCATGTCCTTTGGAGTTAGCTGTTTGGTGTGTGGTATGTTTGCATGCAACTTATACTTTGGAAAATGTATGTCAGAAGCCATTTGCATTGGGAAGATGATTACAGATTGAACACATACATTTTTCCATAGGCTTCATTGTGAATATGCACAGAATAACCCTGCTTTTATATAGGCTGCTTTTTGATTACAATAAGTGTCTCAATGTTCCTTGGAGCACAAGAATTAATTAATTTTAAACAGGGTTTAAAATCTCAGGTAGCTGAAGCTATTTAACATGTGGACTCTAATTTGACTCTCCACAGTCTTGGTCTTCTCACCCAGTTTTATCCATTGCAGGGTGGCTCACAAAGGGCTGGTGTCATGTGCTGTGCACTCTTTGTCTCAGCCATGAGGATGCTGACTTCCTCCCTTCTATTCAGGAGGTCATTAGTGCTGATGAAATTAGAGGTTTATAACTTTAGGTCCAAGTCATTATTCCTAATTTAATCAATGCATTTGAAAATGTTTCCTCTAATAAAATTGTAATGACTTTAGGTGATTTGTCATGCTTATCAAAAACATGGTTTTAACATTTTCATATTTACAGGCACTGAGCTTCTGGAAAGGAGCTGTACATTAGTACATCATTGCTGGGCCAATTTCCTGTCTCTCCATCTCTCTCCCTCCTGTAAATCAGAATAACCTAGTCAGTGTAATCACAGTCATGTACAGCCAGCGTGGCACTGGAGTCAAACTTCACAAACAGTATAAAATCCTGGGAGAGGTCCTTTGTGTGAGCACAATTGCTTCTCTGCTGCCACCTTCATCATTCAGCTGTGTGCCTTTCCTCTGTATGAAATAGACTATCAGCAGGCTTATGACAAAGGAAAAAAATAACCATTTATAATGGAGAGGTTTGACTGGAGAAATGGTTTTTGTGTTGCAAGGGGAATGAGATAAATAGTCCCCCACAGTGGGAACTGAATTACTAAGGCAAAGGGAAAGCAGCAGTGCTACAGCAGAGCTCGGTGTTTGTTTAGAGGCTTTTGAATAAAATTCATCCAAATGATTGGTTTTCAGGAATGCTCCTGGAATGTGTTAGGACTGCTATTTATTCAAATTACCTCTTTTTTAAACAGTCTGTATCTATTTGGGTTCGGGCAGGTAAGGAAGGATCAGGGGACATGAATTTGCTGTATGCCAAGTAAATGGCATGAGTCTCCTGTTTGAGCACACAGCCACTGCTGTTCCATGTGCTGCTTCCACAGGTCAGCATCTGTGGGGTGAGGCAGGAATGGAAATCATGTGAGTGATTTTGATGTTGCAGGTGATGAACTGATGCACGGAGGGAGAATTTGACTGTGTCTAAGGTCAAATGAGGGGTCTGTGGGAGGGCTGACATTTTTATTAACTCTTGGGGGGCTTACTTGGTGTCCAAAAAGCAGGGTGGAGGATATGCAGGGGTGGATGCAGTGCTGAAGAAGGGGCAGGTGACAGGAAGCCTCTGTGCAGTGCCCGCAGAGGAGCGTCAGCTCCCTGGGATTCCCCGCTTGGACTTCACGGGTGTTGCTACTCTTCACCACTCCCTGGGAGCAAAAGCCTACTTGTGTGGCAGTGCTTGGGATATAAATGCCCTCTGCCTCTAGGGCTAAGCCTCGTGCACCTTCTCAGGCAACAGTCTAAAAGCAGCATGTGGGTAAAAGCACCAAGGAAGGTTTTTGTCAGTGTAGTAGTGGCGCGGCGGCAGCAGTGCGGCGGCTGGTGATGCGGCAGCGTCACTGGCAAATCGCAGCAGGCAGATGGCAGGTCTCGCACTAGAGGAGAGGATGTGTAAACGACCAAAGATAGGTTTTAACAGTCTCTTTCCAAGCCAGAAGTTTGTCACTGTGTAAGCTCTCAGTCTAAACATCCCTGTGAAATTTCAAGCCTCAAGTCTACTAGCGGTTTATTAAACAGTTCTGGCAACTGAAATGGGTACTGTGAGTCACCACGTGTCTTGAATGTCTCAGGCATTTGCCGTTCAATGCAGACCAACCTGGCTGCTGGGCTTACCCAGCCGACCAAGCCACCTTGGGCCTGCAAAGGACGAGCAGTAGGAGAACCGACCCTGGGAGTCGTGCACAAAATGCTTGGGTTTGTTGACAAGTTAGGGCAGAGCCACTGCTGGTGAAGCAGTGGCATGTTGAGTGTCACTGTGCTCTCTGGCTGTCCTGATGTGTCTCTGCCTCTGGGGGTTTGCTGGAACCACACGCCTCTGCCATCACTGGAGGGGTTGGTTCAGTTTGACCTTTAGTCTTAAAGATGAGAACTGCTGATTACCTTCTGCATCCCCAGTCTTTACTGTGCACAGCTGCGTGGTGCACACCGCAGCACAGGGCTGGAGGGGTTGGTGGGGATGTGCCTGTGCTCTGCAGACAGCTGAAAAGATCAGGCTGGCTTTTCTTCCATTCTGACCTCTATTCCTTCTTTTTTTACTGGCTGATCTGTTTTAAGAGCAAGACTCAGCTAAGGAGAAGAGAATTTCCTAGTCAGTGCAAATATGTAATGTAATTCAGCTCTCTGGCACTGCCATAATCTCTATGAGCAGCAGCGCTGACACTGCCCATTAGTAATATCCATTTTCCTTTTTCAGTCTTTTTAATACTGCAGAGAAACAATTTTCGTTTCCCAGCACCTGACAGGTACAGTGATGTTAGATACCTCAGCAGCAAGGAACAGGGAATAAATATAGTCACTGAGAACACAGATTACCACAAAATTAGACTCAAACCATTAGCAGCTCCAGCAGCAGATCCTCATCAAATCAGCAAGCCAAAGCTAGCTCTAGGGATTAAACTACCCTCCTTTTATTGACGTCAACAGTGCAACTCTCAGTAACATTTGTTGAGAAGTAAATGTGCTCCCAGGAGAATGAAGGAGTCCTTTTTCAGGTGCTTTTTTAATGAGGATGGAAAACTGAACTGAGCAAGGTGTCAAAAGCTCTTTAGGTTGTCCACTTCTGAAGTTTACTGCCTGTGCCTGACAGCCACTTCTTCATGGGCCCCTGTTTACGACTTGTGTCTGTAATGTTTTCACCCTCTTTGTGTATCGCTATTCTCACTATTCTATTTCCTTTTTTTCCCTCTGACTTGCACTGTATGACTCATGCCTTAATTTTTGTTTATGTTCCCACTCTGCCTAAGGGCTCCCCATTCACTGTAAGAGTACATTCCAATATGCAACACTTTATTGGCTCTTTTATTGTTTTTGTACCTAGAAAATGAAGGTAAGTCAGAGAATGGGCTTTATTATCTAGAATCAGAGAAGGTTTCAGCGAATGGCCAGCAGTATCAATAGAGCCTGGTTGTGTATGGTGCTGGGCCCAAACATGTGTGCACTTAGAAATTCAGGCTGAAGCTGCTGACTAGTTTGAGGCACAGAGTTTATAACTCCAACGCCTTTGAACCAAACAGAAGAACCTCTGGAAACATCAGTAGCTTTGGAGAAAAGAGCTGCAGGTCTCACTTCATGCCAGGGATTCTGTGGACCTTGGATGTAGATTGAACAGTCTGATTAAATAGTTGTGAGTTCGATGTTAGGATGAGGTCCAAAAGGGACCTTGGGGAGCGCCCCTTGGGAGCTGTTGGTAAATGAGTGCTGGTGTGTCAAACTACTTTAGCTTGTTTGAAGCAATTAGCAGTTGGAAGAAGTGGAGTTAGGCTTCAGTAGAGCAGTGGCTCTGGAAAGAAAATTGCTGGTGAATATTTTTGGAGAGGTGGAAGGTGGTGTTCAGCCACTGTGTTTGAGTCTCACCCAAATTCTGGGGGAAGCCGAGGCAGATGAGCACACACCTGCATGTGTCTGCATGGGGTGGTGGTGGAGTTCAAGGCTTCAGTTTTGCCAAGGGGTCATCTTTTGCCTGATGAGTGAAAAAGCTGTTTGGAGTTTCCTGATTAATGTATTATTACTGTTGTACTGCATTTAGGATCTATTTGCTTTTACATTCCCCTGCTATTTGACTCATTGAGTTCAAGGTAGTCCTTGATCCTACAGGCATGTAACTGGCAGCAGGAGGTAAGTTCAGAAAGAAAGTGAGCCCCTGGGACTTAATTCAGTGACCACTTCTTGCTGCAGGGTGAGTGGAGAATCACTTGAAACTCTTGCTCTTAGGTATTTCCTCTTTTTTTTGTTTGATTTGAATTAGGGAGAAGGTAAATCTGTTCAGCAGCATCTGTGCATCACCACTGACATTTTAATTTTCAGTTAAAAGATTTTAATTAAAATCTGACATAATTTGATATGAAAAATGAGGTGGAATTGATATTATACATGCAAACTGAACTCATGTCAATTTATGTAACGGTTTCAGGAACAGCTATGTCTGATTAATACAGGCAGTAGCAATGTTTGCTCTGGTTGCTCCTTTTATATAATCCTGCCATTATTCTACCAATGTAATTATACGGAGAGAAGTTTTGTGCTGGTTTTCCCAGTTTCTCTCTGATGGAGTTCTTCTCTTGTTCTGCTTCTCTTTCCCCTTCTGGATGCTGTATAATCATCCCTGCAAGACATGATTGGTCTCTGGGTTTCAAGGAGATATTTGTTTGGAGAAAATGCTTGCTCTTGAAATGGCTCAGAATCTGCCAGGATTTTTTTTAAATTTTACAGTTTGCATTTGGAAAAGAGGTGGTGAAATCCCTTCACAGCTCTGTCTTAGGTGTGTGTCAGTGCCTGATGTGTGCTCACACAGCTGTGTGCTTATACCCATGTGTCCTGTCTCAAGCCACAGGGCTTAGCACAGCTTTATTCTCAATTCCCTGTGTTAGTCACAAATGGAGTATAAACATGTCCAGGATGTGTATTTAAAATACATCTATTTGCCAAACATTGTCTATCTCTTTGCACAGGCTTAAATAGGAAAAGACAAAAATATTTTCCAGGCCTTTTAGTCTCATTCTTCCCTGTGGAATAAACACCTGCGTCTGGTAAACTGAAGACGCATTTTCTGTCTCTGCAAATTCTGATTAAACTATGGGCAGCATGTAGATTTCTCGGAGAGGCTGTGCATATGGGCTGCTTGTGAACCTGGTTTTGGTTTTGCATGGTACCAGCTCTGCACAAGGCTCTGCTGAAATAAACATTTTTTTCATGTCGTCACCTGTAAGTGTGTAAAAAGAAAATGGCAGAGGTAATGGGGCACTTCTGTGTATATTTTCTCATATTACATAAATAAAAGCACTCAAATACAAGAAGGAAAAACAATTACACTGAAACTTTTAAGTAAGAAACCAACATTTGGTATTACCCAAACTGGGCTGTTTATTATATCTTTCTTAATTGTTGGGAAACTTGTGGTGAACGGGATATGGTTTAGGTTAAGAGGTTTCAAGTCCATGTCTCCTGCCTGCCCTCTCATTGTGTTTGTGGTCAGAAATGAAAAGGGTTATCTTTCAGGTATGTAGTCTTTTTTTTTTTTCCTGAAGATAACCCAAGCAATCTTGTTATAAAAAACACTCAGGAATGGTGTGTGGTGTCTTTTTCACACATGCAAAGAAACATTTTATCAAGACAACTGTTTGACTTATTGTTACTGCATGCTGCTACATTCCTATCGTGAAGATGTGATTCACAAAACATGTAGGTTTGATACAGAGCTAGAGCAGTCTCTGAAAACGGAGGGGTGGTTTTGTGGCTCAGTATTACAACGAGTCAGCGCCGTTCACAGCTGCTCTGCCCTCTGTTTCCTGCGTGACTGTGGGTGAGTCTCTGAGATCAGCAAAGGGCTAAAGTATTTTTTAAGTTTCACTGAATACAGCAGATCTGTGTTTAAACACTTCATTGACTCATCAAGAGCTGGGGGTGTATCATCAGGTCTGTGCTTCGTGCGAAGCAGAGTAACTGAACTTCTGGCGTCAGCGTTACTCTGGAGTCAGATCTGTTGCTTTAGTGGTTGATATGTAAGTACCTCTGACTCTGTATACAATAATATGTGACATCTGTACTTGAGCTTTTCAGAAATGGGATGCAAGGAAAACCCGCTTCATACCCGGTTTTGTATGTTTGCCTACTTGGATTTCAGGATTTGATTTCAAGCCCTGTGTTTTCAGGCAGCAGAGAAAGAGGAAGCTCCAAGTTCAGCATTTAAGGTATCCAGAATGAGCGTGTCACCAAAAGTAAGCTATAAACTGTGGAAGGTAACAGCCCATCTCAGTTAATACTCTGAAAATGTTCTACCCTTCAGGTCTTCACAGGTTTGGTTACATCACTTCTCTCACTCTTGATAGCCATGTTGACCCTGAAATCAAAGGATGCATTCAGACTCCTTTAAAATTTATCCCTTGTAATTTAGTACTTTGGCTAATTTCTGGATGGTGTGCTTTTCACAGTTTCATACGTGTTTTCTAATGTTGCATGTGTGTTTATTCTCAGGCATGTTCTTATTGATAGGAGAAAATAGTTTTCTGTGAGAGTTTAGGAGGGAACTGCTTTGAGATTGGGTTATGCCAGCCTTACAACCAAAACCTCTCTGTGTCAATGTGGTGGTGCACAGTGCTTGATGAATGACCACACTCCACCTGGAGCTCTTAAATCAGTGTTTGATTTTTAAAGTACCAGCAAATGGTTGCAGGGTGCAGCATTCATTTTTCATGAGGGCAGTAATGCCATTTCAGTTTGCTGAGCTACAACAGTGTGCTTTCATGAATAGAGACTATTCAGCAATCACAGAGTATCTGATGGGCCCCAGTTTACCTGGTAGCTGAAGAAGTCACTGACACATAATTTGTCTTTGGAAAACAAATTAGAAAAGTATTATTTTCCAAAGTACATAGTTTGAAAAATGTTTGTCACTTTACTGCATACAAAGAGTTGATTCCGTTTCTTCTCTCAGTTAGTGATGATTCCAGATGAGAACACTGTATGGGAAGAAATTTTTTTTTCGTGCATAGGCATAAGGAGGAAAATATATTCCATAAGCTTTGATATTGATTCAAAATCAGAACACAACTGAGACAAAAACCACTAAAATTAATGAGCTATGGACTGTAGTGTCTCTGGTAGTTCTAAAAGATTTAACTTTTGTTAATCTACCTGGAAAATATATGGTACTACTACAGTGTTTTGTACAGTTCTCCTGATTCCAAATATACCTTAAAATAGTATACCCAGAAAATATGGTATAATTAAGAATGGGATTTCCATGAATATCATACATTACTCCTGTGGGCTAGATTCTGCTTTCATGACATTAAGGTAAGTAAAGAACAATTGCTTTGTCCAAATGAAGAGAATTAAATCTGATTTGGATCAATATGAGCAGTAGGGCATTCATATTTTACTGCTACCCCTGTTGCTGAACTACAAGACAGAAGCATGTGCATCCCAGTTACCATACACAAGGACGTTTTGTAGACTGTTTTCTATGTTTTCTGTGTCTTTGCTTTAGGAAGCATGATGACAGTGTTAGAAACTGCACTGGAAACCATGTGTGCTGTATGCAGTAAGTAGAGCTGGTGTGCAATTACATAAGGTAGTTCAGATGAAAGAGTCGCTATGTTCTGTGTCTGAGAGAGGAGACTTAATTATGCAGACAAATTCTCCTGGGTACAACAAAGCAGTTCTCTGGATACAGCTCTGATTAGACTGTAGTTCTTTTAAATGCATTACCAAAGTCTTCATTATTATAATTAAACAGATATAAAATATGTTGACCCTTGGTTGCATAAAGCTTTGCTTTAGGGTTAAGACCAGAAATTTCATTAAGAGCTTTGAAATGGAAAGCTGACAAGCAGAGCAAACGATTTCTATAATTTTCCAAACACTGTATAACTTTTAAATTATTGTCCTTTTTAGTCTTCCATTTAAAGACAGATACGTGAAAAAATTAATCTTAAATGGCATATTTACAACAATATGATTTTCCTGAGGCCACCAGCTAGAAAAAAATAGTGTCATCTGTAAAAATGGAGCTGAAAAGTTGGTTTCTCCTAAGTATGCTGGATTTGGAGCAGTTCAACCTGAGAATGAGTGTGCTCCCCTGGACCCAGGGCACCCACTGCTGCTGGCTCCTGCCCAGGGTTCTTTCTTGCTCACCTTTGGTCTCTTTTTCCAAGAGTTAGCCAAATCCTGCAGCTGAATAGAGCTATATTCTTTTACCCTTTATTTACCTTTCAGCAACGTGTTGGGGAGCATTCGTTGCTCATACATCTGCCTAAAGGAACTGAAAAAAAAAAATAAGAAGAAAAAAGAAAAGAGGGAGTTTTCTTTAAAATTTATCTTTTTACTGTATCTGCTTCTGTAAAAGCCACACCTTTGAATTTAGAATCTGTGTTTCCCTGGTGGGATATGGATTAGCTTTAAAAGTCTTGAAAAGCCAGAGGACTCGAAGGACTTCAGGAGATGTTTTATTTTAATCTAAATAGGATATTAACAAATGAACAGTGTGGCCATGGGGACTAAACGTGTGGGTAAGTGTCTGTAAGGTTAAAGCTTAAAATGAGCAACAGCTCAATCACACAGTTGTTGCAAATCATAATCTCTTTTAGAGAGCCAACTGAATGGACTGTGAGTTCTGACCTGATTGTTGTGCATGGAGAAGTGGTTCCTAGTGCTCACTAATGCCACTCTCCTGCTACCACTTGTTCACACTTGCAAAATTAAACATGGTCAGTATTTAGTGGATGCCTTTTAGGTCCCTCTCGAATTGCTCTGGGGAGAGTGGTGGTGGTGTTAATGATAACTGTGCAAGATAAGGGAAGCTTGTGGTTTAGCAGTGGGGTCTGTGGCTTTCTGTCCTCAAGAAGGCAAATACAAAACTTGAACTTCTTAAAACAAGAATCTTCCCAAACCACTGGCCCAGCCACTCCTATCCCTGCTGCTACGTGCCCCTTTTTCCACCATACCTGTCACCCCCAGGCGAGGGGAAGGATGGAGACCCTGACAGAAATTGCCTTTTTTTCTGAAGGAACTCCAGAGCACACAGTGTTTCCTAAGGGGTCTTCCTGGGGTTGTGAGCAGAACTAGAAACCAGGAGGTTCCCACTTTTCTGGTTGCAAATCCAACGTTTTTCTTCTTGCTGAATGTCTTCTAGATGTTGAAAGTGTACAAAACTATCGGCTATTTGAGGTGTTATCTTCTTCACATACATAAGTACTAAGCTGCAGTTACAGTATAATTATATCTGTTAGATTTCAGATATTTTCTAATATCCCTGTAGCCACTAATTCATAATGTTGAAATATAGCTGGATGGAAGCAATTACACCAGGTTGGTAAAAATGCATGTGCTGTGCGAAACCTGAGGGATTGTAATATTCAGGCATGCAGCTAATTTACTTCTAAGGAAAAGGATTTATACTTATTTAGCAAATATATATATATGAACAGAATGAAACTGTATTGTAGTTGCATTTCTTTATTTCTTGAAAAAAAACCCAAACCAAAACAAGTAGATGATTTTTCTCTCCCTAACACTTGGGCTCTGGGAAGTAGGAGAGCTGTGCCCTTGAAGGTGGATACTTTTGAAGAAATGTGATTAAAAATTTTAGCACATCACCACAGCAAATCAGTTATTCTTTAAATAAATCATGTGTTTATGATGCTGCAGTTTGCATCTTTTCAAAATGCTTGTAACCTGCATAATTAACTCCTTATTTTGATGAGTAATGCAGACATTCAGCATCTGTATTGGTAAAAATTTGGAATACACCTACATAGGAGAGTCACATGATGTGATTTAATGAGGCTACCACAGCTGTCTCTTGAAAACTTTTTTCCTTGATATTAATGGGGAAATCTGTATTTTGCTTGTAAGGGAGCTGGTATGCATTGTGCTCATAGTTGCTGAAAAACTGTAGGTGGGAGTAAAATACTTCAGGAACTTGTGAGCCTGTGTGTACGTACAGACACACCTCAGTGCCCCTCTGTACACTTTGTGGAGAGGAGCGAGCAGAGAGTCTTCCCTAACCCTTGTTTTGGGATGAAGCTTGGTGATAAGGGCTAGTAAAGCACAAATGGGACAGGCATGCCATGTGTGCAGGGAGGTGGATCACACATCCCCCCGCGCCGGGTGAGCTGGGGAGCACCGGGGCTGCCACAAGGATCTGTCTGGTGGGTTCCTGTGGAGGTGGTGCCCGTACCCCCACGGAGAGCCTGCACACCAGCTGTACAAACTCCTACACCTCAGGGGCGCTTTCCTGAATTGATAAACAGTTTTCTCAGAGGAGCCTGATGCATTTGTGGGTATGCCGAAAGTTGTTTTTCTCTCTCACAGAAAGATGGGGCCTTTTCATAGCACGCTAGAGGCAAAATTTCACCCTCAAGTGCATTATAGGCAGGTAAAACTGTGCTCTGTCTTATCCATATACTTCATAT
Organism: Pseudopipra pipra; assembly: GCF_036250125.1. NCBI lineage: Eukaryota > Metazoa > Chordata > Aves > Passeriformes > Pipridae > Pseudopipra > Pseudopipra pipra. The sequence goes on from NC_087555.1 coordinate 10,965,294, forward strand.
TTGGCTTTATGTATTTTATCTCAACCTATTTAATAATTACATTATGAATAACAATTGGAATTTAAAAAAAATTCCCATTAAACCAGTTTCGTTACCTTATTTTATTGATTCTTTTTTTTAACTTCATTGCTAAATTTAAGGATTGGGGTTGATCTGAATCGGCATAAATGGGATTAATGAAGAAATAATTTAAGTTGATTAAAAAGGGCTTAAAATAATGTGATTAGCCTATTGAAGCTTGTGTGGCTTATTGGATTACACATTTTATTCCTGGAGGATTGTTGCAAGATTCAGAATGAAATTAAATTGGTCATCCTATTTTGGGCCCCCAGTGCCTGGTAATCTCCAGTGCCATGATGCCAGACCAGAAGGTACAGTCACATTCAAGGGCTTTCTTTCGAAAAATACAGCAGTGAATTTTTGAGCCAACACCTAAATAATGAGGCTAAAAGATACCACTGAAACCTGGCCTGCTCCCCATTATATGGGGCTTGAATGAAACCACGCTTGATCTCGTGGGACATTCTTTTGAAGGAATCAGGTGCTGGTGAATGTCTTTTTAGTGCTGGAGACTCTCCTGCCATCCTTGGGACATTGTGACCATTGTTGGTTTTGCTTTTTTTTTTTTTTTTTTTTAAGTCTTAGCTTTATTTTGAATGTGTCGATTTCCAGGTATTGAAAGGATGTATTACCTGACAGTACTGATCTTTATATAACCATCTTAATAATTCATTTGGACTTGATGATCCTTGTGGGTCCCTTCCAACTCAGAATATTCTGTGATCTAAAATCTGTGACGTCAGTTCCACATTTTGAGTCTCTAGGGGATCCATAAGGAGATGTAATTTGAAGGACTTTTTAAAATACATTGATTCATTATTTAATTAAACTACTCAACTGAAAGCATTGCATTCTGAATAAAAGTGCCCAGATATGCCTTTATTAGGGCATGAGAAATGTCTTTTTTTTAGTTATTCCTTATATTAATGCACATTTCTGTTATTCTTAATTTAATAATTTATTTTTATTAATACAGACAGTGTGTGTATTAAACTAAAAGAATCTGTAATCTCTTACTTGAATGTGTTTTCTAAAATCTTCCTGATTCTTGTGCCTCTTCTGAGCCTTCCCGTTTTCAAGGTAATTTCTAAACTGAGAGCATCACATGATGGACAAATATGAAGATATAAGAACCTTTCTGTCCTGAGTAGGTACTATGTCTATACAACCCACTATACTATTTTGTATGTGATCTTTTTGTTATTTTCTATGCTGATCATCTGTGATGATGAAGTTGGCTTTTTCTCTCCAAGTTTTTGTCTCCTGCATCAGAGTCCTGTAAATAGGGCCTGCCCCTTGTGTTTTCAGATGTATGACCTCATATTCTGTTCCTTATTGGAACATACTTATTTTTTTATATATTGTTTGTCAAGCAGTCTTTTCACTTTTTATCGTCTCGTATTCTTTGTTGTTCATCACTGTTCAAGCTTGACTTTGTGTCATCTCCAGGCTCCATGTATATTGATTTTATGTTTTCTTCCAGGTTACTCTAAAAATGCTGAATAGCACTGGGCTAAGAATGGGTCCCCACAGAATCCCATTTGACGCATATCTACATGATAAGTGTTTCACATTTACTGTTGCATTTGAGAGTTATCATTTATCTTGTGTTTGATCCATTTAATGTCTTCTGAGTTTATTTTTATTGTTATATCTTCTTAATCAAAATGTCATTCAGTACCAAAACAAATGCATTGCAGAAACCATAATGTATTAGAGTCTAAGTATATTACAGTGACTTTATTATGTGTATCAACCAAACTTTTAATATCGTAAATGCAGAGGTATGAGGTTAGTCTGACAAGCTCTGTTTTCTGTAATGGTGGAAATAGTTAATGCTAATAATTTTTTTTTATTCTTGATAAGTCTTGTTTCAGCTTTTCCATTATTTTGAGAGTGAAAAATACTGACTCACAGATATGCTGCCAATCCAGCATTTAGAGGTGTAATGAAGGAGAGTACCAGTGGGACATGTTTTTCCTTAGCCAGGTCTTTCTAAATGCATTTGGCTTTTCCTCCTGAGTTACTACCGGTATTCTCTTATTCTCTTAATTTTTGCCTCAGATGCAATCAAAGGAAATTCTGTAAAGGAATGAGGGGTTGTACAGTGGAGCTTTTCTGGGAATGCTGCAGCCAAGATCTCCTTGTCCCAGGGCTTGCTGCTGCTACTTCTTCTTGAAGACAGAAAGTGTCTTTCTGTCTTTCTCAGCTTTATATTCCCTTAGAGCAAGGGGATAAATTGAATTCACGTCCAAGGTGCCCTTGCAGACTCATAAGCATTAGAGCCTGTTAGCAACCCAAGTACTTGGAAATGATAGAGCGTTTGGGAGTGGCAGTGGTTGGAGATATTACATCCAGTGGGCTGTGTCAGCCCCTTACAAACTAAAAGCCTGCTCCCAGCTGGAAGTAGACCTGGCACTTGGGCTGTCATACGTGAAGGAGTTTTTTCCTACGGGGAGAATGAAGAGTACCCATGAAAAAATCTTCAGCATCAAGTGGGGTCTTCCATAGGGCATGTGGAGACATTGTGCTTATGTATTGAAGTGTCATGAAGGAATTTATTTCTCACTGTAGATGTTGCTTTATACATAGAGGGATAGGTATTCACACCTATATTTAAGGACAGTCCTTGTGGAAACCAGTTGAATGAAACTACAGTAACAATGGTGGAAGGAGCTGTGAAGTGGGAGCCTCATTACAGGCATTCATGTTCTTGTGCTCTTGGAAGCTTCTTGACTTTGGCTTCATGGCCTCAATTATAAAAAAAAGGGAGAAGTAGTAACTTCAGTGTCATATGACGCCAGAAAATAAACCCTTCTTGCTTTGTGTGGTTTTAATTTCCAAAAAGCATTTTCAGATGGAGTCTTTATGTACTGCTCATTTTTCCTTTTGCTCTAATTTTTCGTTTAAACTGCAGAGGTAAATTTTCTTCAAGGTAAAATTGAATAAATTTGGTAATGCTAATGATTAAAAAAAAAAAAAAGGAAAAAAAAGCAAATACACAGCAAAGCATTCCTTGAACATCAAATAATTTTGGTTCAGGTGTTTTTCTGAAAGATCTGCTCCAGACATTCCTCTCTATTTTTCTCCAGCCTTACACTGCAGTACTTGAAAGTGATTTTTAGTAATGGAACAAAACAAGAAAGGAGACAAGCCATTATAGTTTTGCCTCTTGTTGAACTTCTCCAGTGGGGACTATTCAGCATCCCAGAATAGTGAAGTGATTATCTTGACTCGGTTTTCTTGCCCTCACAGTACCCATTTTGCAGTGTGACTTGATGAGAAGCTTACTGTGAAGTTATTATTATAGGCCCTGGTGACAGTCCACTATTCATACCCGGCATCTGGGTGGTCCTGGGGAGTTGAGGAAAGCCCCCTGTAAATGCAGATATGACTGTTCCCCGTGACACTTCTCTTTCCCCCGTGTGGGAGTCATTGCTCTCCCATGAATGACGATGGTGCTCCGGCATCTGCGCGGAGCTTGTGCTTGAGTTAAACTGCTGCTTGGTGACAACCAGCTGGATTCATAGACATGCTGGCCTGACTATATTGGTATTTGGGAAATTGTTGGACACTGTGTTCTGAAGCTGTTTCTCATGTATCTGTCCATGTTGTATTTTTGGTCTGCCTGAAATTTTCTGTTTATTCCATTACGTGTGTACCTCAGCTTTTAAGAGTGTGTGTTAAATTTTGGATCCAATCTTTATTCCACATGTGCACAAATGCCTGAATTAGTAGGAATTTTTCCTTGAAGAGGCTACTGAGGTTGATCCCACAGCATTAACATCTGCTCTTGCAATCTGTTGAGCTGTGTGGTTGGCCCAAATGTGACTGGCAGCATCCCTGTGGCTGCTGCACCAGGGATTAAGTGGTTTGATTGTTCAGCCCCTGTGCAGAGGTAGCTGCTTTGTGCCATGAGTTCTCAGCCTGGATGAATTTTGAGTAGGCAACCTTTTCTTTCTTGTCCTGTGATTTGTCACAGTGGATATGCAATATTTAGATCTTACAGGCCTTGCCAAAAAAGATTAGAGGCAGTTTAGCTCATTAATTTGTTGTGATAGCAGAGGCTGAGAGGAAAATCGATAAAATCTGCAAAATGGGCAGTCCTGGGATGCTCTCTGAGGATGGCCAGACCATGGCTGAGATTTACAGAAGAAAGCTCAGTCTGCTGACAATGAATACTGGTTTCCAGTGATTATTGCTACCTGTAGTATCACGTATTGGTACTGTGGGTTCAAGCTTTCGGTTGCATCTCTGATCAAACAGATTAAGCCTCACACATGTATGAGATCCAGTTGCAGCCCTGGCACAAGCTTTGACTTCCTGTATTCTCTCAGATGATTTATATAAATATTCCCTGTTCTGGCTTACTTTGTTTTAGAAAAATTACACTGTCATTTGTCAACCTGCTATACAGTGCTTTGAGTGCCATTAGTGACTCACTGACTTCTTTATTTACTGTTTAAAGGTACATTTTCCCACCACAAGTACTGTAAAGCTATAAGATTTTCAGGGACTTGTGATTCTGTGTTTAACTGAAATATCTGGAAGCATTAAAAAAAAATTATCCTGTAGAGCTAATTAGTTTCTCTTGGGGGAAAAAAAAATTAGGTGATCAGTTGTCCAATTAACTGGATCATCTGGAGTTTCCAGAGCAGATAGCTTTTAGGATGCACTGTTTATCACAACCTAACAACAGACTAAGCTGTCTGTTATTGATTTCTTAGTGCTGGGTTCATGGGAAATGTCAAAGATCTTGAATAAAGCTTCCATTTTAGCAACGGTGATTTCACTGGTGACAATGTGAATTGTTTTTTGGGGAAATGGCTCTTAATCACACTTAACTAGGTTATCTCTCAGCATCATTACTAAATTTCATATCCTTTCATGGAAGCCCTGTGGCTTTTTAGGGGCTTTTGGTGTCTTTGGGTAGGTGATAACTTTTGCCTTTCTTATCCTCCTTAGTAGAATCCTGGAACACCATCAATGCTTTAGATGCCTTTCAGGTATCTTGATTTCAGACAAATAATAATTTATAATTCATGAACTTGACCTTTGTTGCAGGATTTCTATCCAGCTCTTATTACTGCCCTGTTTCCTAACTTCGGCAATTTATGTCCTATAGTTTGTACAAAGAGGCTGGGATGAGGTGGAGAGCATGTTTATTCATATTTTTTTAATTCTACTTATTTATTTCTGTTAGCTCTTTGATTTAAACAGCAGAAGTTTGAGCAGTCAAAGGTCAGGGTGGATGGGGTGGAGTTTTCCCACAACTGCTGATGGCTTACTGATCCCACTGTTTACACATCCAGTCCCTCTGACGAGGATGATGTGCTCAACAGGAGAGCTTCTCCTATTTTGGGAGCGTGCTTAGACTGGAGCTCTGAATCCCTCCTTTAGAAACATTTAGAAAATGTTAGGATGCAGTCAGGCCAGCACAGAGATACATCTCCTTGGTATTAACTGATTTCAGAGCAGCTGTGTGTATTCTGAAATACGAGAGCATGTTGATGTGGTCTTGTGGTGAGGTCCTTAGGTACTTTACATAATGGACATTATGCAGGCTCAGGAGCAGGAAGGAGATGGAGTCATCCTGTTTGATCACCTTATGGGGGATGACCAAAGAACTGAGGGAAACCATAGTTTGAGTCACTTTGAAAGAAGTGTCTAACCTTGGAAACACAAGGTTTCACTCATAACTGGGGGGTTTCTTTTTGTACATGCACACTGTAAGCAAACTTGTGTTTGTTTCCAGTAACAGTGTTTTATGTAGAGCTAGGTTATCTCTGGTACAAAAGGTCTTGTGGTGGAAAATCTACAAGTTAGTTCCTTGTTTTCACACTGATGTAAATTTCTTTTTGTTGGCAAACTTTCCATCTTTCACTGTGACAGTAAATCCAGTTCTGTCAGTAAAACTGACTGAGGGTAAAGGGCAGTCTTAAGTCAGTTACTGTGTGACAAAATCAATTTTGATGGACTTTTCACCTCCAAGATTCAGGGGTACATCTCATTGTGCTTTCTGATTGCTTTGGTTAATGAAGGGGAACGAGCGCTTTTTTGTGGGTGAACTCTGAGGAGAGTTTTTTTGATAATTTGCAGTGTAAATGTTTTTGGAGGGTAGCACAAGAAAGCAGATTTCCTATTTATTCATGGAAGATGATGGCAGCTTTTAATTTGCCAGGTCGCTGTACTTGTTCCTGTTCTTAGCATCCAGTGAAAGGTAAAGCAGAGCAGCACGTTTAGCCACTGGAGACACTGCAGCACAGCATTCTTAGCTGAATGTCTTGTCCTAGAAGAGCATTGTGTTGAAACTGGATTAAGGTAGAGACTTACGGAAAACAATAGCTACACTAAAATTAGAAACCTAAGTCTGGAGTCTCAGCTGGACCAAACTCAGCATAAGATCAGTGGGGAGACACAGGGTATCTAAATTGTTTTCTCCACTGTTGGAAGTGGGACTCAGTGTTGGGAGGGCACTTCTTGAAGAAAACACTCCTCTGCTCCCCAGGGTGATCCCTTGGATCTGGAAGTGTGTGGTCTGGCTAAGGCACGGTGTCAGGATCCCGAGATGCTTGTTCAAGCATTGTCAATATGGTAGAACAAAGGCAAGTGCCTGGGCTGTCAGGCTGAGAAGACAGCCAGCACTTGAGCTTACAGAAACACCTTTTGAGTTTCTTGCAAGACTGGAATAATTGACTTCTTGATAATTGTGAATGAAAACTGTCACATTGTATCTAAATTAACAGCTCTCAGTTTGAAAGAGTGAATATCTCTTCAGGAGCTCCTAGTCTGTAGAGACCAAGAGTGGAATAGCTGATGCAGTAATAAGCTCAGGTAGCAGTTCCAGTTTTGCAGGGTTTGTGTGTATTATACAGTAGATAGAGGAGATTGTTAGCACTGGTTAAAATAATCCTATCAGTGTCAATAATACCTAAATCTTGTTAATTTTAGGCAATTAGTCTGTGGATTAGGCTTGAAGTCTGTTAATTTGATTGAGAGATATAGGGGAGTCCTACTCTGAGATGAAGAACTGCTGCTGTACAATTCTGATGTTCCTTACATACCACTAAGTACAAAACCAGAAGTATCCATCAAAAATAAAGGCAGGAAAAGAGGACAGAGAGGATAATCTAATTCTCTCCAAAATCCCTGAGAGGTTAAGACTGAATGTTTAAAGGCAACTTTTGTCGTTTTTCTATGAGGCCAATTAGTTTTTTCCCACCTTAATAGCTGATTAATTCCCTGACTTATTTTGGTCAAAAGGCATAGGTGTCTTGGAACTAAAAATAAATGGCTTTTATTTTCTGCAAAAAAAAAATAGTTACGTAACAATTCGCACATCCCTAGTTGAGACAAAATATCAGACCTGTAGCTAAATCAGGCTGCTCTGATGAGATTTTTGAGTCTGGCCCTGAGGAACCTCTGTCAAGGAATGAGGCACTGCAGATTCCAAGGCCGTTAATACATCTCCCCATATGAGAAAAATAATCCAAATTGATCATCGATCTTAAATCTAAATGTTGCTCCTGTAATCATGAAGGAATAAAAAAGAAGAGGCTCTTCTAGAACCTGTCGGCTACATTCGTTTGTATTCATTAGCATCTATTACCTGAGGATTTTCATGGCCAAAACCACGTATTAAAACACAGTATGTTAATGCATAAACAGAATGTTTTAGCAGAAAACTGTAATTAAAAAAGTAGCTGACCTGAGGCACTCACTTTGTTGACGTCGTTCTTTTTTTAAGACCCATTCTCATAATAAGTACTAAATAATTTTTCTAGTCCCTAGAAGTCTCTGTATTAGTTTAATGTAAAATTTTTAGTGTAAGAACTTTAGAGGTTTTAATTTTATTCCCAGCAGACCACATACCTTTAAATCCAGTTTGAGGAGGTGGGGCTGGGGGGCTTGGAAATATATTGGATATTATTGAATGAAGTGAGTGTATGACAGTATCAGCTTTGTAGAAACATTCATACTGATTGATTTGCTAAAAGTATCTGTACAAACATGCGAAGAGTGGAGATAGTCTTGTGAACATCAAGACTGATGTCCTTGATGGCTTTAAGAGCTACACAGGGTCCTGCTTGGCACAGACAGCACAGAGCAGCAGAGGACAGAGATGGGTGGATGGAGGGCACTACTGGAGCAGGGGTTTATTTTGGGTTTGCAGAGGAGTATAACTTGGGGAAGGTTGAGTGACACAGCACATAAATTGGAGCTGAGGAAAACCAGCTCCTGGAGAAGGGAAGGGTAGTCCAGTCTGTAGAGGGTTTGGCAGTCAGGGGTTTCGGTGTCTCAAAGCAGGTCCCCAGGGGCTGTTAGGAAGCTGTTTCCTGGTGCACATCTCATGGCTGGGCCTGAGGCAGCAGGGCTGTTGTGCCTATACCCAGCATCAGCACTTCCTTGCCTTGTGACTCCTTTTCTACTCAAAATCCAGGCAGCTGAAGTCCCTTCAACAGCAGAAGGCAGAGAATTGGGGAAGTATTGCTGCTGGTTAGGGAAATAGGAGGAAAAGCAATTTTAACAAGTCTTTCGCGATTAATTACAGCCTTGAATGTTGTTTTAAAAATATATTTGGTAGCTGTTGGATAGTTTATATACTAATGGAGTAGAGGAGATGGAAATCACGCAGAGAAAAAAAGAATTATTTACAATTTATAATTATTGAGAAATGTTTTGAATTGATCCTATGTGGAGAAAGATTTAAATTTAGTTGCTGCACTAAAATTGCAGGCAGCTGGCTTTACATCTAGCAACAAATAGTTAGCTGATACTGAAAAGACAGTCACATGTCTGGCTGAGTATTTTCTCAAGAGGAGTTAGAATATATTTCTTGTCTGGTTGTCCATTTTCCTACAATGCTTTGTGGTTCAAAACAAGCGGGGGGGACGAGAGTGTAAAGTACTTTAAGCTGAGCAGACCTGTATGTGGGGCTCCCACATGAGCCACGCAATTAAGCATGCAGAGATGGGCTTCTCAGCCTTGTGAGAACTCCCTTTGCCAAAGAACACTCAAATATACTGGCAAGAAGACCCAGACTCTCCTGGATGTGTATCTCAGAGGTCTGACCCATGACTGTTATTTTGATTCATTTTAGTGTTGCTAGAGGTGTCCAAGGTTGCTGAGAAGAGAAAAATAGAGGCAGGACAGTCATCTGCTGAGCACCAGCTGTCACATGTGTCCCACTGGCATGCTGACTCATTCCAGGCTCCCAACAGTACTTCAAAGACAACTTCTCCTTCTCCCACATAGTCTGAGACTCTTTGTTCATGCCTTTTTATCCCAGAGTTCCTCCTTTATTCGTGATATCTCTTAAATCCCAGTGGGATCCTCCAAATTTTGGTTATGCAGACCTTAACCAGGTGCTGGAGCTTCCCATCAAACCCATCTTTTCCTGTAGTTCTGCTCTGAAAATGTACATGACACAACTGAATACTGGCTTCTCACAGCTGTAGCAAGTTGCTGAGATCTGGAAGGCAGTTTAATAGCTACAAATATCACTCATGAAAACTTGCTATCTCTAATGCTGCAGTCAATCAAGTTGCTCTACAGCTCAGAATATTTTATAGCTCAGCATAAATTCAGGGAACTGAATTGTGGGAAGGGGTAATATGTTGAGTTTTGAGGTTCAGAAGAACATTAATTATCTTTACATAAATGTATCTTTTCTATTATTTATGCACTCATAGAATGACTGAAGAAAAACTAATTTTTTTTTAATATGTAATTATTCTACAGGATCCTTCAAACCAAAAATGTGGAAGAAAGAAAACAGTGTCCTTCAGCAGCATGCCATCAGAGAAGAAAATAAGCAGTGCCAGCGACTGTATCAGCTTTATGCAGGCTGGGTGTGAACTGAAGAAAGTTCGTCCAAATTCCCGGATTTATAACCGGTTTTTTACTCTGGATCCTGACCTGCAGGCTCTTCGTTGGGAGCCTTCCAAGAAGGATCTTGACAAAGCCAAGCTTGATATTTCTGCTATAAAAGAAATCAGACTAGGGAAGAACACAGAAACATTCAGGAATAATGGACTTGCAGATCAGATTTCTGAGGACTGTGCGCTGTCGGTAATTCATGGTGAGAACTATGAGTCCCTTGACTTGGTTGCCAATTCAGCTGATGTGGCCAATATTTGGGTATCAGGATTGAGGTACTTGGTTTCTCGTAGCAAACAACCCCTGGACTTGATGGAAAGCAGCCACGATACCCCACGGTTTGCCTGGCTAAAAACTGTATTTGATGCAGCAGATGTTGATGGCAATGGCATAATGTTAGAAGATACGTCTGTGGAGCTAATAAAGAAGCTTAACCCCACCTTAAAAGAGTCAAAGATTAGATTAAAATTTAAGGAAATTCAGAAGAGCAAAGAGAAATTAACAACACGAGTAACGAGAGAGGAATTTTGTGAAGCATTCAGTGAACTTTGCACAAGACCTGAAGTGTATTTTTTACTTGTGCAGATATCCAAAAACAAAGAGTACCTGGATGCCAATGACCTCATGCTGTTTTTAGAGGCTGAGCAAGGAGTGACCCACATAACAGAAGAAATGTGTCTAGATATTATACGTAGGTATGAGCTTTCAGAAGAAGGGCGGTTGAAAGGTTTTCTTGCAATCGATGGATTTACTCAATACTTGTTGTCCCCAGAATGTGATATTTTTGACCCAGAGCACAAAAAAATTGTCCAAGACATGACACAGCCTTTGTCACATTACTACATCAATGCATCCCACAATACATATCTAATAGAAGACCAGCTCAGAGGGCCAGCTGATATCAATGGTTATGTCAGGGCTTTAAAGATGAGTTGTCGGAGTATTGAACTAGACGTCTGTGACGGCCCAGATAATGAACCCATTATTTGTAACCGCAACAACATGACATCTCCACTTGCCTTTCGAAATGTTATTGAGGTAATAAACAAATTGGCCTTCTTTGCTTCAGAATACCCACTTATTCTCTGCTTGGGGAACCATTGCTCTGTGCAACAGCAGAAGGTAGTGGTACAACACATGAAAAGAATCTTTGGAAGCAAACTGTACACAGAGGCACCTTTATCCTCAGAAGTCTACCTCCCATCACCTGAGAAACTGAAGATGAAGATCATCGTGAAGGGGAAGAAACTGCCCCGCGACCAGGACATATTAGAAGGAGAAGTCACGGATGAAGATGAAGAGGCTGAAATATCCCGAAGACTGTCAGAAGACTTCTCAAGGGAACCAAAACTGATCTGGCTCTGCAGGGAATTGTCTGATTTGGTGTCCCTATGCAAATCTGTCCAATACAAAGACTTTGAGACATCCATGAAGTTTCAAAATTATTGGGAAATGTGCTCCTTCAGTGAGGCAGAAGCCAGTCGGATTGCAAATGAATACCCTGAAGATTTTGTCAACTACAACAAAAAGTTTCTGTCCAGGGTGTACCCGAGTGCTATGAGGATAGACTCCAGTAACTTAAATCCTCAAGATTTTTGGAATTGTGGTTGCCAGATAGTGGCAATGAACTATCAGACCCCAGGGCCCATGATGGACCTACACACTGGTTGGTTCCTACAGAATGGGGGATGTGGGTACGTTCTCAGGCCTTCAGTGATGCGTGATGAAGTGTCTTACTTCAGTGCAAATACCAAGGGTATTGTGCCAGGGGTCTCTCCTCAGGTCCTACATGTCAAAATAATCAGTGGTCAGAATTTTCCAAAGCCCAAGGGTGCATGTGCAAAAGGGGATGTTATAGACCCTTATGTTTGCATAGAAATACATGGGATTCCTGCAGACTGCACCGAACAAAGAACTAAAACTGTTCAACAAAACAGTGATAACCCCATTTTTGATGAAAGCTTTGAGTTCCAGATCAATCTGCCGGAGCTGGCCATGATCCGCTTTGTTGTTTTGGATGATGACTACATTGGGGATGAGTTCATAGGACAGTACACCATCCCTCTGGAGTGCTTACAGCCTGGGTACAGGCACATACCGCTGCGCTCTTTTGTTGGTGATATCATGGAGCACGTTACCCTCTTTGTTCACATTGCCATAACCAACCGCAGTGGAGGTGGGAAGGCACAGAAGCGCAGCCTCTCGGTGAGGATAGGGAAGAAAGCAAGGGAATACACCATGCTGAGGAACACTGGTCTCAAGACTATTGATGACATCTTTAAGCTGGCAGTGCATCCACTGCGAGAGGCTACTGACATGAGAGAAAATATGCAGGTATGACGCTTCCATTGTGTGTGCTGGGGTGTCCTGAATGTGGAAGTGAAGATCATGGTGTGAGCCGCTTGTAGGACAAGCCTACTGAAGCTGGTGAAGCTTCAGAGCCACAGCTGTTGTCAGCTTTTAAGTGGACATTGGAAGGCTGATAGTTACAGGTGTTAAGTAATAAACAAATGTAGGATTAGGCAGAAACATTTTAAAAATCAGTATGTGCTCTTCAAACATATGCTTTAGTGGTTGTTTTTTTTCTGAGAAAGCTGAACTGAGGGTACATTTGTGTCCCCCCACCTCAAGTCTCAAGTACTTCATTTCCTTGTTGGTTCTAGAAAATGTCAGCAAGCTTTTGTTTTGCTAGCTGTGTGAGAGTTGTACTCTTAGTTTTCTTTGGGTGAGTATAAGAAACAGTCAGTGGATGGTGTCACTAAGGTCTTGTCTACACCACAGAAACCCACTGTGCAAAGAGCGGCATGTTTTCCCGAGTGTGCGTTGCCACTGTTTGCCCAGGGACTGCAGATGTTCGACATAGGCACTGAATGCCACTCAGATTGCAATTTCCTCCCTGCTAAATAGCTGTGTTGTCTTGGCTGGCTGAGTGCCGGCACAGACACCGGTGCCATGTCTTGGCTCAGAGGGTCTCCTGGCACTCTGTCCACCCACCCATGCTGCTCCATGTAGCAGAGCCTGCTGTGGCTGGCAGCATCAGGGCCCAGGTGCACAGCACTGTCACAACTGCTCAGGTGAGACCTTCATGGCTGGCAGGAGGTGAAGTGGCAGCGAGGCCAAACGAGAACCAGTCTGCCCAGTGCTCTCTTCCATGGTGGGGGCAACTCTGTGGGTTAATTAAGGGGCAGCTCAATTCAGAGCTTCAGGCACTGCCTAGAAACGAAACTGAGTAACATTAAACAATGACTTTTACTTAATGAATGGCCGAAATCAGCTGTAACTATCTCCTTGGTAAAGATACAGAAACAATTCATTTTTTCTTTCTTGAAAACAGGAGAAAAACGCATAGCACTTCATTGACCCCACTTTTCTGGATGGAGTCTAAAGCAGATGAAATGTTGACAGCTGGAAAAGTTTACAAAATGACATAAGTTTTAAATCACTCTCAAAGGAATAGTCTCAGCATATTTTTAAGAATGGGAAACTCTTCCCAGACTTTTCTTTCTTTCAGGCCTTGAAAGTAACTAGTTTGAACTGCTGACTCCACCTTCTGTCTGGGTCAGGCACTATATGTGAACTTTATATAGTTCATTTATATATGAAAAAACTTGGACTATGACTCAGAAACAGCATTAATGTGCCTACCAAGCAAAACTTCAATAAAAAATCATGTTCTGGGGAGTGCTGTGTTAAGACACAGTTTTATATTTAACTGCAAGCTAATGTATTTGATCAATGAGAAAAGCATTGTCTGATGGGTCTTTTTCCACAAGATGTGGGAGGAACATTTGCAAGGTATGGGTTGTTACAGTACTTTTACTTGGGCTTTGTGCATCTTGGTCAGTCCTTATATGACTCAGGAAGGGTGGGTGCATGTCAGCTGTACATCCTCTGACTTGATAAATAAATAAATCCTGGCATGTTAGTTTGGTTTGACCTGTATATTCAGTATTGATTTTCTTACATGTGACCTATGAAGGGGAAAGAGCGTTTGTGTTTCTTTGTGGTGTGGTAATGCAAGGCTGAAAACGAAGTGGGTTTTTCCTTCTTGCCTTTCCCAGGGGAAATACAAGGTCTGTCAGACTTGTTCTTGCTGGAGGATGATAATGGTGGGAGAATAAGTGATTACAGCATCAAAAGCAATTGGGGACTAAGCAGTGGGGAAGAGAAATAGCATTTTAGGCTGAAGGTTTAATGTACTGGGGACCAGAGCTTGTCCCTGTTAGGACTGGATTTGCAATGCAAAGTAGCTGAAGAGCTGGCAGTTGGGATGCCTGGGTCTGGGGGAAGGTTGGAGCTGGTAGTACTCATGGGGACAGAGAATGGGGCTAGCAGGGAATTCCTGTGTGGGATGGCATCCATGGGGGCCCCAGGGACAGCAGACAGAGGGACAGCCCTGCCCCGCATCAGAGAGGAGAAGTAGCAAGGGCTGACAAGGCACTGGTGGGCAGGGGGGACTGAGTGGCAAGCAGAACATGTGCTGAAGTGTTTCTTTTCCTTCCCTCAGAATGCCATGGTGTCTGTGAAGGAGCTGTGCGGGCTGCCGCCCATCGCGAGCCTGAAGCAGTGCATCCTCACCCTGTCCTCCCGGCTCGTGAGCAGCGACAGCTCGCCCTCCGTCACCCTCTGCATGAAGGACACCTTTCCTTACCTGGAGCCTCTGGGGACCGTGCCCGATGTGCAGAAAAAGGTCCTGGCAGCGTATGACCTGGTAGGCACTCCCCAATGCTCCCTCTGTGTTTCCCCACTGCTGTGGGTGCGGCAGGCTGTGCTCGCTGGCTTTCATGCCCAAATGTTTCAGTTAAATGACCAGGCCCTTCACATGACTCGGGCTGTGAAGAAGTTGTCCTTCAATCACTACAATGCCGTGCTGGGCTTTTTGTTGCTGTTTCCTTTTTTAAACACGGTTGTGGCTAGCACAGGTTGGCACTTGAAGAGGACTTTGTTTACAAAACTAGGGCAATTCAGCTTGTACTGGTGATTGTTAGTCCTTGTCCTTGAGAAGCGGCAAGATTTGTGCACTGCCCTTGGCTTGCGTCCCCGCAGGAGAGGACAAGGCCATTAGATGGGGACCTGCAGCATGGGAGTTCCCAGGCAAAGCCGAGCTGTCCCCTTCCCGACACTTTTCAGCAGCACTGTTAAGTACTGCCCATGTCCCTGGCAGACCAAGTGTTGCTCTTGGGGAGGGCACGGCGAAGTTGCAAGGGAAGTTTAAAAATGCCTGTTTTCTGGCACGGGGAAGGAGAGGTCAATATGGTACAGGAATACTTTATGCAGATGTAGAGACACAAACTGGCATCATTCCAGATGAGTGCTGCCGCTCGTTGTATGACATATGTCACTTCTGTGGGTGACTGAGCAGCAGCTGTGCGTGACTTCCAGCAGCAGAAGTTGCTGTCACACGGTGCCTCTCGGGCCCCGACACTGCCCCCTCGCTCCCCATCCTTTGTAGATGCTCTACACAACTGATAGCAAGCTGCAGAGTTTTTGCAAAGCCTGACTTAAATACTGCACTGTGGCAGCCAGGCTAAATCACAACTCTTGTTCAGTGCACAGCAGTTATTTCTGCAGCCTGTGTTATTTCTGCAGCTTGTGTTCATAAGGAATAAAATGGTGAATAACATTGGGGATATCAAATTGCTTCCAGAGAACCTGAAGTGTTGTGAAGAGTGATCACAGCTTTGACCAGCTATTCAGTGTGCCAAATCTTGCCTCCTTTTCATCTCATTTTTTTGCCATTATAACACACTTTTCAAGGGAAAAATCAGCTTGTGGTGAGGAGGGAGACACTGATGTTGATTAAAACAGAAATATTAAAAATACCCTGAAATAACCCTTGGGTTCCTTCCAGAGTAGTTTGTATTACTTGAAAGTGATTACGTTATGGTAATAAAATACCAGCTGTAACAATACCAGAACGAGGGTTTCAAATCCAGTTGATTGCCTTATTTTAGACTGAATTTTTTTGGGGTAGATTTGTTACATGGTGTGATGTCTTTCTGAAAGAGCAAATACCACATAAATAAGAGATTTTTCTGTCTTTAGAGGCCTGCTTAATGAAGTCTTACCAAAATGAATGTGTCACTTCTTATCTTTGTAATTATATACTGAAGAGTACACATGGGACGTTTCAAGGCCTCCTTGTACTTTAGAAACAGTTTTTCAATTTAAATAGGTGAAAGGCCTCTTTTGGATGTAGACAGGAACACTTGTATAACTGTTTTAAGTAATGTTTGTTCTCACATTTGTCTCTGATGGGGGAAAATGTACCTTGAATGTCAAGAGACTGTGCAAACACTAAAACCAGTGAAAGAGAAGGGAGTTCTGCCTTGCCTATGTAAGGATTGATTTGAGTTATAATTCTGGTAATGCCAACAAAATACTTTATTTTTACCTGCTTTGTCTGACTGCAACTGCTTCTTACTTTGCTGAAACAATTTGCTTCTGAAAAAGCAAAAGCCAGATTTAATAAATGTTTTTGCTGCATTTTGGATATTTGCCTTTTGAGACAATGCTAGAGGCAGAATATTGAAATCTGTTTAGCTTTTTCTGTGTTTAAAAAAATGAACTGTCTCTATCCATCTGGATATTTGAAATTGCAGTGTGGGGAGGGGTTTGCAATTTTAATGTTGACAAGGGGCTCCTTCTTCCTATATATAGACTTGGTGTAATCCAGGGTGTATTTATTTTTAATATTTATATTTTTTGTGCAAATGAGAGCACAAGGAGATGTTGGTGGAAAGCAATATAAAGTATTTTAGCTTATTTATTTATTTATATTCAAGATACACTATGGTTCAGCCTTTTGTATTGTTGATAAATATGGCATCAAGGAACTGGATCCACAAGTGCTTGCTGCTTGCCTTTAATTCCTCAGAAATGTCTTTTTACTTCGAAGCACTTTTTGAATGAATAGGCCTAAGAGGATTTTTAAATAAAATAAAATCTGTTTATATTGGCCTGTCTCTTGTATGAACAGGCTATACTTCTTAATTCCTTTTACAGTAAAATGGGAAAAAGTTTGACCCTAAATCTCATAGTGGGAGTCTGTAATTACATGTCTGCCCCACTTGCTGGGCTCCACAGCACGGGGAGCTTGAGTGCTGGGCAAACCCGTCCTCACCACCTCTGAAAACAATACAAATGTCACATTCTTTAAAAGGTGTGCTTTGAAAATAATTTCTGGTAAAAACAGTTCTATGTGTTAGAATCTTTTTTCCCCTTAGAGGAAATTGCCAGCTGAACTTACCTTTTTCTTTTTTTTTCCATGGCAAGTATAGACTCTGCCTGTGTGTTTAATGGGGCATAAGCAGGACTGACGGTCCAGGGAAATGGAGGTGCAAATGCTCAGAGACCTGCCACAATGATCTGGAAAACAATTAACTGTCTGTTCCTTCCTGCTCAGCCTTTGTCAGCAGGCAGGATAGACAAAGACTGGTTTGTGCAGTTTGTTTGTTTTTTCCCTGAGCAATTAATTTTACCATTGTGCACTGCATTAAATATTTTCTTTTGAGAGAGGCCTTATTAGAATAAAATTTAATGTGCTTTGTTTAAGGAACTGGAATGATTTTTCAGGACTCTGTTTATCTCTTTTTATGGATGCACTGCATCCATAAACTGGATGCACTAAACATCCAGTTTAGTGGAACTCTACTGTTGCCATGTCTCAGGTAGGAAGAGGCTTCATTGATGGTGCTGGGTTGTATGGGGGTTTCTGAAGAAGAGAGAAGGGAATAGGATTTACCAAACCCAAGAAAATAAGGTGGAGTGATGACAATACACAGAAAACATTTTTCAAAAGTGTGTCAATGACCAGAAATACAGTTTAGAAAGGTTTTTTTTGACTTGCAGCTTTGGTTGATACCACACACAAAGTGTGATGACTGGACTCTGGTCATGTTCACTGGTTCCCACACATACATTGTAGGAAAATGTGTTGTATCACTTACAGAGTTTTCTTCAGAGCTTTCCTTTCCCATGAGGAAAGGCTCTCCCTCTCCCCCTTGTCAGTGGTCACTCAGGTGGGCAGCATGAACAGTGTGCTTCACAACCTGTCAAATTAATGCTGCTGTTCAGGGATCACACCTAAAAAAGGAGATACTCCATGTGAAGAGAGGGGATGGGGCCCAGCTGGACCTGACAGATGGTTGAATTATTCATTGCAAACAGTTATCCTGTGAAGTTAGAATTTTTTTTGGTTGAGAATTGTTTGGAAACAGATTGTGATTTCTGTGTCTGCACGATATATTCATGTGCAGGTGCAAGCATGCATGAACTCAGGGATACTTGTGCTCTTTGCTTTTCAGTTATTGGTTCAGTGTTATTTTTCCTCCAAGATCAAATGATTAAATCATTTGAAAATCAAAAGCAATAAACAAGTGATAATAAATTTTCTTGGTTTTACGCAGCCACCCTGCTCATGTGCATGCAGAAATTTTTCTAGAAAATTTAAAAAGAGATGTTCCAGGATCTTTACAAGTTTTCAAATCATAAATAACAAGAAGTGTGAAAAACGTTGAACAATGAAGCTATTTGTTATATAAGCTCACATTGACATTAATGTTTTTCTTTGTATTCAAGCCTCTTTACTGGAACTGATCTTGCTCTGTTGGAGCAGACAGTTATGGAAGACAGGGTGTCTGTAGGTGCTGTTGGGAGGTGGTAAGGTAGTTAAGAATGTTTCAGCCAATGTGGGGATGGATTGGGGACTTTTGAGAAGAGAGGAAATGTCTGTGGTGCTGCTGGGAAATAAGTCAATGTGTTTAATGGCAGTGTTTTTGTTGACAGGGATATCGGTCCGTGCCTGCTCGCAGAAATCTGCTGAGGCGTGTGTGCAGAGGAGCTGCTCTTTGTCTGCTGTTCTTTTCATATTCCATTTTTTGGGGGTTTCTTTGTCTTGATGCAGATGTGAAAGCTCTTTATTCCCAAGGAGAAAGTCCTTTTTCTCAGTTTATGTAAATGCAAAATGACTAAATAGATTTTCGTGAGCATTTCCACTGAAATTCATACCTCAGCTGGGACAGAGTCATCCCCAAAGGAACATTTTTCACAATTCTCTAAGCAGCTGAAGACAGGGCTATTGCAGAGCAGAGCATCCACTGCCAGGGAAGTGTCATAAGGCACTGACGTCAAACACAGTCCAATACATGGACATTGTCTTGAATTTTTATTTATTTTAAAGAGTTTTCCGCCCAAAATTGGACACAAACTGGGAAAGGCTGTTTCTTTTTCCATTTCTTATTAAGGAAAGTCTTGTTTCGTTCTCCACTTCTTATAATTCTCTTATTTACTCCCTCTTATTTACCCACCACTCTCACAGTTTCTCTCTGATAGCCCAGGTCCCTTAGTCATTTCTAAAACAGAACTTGAAAACAGTCAGATCAGAACTTGTCTTGCAAATTAAAGTTCCAGTTGGGTACTTTAGTTACTCTGGTTTAGCACAAGCATATTGAAAGCTGACCTCTCCCCCCTGTTCCTCCATTGCTCCTATTCTGGGCTGATCTTCATGCACAGGACACATCCTGCAGCACTCTGGCTCTGTATTTCCCCAGAAATATTTGTACATTTTCATGAGCTCAGTTTGCACTTCAGCTGTTCTTTGAATTGGTTTTATTTTCGTAACCTCTTTTATTTTTGATTGATTCCTTTGGCTTGAGTTTTGTTTGTTTGTTTGTTTTTGTGGTTGGCTGGTTGGTTTGCACTTTTTTTTATCACAATAAAGGCACTATGTAGTACCCCTTACCCAGGAAAAATTCTACATTGTCAGTGAAAGGCATAGAAGATTGTGGCAATGGCCATGAGCAGATACCTAAGAGAAGGCTACTCTTTAGTTTGATGTTCAGTCAGTTTCTGTTCTAAACTTTGGAATATTTATGAGAGGATTCCTTAAAATGTCCCTTTTGTATCATTTATCTTCCTACCAGGAGCAGTGCTTTAATTTGCCACCAGAAGATTTTCCTGTCTTTTTTTCCCTTTTTTTGGTGAGACTCTGCTGTGTTAATTTCCTCTTTGCCTTTCAGTTTGTAGAATAGTTTGTAATGAAAAGAAGAAATTGGTCTTTAGCACAGGAGTTCATTAAAATAAAAAGAAAGAACATTTTTGTTCAGTTTATACTGATCCTATGATTAAACTGCCTTTAATATGGGTAATAAATAACCCTATTAATTTAGTGTGAGTAATATGGTGACCTCAGCATTAAGATATATTAAATTTCACTTAATTTTTTTTTTAGCTTTGTAATTAACACTTAACAGAAGTGACAAAATAAAGCATTGTTCTGTGCATGAAGCAATGGGATTTTAAATTTGATAGTCCAGGCTATATTTAGACACTGAAGTGAGACAGGTCAATTATATTTTCAGCTTGTGGTCTGTTGCACTTTCTGGGTCTCATATACTGGATAAAGAGAGATCCCCTGGGTTTGTGGCAGCTCTTGCTTCCTATGCTTTTGTGAGAATCGAGCATGAACAGGGTGCTTCAGGTAGATGGTGATGAATCAAGTTTATGCGTCTTGCTTTCAGCATTGCATAATAATATTTAAATTCAATTAAATTAAATGAGCTGTTTTTCAGAAAAAAAACTAACCTATGTAGATGAGGCCTTGTATTCTTCATTCCCATTAGTTTATTAAATGTGACATTTAGTTCTGGGACTTGTGCCATGTGCATCTTTTGTCAGTCTGAACAGCCCCTTGTTCACTCCTTGTTGTGAGAGTGTTTCTGGTGCTGCAGCCTCTCCAGGAGGGTTAGCACCTCCAGGACTCACAAAAATCTTTGTGTCCGTGCTCCCTTGGAAACATGACAGCAGTCCCTGACGTGAGGAACGGCCGTCCCTTGTCCCCACAGAGCTCTAGGAGGAACCCCATGTCCTCCCTGCGGGTCTCAGCCCTTGGGATGCAGGGCCCAGTACTGAAATTAGCAGGATCCCAAATGATGTCAAGGCATGTAGTGGTTTCTCCCATTCAATCTTCTGCATAGCTTTTTCAGTCCCTATCCTATAGGGACTGAATTTTTATGCCTATATTATTAGATATAGTATTGAATATAATTACTGAATATTATACCTACATAATCAGATTTTGTGTGCTTTCACTCTTATTTTTGTCCAATTTTTCACCCCTATAGTTACATTAAGCATATCACTCTGTAAAGTTTATCACCTTCTTTCTGACATGGGAAATGCAAGTTGTCTTAAGCAATCCTGCCAGCTTTAGCAGCTGTTAAAAACTTCTTTCCTGAGTCCAAATGGACCTGGATATTAGCATCCATCCTCTAAAGGTTGCTTTTCAGTATATGGAGGTCAATCCCTTGAAGTTCAATGTTCAGGGGTTAACACACACTGGTGGAACACGGGTTTTCTGAGGGAGCAGGACATCTCTCTCTCTCTCTGTGAGTCACTCACAGAAATGAGTTGCTGCTCAGGAGCTGACATTAAACAGCAGCCTGATGGGCTCCAGCCAGATGAAACAACTGCCTGCAGTGCTCAGTGCAGGTCTGAGCAGAGTAAAGGTGCATGGAAATTCATGCAGCAAACATCAGAAAGCTTATTCTCCACTTTTGAGGCAGGTTGGTGGGTTTTGAAACATTACTGGCAAAGCTGGGCTAGAAAATCTCAGGCTGTCATGTGATTTATGGAGTCACCTTCTCAGCAGAAAATCTCACCACCTTCCGTGTTGTGTTTAGAGCTTCTGGTTTTTGTCACCTACTTTACAAGAAGCAGGTGACATCTCCAAGAAGGGTTTTGGATGTGATGGCAGCTGGAAAAGCAAGGGATTCAGACTGGGAAACCATGGACTCATTTCACAACCAGTGACAAGAAATAACTGTATCCAAATGCCATGACCCTATGCTATAACTTTATTCCTGGGTGGGAGTTACTTGCCTGTTGTACTCTTGTTTGTATGAGTCAGTCTCTGGTCCTTCACAGTGACCACCTAGGCTTTGTCCTTGCACTAGCCTATTGATATGATTTTTTACAATAGCATTGGGAAGCAGGATCTTGTGCCCACTGAAACTGCACATGCAGCTCTTGCTGGGAGCAGAGTCTGGCCTGTCATGTAGAGATACCGGGTCCTGCACGCTGTGTTATCACAGGTGGCGAAGATATCATAGGCCAGCCAAAATCATATATCATAATTGGCCCAGGGTGTATTTTTTCTACCTAGTGCATTATTTCTTAGAGGAATGTGTGAGAGGAGGTGCCAGTTGGTCGCTGAGGCTGTCCCTTAACACCAGTCACTGAGCTGAGGAATTCTGAAACCACTTTTAGGATTTGTCATGGGACAAAAGCTATAAAAGCTGCTTATTTTTGTGAAGATTATTGCTGAGCAGGAAGACAGGAACAGGTTAAATTCTGCTGTATGATATGGTTTTAATTGTTTGTTCTTGCTGAGCTGAGAGCAGTGAGACTTTGATGTCAGCATCAAAGGAGTGGAGGGCTGCTCTACCTACTCTGCAATAAGGGATAATTGACATCCTAGTGCCACTTTTCTGTTAAAAAATGAATATAATACCTTCATGCCTGAGAATCCTAAAACAGGCATGCCAGAAACTCCCAGGAGTGGGTCCAATAGTAGCATGACTCTCAAGCTTGCTTTTTTTGTGTGTGGTAGGATAATTCCTGTGGCCATATATATGTGTGTGTGCGTATATATAAAAAACTCTCACGAGTGGCATTCTGCTTTAGGGATCTGAGCACAGTCTGACACTTTGGATATCCTGTACCAACTTAGATGCAATTGATCTCACAGGGCACACCTTGCTGCTGGGTGCAGGCACAGACCCAGTGGGGACCCAAGCCCGGGAGGACAGGTACATGGAATACAGCAGCCTGGAGATCGCTGGTAACACCCGGCTGGACCGGCCAGTGCCAGCACTGGCTCACAAGCCCGTGTCTGCGTGTGCAAGAGATGCATGTTTGGCCTCTGGCTGCCTCTGTAGTGACTTGCAGGTTTCCTGGGACTCTCCCTGTCTTTACTGCTCAGACCAACTTCAGCGTTTGCAGTTGCCAGCTGAATGGCTCCTTCAGCACAAAATAGCAATGTGCTGTGGTACAGAAAAGCTGGAGTGTGGGGAGAAATTGTCATTTCTTTCTAGATGACAAGTGAAAACATCAAAGAGGAAAAAAATCAACATGATGCATGAACAAGCAAGTAATAAGAATGAAAGGATACTATCAAAAGTAATTTCAATCTCAGGCGTATCCACTGGGTATGTTCTGTTAAAAACCAATTTTGCACTCTGTAGGTGTATCATGCTTTTTTCACTCTCCTGTGAAGCTGATAATGGGTTTTGTTTTCCATGTGTTCTTTATATCAAAGCAAAGGCATAGGTACTTTTATTAAATGCAGCCTGTCTTAATGCATTTAATAAGAAATAAAGGTGGCACAAGGAGCAAAATTTGGACCTGAATTTCTCCAGAATTTGGGAGTTTGGGTGTGACAAGTGGAAGCATCTCTCCTCCCCTGTGTCTAATTAAAACAATGAGTGCTAATTTGCAAGTGTTAATTTAATACTGTTATGCTGTCTTCCACTAAAACCATTGAAATGTACCAGTTGTGTTTTCATGTTTGGTCTGTTTGAAAGTAGGAAGGCTTTTAGCAGTTGCAGCATTTTGGCAAAGCTTTCAGATGGCAGCTTCTGTAATTTCAGGCTGTAATATTAGGCATAGTATTCAGTTTGCTTCATTTCTAATTGGCACCACTCTCATGCTGTTTAGATTTGATTGAGGTTTGTGGTGTACATCCCAGGAGAGGGAGATTATTCTCAGTCACAGTTTGTTATACAGCATGTTCTTGCCTTCTGTAACAGATGTATGTACTACCAATTTTCTTGCTTGCCTGGGTTTCTGAGGGGTTTTGGAAGCTTGTTGCCATCAAAGGAGATTAGTATTTGCAAGCAGGGAGGCTCAGGAAACTTGTCACATAGTGGACCCTTCATTTGTTTGCTGATAATGGACTGCTCTGGAAAGATGTGTAAGTATGGACATCTCCTAAAACTTCTGAGTAGGCTTGTTGAAACTGCCTCTTTTGGTTTGTTTTGGGGGTTTCTTTTTCCCTTTTCCATTAAACTTCAACAGAAATACTGAGGATAAGGTGAGATTTGGATCTGAATTTCTCCAAAGAGAAACTCAAGAAATACTGTAGCTGTCTGAACTATTGTAGGGCATAAAGTTCAGCACAGGCTTAAATACCTTTTGAGATCAACTCTATTCATGACTTGGTAACATTTTTAATAACCCCATATGTCAAAGACTGTACTTATTTCTCCTTTTGTTTCACAAAAAGTACTAATTAGAAAGGGCTTGATTTCACATAGAATTAATTTTGTCTGCTAACTTTGCTTTCTTCTGAAATCTCTTATGTTATTTGCAGTGGTGTTTCACTGATATAAAACAGCTGTTCTTTAACTTTTGGAGCAAAACATTTTCTGAGCAACTGACACTTATCTTGATACAGATCTCAGAGCTTTGATAGGAAGAAGGAAGGAAGGATCCAGTCTTCATAGTGTTACTTGCAGAGCAGATCTCCTCCCAAGTTTCAGGCTTTGTACTCTGTGCTCGAGGTGTTGCAGGAGACCCTTGTAATACTATTTTTTTCCTTTTTTTTTTTTTTTTTGACAGATGATTCAAGAGAGCAGGGTTCTTATTGAGACGGCAGACATCACTCATGACAAGATTGTTCAGTGCCAGAAAGCAGGTAATCCATCTTTATTGTGCAGTTCTGGATGAAAGATGGGAAACAATATGCCATAGTTTACTTACACTTTGTCGCTAATGTAGCATTTGTTCCCTGGTATGTAAGTGAGCATTCCAGTCTTTCCCTGGCATATTCCACCCTCCTGAAGTTCATCTTCCAGTAGCAATGCAGGCGTGGGAAGAGGGAAAAATATTCAGCTTTCACCTTAAAAGCTATTTCTCCATCTGCTCTATAGCTCTGAAATGTCTGACAGCATTTAAATTAGTCAAATGAACTAGAAAGGCATTCAATTAAAAAGAGGGGGTGAGAAGGCATCCTGCCTTTACTGAGTGCCATTCTCTACCCCAGCTGTTCCCTTGAACACAGAGGAGGCAAGAGGTTTTGATAACCACAGGAACAAGCTGTGTTGCCTGCCTTTCCTTTCTTTTGCTGTTTAGGTTTGGTTTACACCTTGTAAACTTGAGCCAATATAATTCTGTTGTATCACAGCAAGTCTGTGTGGCTCTTCATTATGTTGGCAGGTGTACGGGCACAAACCACTGTAAGTAGGTGTGAAGTAGATCTTAGATTGCTGGTGTATTGTACTGATATCTTTGTCTGAACTAGTATGCACCAGTAGAAGTGGAAGAGGTGGTTTCAGAAGTGGCCACCTGTGTGCTGTCTACTCTGCCACAGGTTCCCACTCCTGTTTCAGGATAGTAGAAATCACCAACGTGTCTGTGCTTCTCAGTTCAGGTTATTCATGCAAACCTCTCTTCATCACCGTTCAGGATAGCAGGCTAGATTTTGAACTGGGAGATGTCTCCTGTAGTTTCCACTCATGCACAAGAATAAGCCCCATTGGAGAGATAAGAGTCCACATTTGGCAGTGGTAATCCTCCACAACTAAATGCATCAGCTTTCATGTGTCAGAAACCATGCTGAATAAATACACACAGTGTATTTCCATTAGGAGTTTTCATTGCAGAAATTAAATTTATTAAATTTGTACAGCTGTACCTCTCCTAACCTATAACAAGCCTTGAAGGTCAGTAATGCAAACACTTGTGACTGCATTTAATTTGTGTTCTTAGTCCTGGTCTTCTGGGACCACAACAATCATAAATACTATTGTTTCTGATAGACATTTTTGGATTTGGCAAGTGATGCAGGCTACAGCCATTTGCTTCTACTAAATGTAAATAATGAATGAAACAGCCGTTTTGCAGTAAATATTTTAATTCATCTTTTTAATTAGAAGGAATTCAGAAACAGTTTCAACAATAGCATTTAACTGATTTTTGTGTGGTCCAAGAGCAGGGTGGAACCCAGTCTTTGCTCTTTAGTTATGCTGGCACCATGGTAGCAAAGGGAGGAGTGGCAAGTGGTGGTTTCTCACTGGATTTCATGGGCCTCATCATTGCCTTGGGTTCTGTTTATCTGCATAAGCAGCATACGATTCCTCAGCCCAAGGCCTTCAATGTGTGCAGAGGGTTAAGGAATGGGACAGTAATGAGAAGATGCAGGACCAGGAGGGTCTCCCCAGGTGGTGTAATTTCAGAGCAATACTTTACACCATGCAGGCCTTCAGCAGCATCAGACACCTTTCTGCCCAGCTTGCTCTGTGCACAAAAGAGAAGAACCCACAACACTTGCTTGGGCACTTTTGGTGTCTTTGTGAGCAAGGGGCTGGAGATGTGTACAGAGAGCATGATGCAGTACTGTGCCACCACACTGATGTCCAGAGTTCCATGCAGTTCCCTTCTCTTTCCTTCCCTCTGGAAAAAGATGATTTTTTTCAAGTTTTTCTCTTTGCTGCTGTATCCACTTGTATTTTCATTTGTTTTGCTTTGTTAGACTTAAAATATTGTTTCTAATTGAGAAGACAGCTGGAGAGATATGAAGTGCTTCTCTGAAGCCTGAGGATTTAGACAGAGGAAAGGATTAGGAGAGAGAATATCCTTCCCTGCACTCAATTGCCAATTAGTTTGTTGCAAGTGTTACCCAGGCAAATTGTTATATAACATTTTCAATGTGGCAAGATGAAGCACTCAAAATTGACAAGTGTCAGAGGTACAATTGCCTGTGATGTAGTCCTTCACCTCATCCCAGTTCTGCTCCCTTTGAACATGTGTTCCTACCAGACCTCTGCTTCACATCATAGCCTGTCGGGGTTGACAGAGTACCTGTCAACAGCCTATTTTGGTCTGGGGTCCCTGTGCTTCAGGGTCCTGCCCACTCTCCCAGATGGTTTTTCAGGTGGCTGATTTTGTTGGTTTTTTTAAATGTGCAGGCTCAGCCCAACGCACAGGGATCAGCAGCAGCTTGGAGGATCAACCTGATAAGTGCTTTCCCTGGTGCTGCTACCCACAGCCTAACAAATGTTTGTGGCTCCCTCTCTCTGAGGCAGCACTGTCTCTAAGTTAGAGATGGAGAAGTGAGGTCCAGAGGGAGAAATACCTAAAAGGATGCTGCATAAAGGCAGGGCTGCCAGCGTGGAGCTAAGATCCCTTAGCCTTCGTGTTTTTTCTTCCAGGACAAAGCGAGTCATTTGAAGGTTTTCTTTCACTAATTGAAGTGAAATGATTTGTAATTCGGTTGGCACGGGGCACACCTAAAAGGACATCTTGCTTAGGGTGCAGTTATTTAGACTGTTTTCCAAAGGAACTCTCTTATCCTTTACAGGCAAAACCTGTGAGTGGGTGAAATTTTGGAATATAAGCAGTAGAGAAATCTTGCACTGTGTGGGGCTGAACTGCCTCAGTGTTACTGAGCTCCTGGAGTCGCCGTAAGGCAAGAAAAAACTTATTGTTAGTCTTCTAGGAGTGCTTTGGGCAAGCTCTGCTGAGTGCAAGCCTGCCTTGGACTGTCCTTCAGCAACCTGCTAAGCAGCCCTTTGCATTTACACCGGGCAGATGTTCTCTCAACAGGCATTTCTTTGATGTAATTTCAGCGAAGCTTGAATTTGTGGGTGACATTTACCTTAAAATGGTAGGGGAGGGAGAGCTATGAAACAACTGGAGATGGAGCTTGGTTTGTTCGGCCAGGTTGGGCTTCTGATGCTTTGGGGTGATTTGGTGCCAATTTGGCCTTTGTAAGGTACAAATTAGGGGAACACAAACAGCTCTCTCTCCATTTTGTCTCTCAATCCACACCAGACTCTGAGAAATATTTGCATACACTGTGCAAATCTTGTGAAATTGACAGGCCAGTTTGATAGTTTAAGATTTTTAATCCCCTCCCAGATTTCCTGAATTCCTGTATCCAGCAACAGATTTGCAGGCGTTTGCCACAGAAAGTAGCAATGAAATGTAACAGGGGTGTGGTTGGAAGTCTCAGTTTTCTGCACTGGAGGAATAGCAATCCTGTGATTAGATTTATGTGTTTCTGACATAATTTATCATTGTGAAGTGTAAAGGCTTTTCTGTATGACTGCGATTAAGATTAATGAGGAGATGTGCATTGGAGTCTGTATTTGCTGTGCTGAACAGGTATCTTCCATGTCTGTCAGAGAGCCTTCCAAGGGGCAAAATCATCTGTGCAAGGAGAGTTGCCAGCCATTGCCTTTTGCTGCAATATTGCAGCAATGCAGACTGCAGGCAGTGTGAGAGGGAACCAGGCTTGTGCCTGTGTGGGACCCCAGCGCTGGCAAGGAGAGTCACATGCAAAGTGGGAGCACAACCCCAAGATTGCACATGACACTTTTATTCTGGAAGATGCTCTCTCAGGATGGAGTCATAAAAGGAAAGGGAAGCACAGAAGGAGGTTGTAGGAAGTACCAGCTGCAAGACTGAAAATGCTCACTCAGTGTTTTATGGGGAAGATCAATCATGCATTGGTTAATGTTGCAATCTGTATTTTTAGGAATGGAATTCCATGAAGAGCTTCATAACCTTGGGACAAAGGAAGGTTTGAAAGGAAGAAAATTAAGCAAAGCCATTGAGAGTTTTGCATGGAACATCACAGTGCTGAAGGTAAGCACAGAAAGCACTGCCTCATGTCTCCTATTAACCTTATAAGCAAACCTTTGCTCTTTTAGCTCATCTGTTTGTACTGTTTTACTAATACTGAAGCAACATGTTCTTTTTTTAATGGGATGTATGAATTACCCTCACTTGTTGATATTTATCAAATATACCTAATTACACCTCTGATTTGGAAGCTGTGGAAGGGAATTTATCTAAGCCTCAACAGAAAAGACAGCTTGTGGTTTGTATGCTCAGGGACCTGGCTTTCTTATCTGTTCTGCCCCACTCATCCTGAAAATGATCTGTCTGAGGTCATTGTGTCTCATATGCTTGTTTTGTAAAATGAGAACTAGAGCATCTCTTTGGGAAGGGACGGGGCAGGAGGGGCTGTCATGAAAATGCATGAGGAACACTGTAGATCCTGCAGGATTATGTTTCAAAAGTGAAGCGCTGCCCAAACAGCTGAAAAGGGGATTTTCATCCCTCCATCCTGGCTGCACAGTGACACACCGTGTGGTGTAACTGATAGTCACCAGGCTTTAGCTACTGGTTCAGCACCAATCAACCCGAATTGTCACAGTACTGTATGACTGAGCCTGGGTGAAGACACCCAAGGACAGCCAAAGATGGAAAAAGGAGGGGATCTGGTGCAGCCCCAGCAGAAAGCAAGGAAGAAGGCCTGAGCCAAGCATTCAGGTTGTTAGCATTCAACTCACACCTTCTTTCACAGCCTCATTTCCCACTTCGCTCTGATAGATCACGCTTTAATTTCTCCTTGCTCTGTCTGTGCTGCTCCCTTCCTCCAGCTCCCGTTAAGCAGGTTGCCTTGTCTGACAGCATCTCCCTGCTACCTCCCAGTGCCTTTCCCTTGGCTGGCATCCCAGAGCAAGCATTTGAGAAGGCATTTTTACTAATTTCCTCATCAAATATACCCCTAAATGTAGAGTGCAACGGCGGTAGCAAGGGTAGTAGGAGATGCATACATCAGCACTGCGGTGCTGGAAAGAGCACTGACATATCTTGAGCAGGAGAGGGAAAAAGGACTTGGGAACAGAGGGGCTAAAGGGCAAAAGTGGGTGGGAGAGGCATTGGTAGTAGAGAAGAAGGGTTAGAGAAGACCTGGGTCACCTGTGGTTTCTTGCATACCTTGATGCACCATGAGAGCGAGGAAAGTGAGGAGTGGAATGAGTTTTGGCTCAGTTAATAGGACCTCTGGTGAAAAGGCAACCAGTTCCAACATTATGGAACAGGCTGACCTATTCCACACAGCACGCCAAGGCAAGTAGCTGAAGAGGACCAAAAAGAAAAGCGCACTAGGCAGTTCTGAACATTATTCTGAATACCTTTAGCTGTGTTAGGTAAGATAAATGCCTCATGCTCAGAGTCACTCTAGACACAGAGTTACTCTGAACTTTTTCAATTTCTAGATGTTTGTTAAATGAGAAGCTTGCACCTCTGAGGGTGACCTATGATTAATGAAGGTACAAGTAGGATATCAGAGAAACATTTTCCATGAAAAAGAATTGCTGCCTAGCACATGTTGCAAACATATTGAAAAGCTTTTAAAACATCCAGTCAAGGTCAAGGAATAATTGACTTATTTCATTTCTAAGCCACAACTTCTTTTCTACCTTTCTCACCCAATAAAATATTAACAGTTTGTGACAACGGAATGCACATGAAATGTCTTTTCATTCTGACTGAAGTCCAACTCAGCAATGACATTAGAAAACTGGGAATGAAGTTGTACCTGAGGTTTCTATATGAGACCATCAGTCATTGTTCTAATTTGTCCATCTTTTTTCTCCCCCTCTCCCACCCCCTTTATAAAGTACTGTCTTTCAGTGACCCTGGCCCTAACAAACCTATTTGCTGGTTACAGCTGCATCTCATGTTTGGCATTGACTCCCCTCAGTGCTGGTGAGTGCTCCTCAGGAGGATTTGGTGAGAAGACACCAACAACCCTGCCCCACTCAAGCCTTTGGTGTCCCCATATGTCCAGTGGCAGGGTGGACACTGCAAATGTATTTCACTAAATATTGGTATGGTGTTGTAAAAAAGGAAAAAAAATAGCCCCTAACATCTCACAAATGCATCACCTGCTTCACAGTATGTGAGGTGAGTGAATGGCTGATGAGGAGAAGCCTCTTTATGTGCTCAAGGTTGTTGGAGGCAATTACATCATGTGGCAGAAGTCAGTTTGTGTGAGCTGCCTGTGAGCAAAATAGCAGGTATTATGTTGTGCTTGTGCCTGTGAGATGATTAATAGTCTTTTCCTAGGCTAGTGAAGCCAAGGCATATTTAATTAATGTGTTTCTTTATAAAGACTCATTGCAGTAGGTAAGCTTTGAATACAAAGAGGAGATGCAATAAGAAATTGCTACTAGCAAAATAATTAAATAGTTACAGAGTGCAAGATTAAAGTGTATTTTATAAAAATCATACATTCTTCATGTTTAAAAATGCCCTGGGGTACTTTTAAGAGGTGAATGAAAATAGTATGCCCTTTTTCTTCCTTAGTTTATATAAATGTAATTTCATATTAGTAATAACTGCAATAAAGACAAACCGTTTGCCAGAAGGTAAAAATGTCAGTAAGAAGATGGATGTTATAACTTGGTGACAGTCTTAACAAGTCAGCTTTGACATGGATGCATATTTTTAAAATGTCACATCTTCCTATTTGGTCACGTGCTGTGTGAAATACTGTCAGGCTCATAGTCAGTAATATTGAGAGGCATAACTTAGGGTACACTAGACAGAAGACTCATGTTCTCACAGTGATATTGCAGGAATGGTTATGTTCCCAAATTTAGTCTCACTTTCATGTTTGTTTACATGCAGCACCAGCTCTGTGGCTTTGTTTTCCTCTCTGTATTTAATTGAGTTCCAGTAAAACACTAGGGTAGCAAAAGGAATTTTGTGTTTACCCCCCCTCATGGAGTCCATGGTGTTATGAACTGTTCATTTCACCCTAACAGGCCTGCAAAGCTGCTCGGCTCAGCTGAGGTAACTGTTCTGGTCTGACCCTCTCTTGTCACAGAAGTTCACAATTCATTTTCATGAGATATTTCTTGTTTTTAAAACAAGCCACTATCCATTTCACTGAGCAGAGGCTTTCACGTGGGTGCGTGGGCTCATGCTTGTTTCTCCCCAAATGTTGGTGCTCCTCTCGCCTTCCCTTGATGAGGTCACCCCCTCTCTGACTGTGTGGTTGTTTTTGCAGCAGACATGGGCTCCTCCTGCCTGCCCTGTGAGGCAGAAGCTGAGAAGCCTCGTTAGGGCAGTTCTGACCTTGAGCTGTAACGCTGCACTCAATGCTGCTGCAGAGCACTAGGTGGCTTTCAGGTCAGGTACACTCACGTACCTGTGGGTGATGGGCATGCAGAGCCAGCCTGGGTCTGCTCCTGGCCCTCTTGGCACAGGACAGTACCAGCTGCCACCTCTCCTGGGGCTCTTCTGCCCACTCCATCTGCCTCTCCTGTGGGATCTTGTACCAAGCATTTTCTAGTAACTGAGGCACTCTCAGCATCTGTCATATGTGCAAACCACCGATTCAATGACTGCTTTATGAGTTTTTGAGAATGTTGGGGGAAAAAAAACTTGTAGCCTGCAAAACTACTCTCCTTGCTGAAGCAAAACTGTCACAGACTACCAGGAGGTGTTTACGTGAGCAAAGAAGTTGGGATCTGCCTGAGTCCCAAGAGCCTGCCAAGTAAGTCAAACAAAGTCTGAGTATGTTGACTATGGCTCAGATTTATTGCTCTCACATGGACGTGCTTTGATTGTCTGCAGACATA
The DNA here is from genome assembly GCF_036250125.1 of Pseudopipra pipra. Taxonomy (NCBI): domain Eukaryota; kingdom Metazoa; phylum Chordata; class Aves; order Passeriformes; family Pipridae; genus Pseudopipra; species Pseudopipra pipra. The sequence continues at coordinate 10,997,675 of NC_087555.1, forward strand.
TTTTCATGGGCTATTTGTACTTTAGTGGGTCAGCACATACAAACTCTAGAAGCAGTACCATTGGGGTACTTGCCTGCATGCTGATGGTAAATACCTGGCTAGTTAATATACCAACATACTGACTTATGTATAGACAAAACGTGGGAAGAAGAAGATAAAGTGGCACTTACTGTTTTGGTCTTTTACTGAAAGGGAAGACACCCAAATGTTTGATTCTAGTTGTTGCTCTGAAATACACATTTTTTTCTTTAATCTTTCTTTGCTGCCCGTGATAAGATTTCTCCTCTGCTGCTGTGTGTTCTGTCTTACTAGGACTCCAACTGTTAGTACGTGCTACAAGACATCAATCAAGTGGTTACATTTTCAGGGATGGTTTCAGCACTCATCCATGAGTGTATCTGTTAATTATCCTGCATTTAAATTAATGCTGATTAGATATATCAAGAGAGAGGTTGCTGAATGCAGAAGGCATACAATTATTTAATTGCTAATGCAGTTCACTCTTTGGAGGAGGAATCTACAATTTTATGGTGTCATCGTGATCAATGTTAGCTCTGGTGTAAGTGACTTTATGCAGCAAAATGGTGCACAAATAGCACTTTTGCAGGATGATGTCCACAAATGACCTCTTTCTTTGCCTCAGTCATTTGTGACAATCAGCCTTCAGTTGCTTGGGAAACCTCTCACTTGGGTTGCAGAGCCCCAAATGCACACTTTAAGGCTACTTGGAGAGGTAGAAGCCAGGTTTCTGAAAGATGTACATACAAGACTATCTGGCTTCACCTAAACTGAGATGAATTTAGCATCACTATAAGTTACTGGAGCTGTAACTGTAGCTTTTGTTAGGAACAAAAGCTACATATCGAACAGTCATTGTTATTCTAAAGCACCTTAAAAACAGATTTTCTGATAATCTTTGGAAGAACTAGTTCCATTCACAGCATTAATTTAAGATTTATTATAGTGCACTGTGGAAGTGTTTTTGAATGAGTACTCTACAGTACTCTAAAAGCATCTTGTAAGAGAGATTTATTTTGGTCTTTTCACATCAGTCCTTTTTCCTGCAGTAGGCAAGAGCCATGCCTTTGTTCCTTGGCGTGCTACAGAGTGGACAACAGAGCATCCTGGCAGAATCTTAGGAATATTATATGTGATTAAGCACAATGGTAACAATATATTCTATTATGTTATATGATTGCTGCCAAAGGATTTGCTTGACAATTTACCCTATCTAGATTTTTAAATAAGGACACGATGAATTCATGAGTCCCTGCAGACCTGCTGCATTCTATGTGCCATTTATTTCTTTCACTGTAAGTGTCAGTTAGGCTTTCCCCTGACCCCCCAAAAATTCCCTGTGTCTTATCTCCCTCCTTTTCCCAGTATTACCTCTGTGGACACAAGCACATTGGTGCTCAATTTGTGAAACTGCAAAAACAGATGGAACATAAGCCATAGTGTTTTAGCAATTCTTTTTATTTGCTCTCATCTTCTGACAGTGAAGAGCAAGAGCTGTAGGCAGGAGTGGTTTGTGTGACATGGAGTCTTCGTGCCTGCCTTTAGATGCAGGGCTAATTGTGTTATTCCATGTGTACTCATGTCTACTCATATCCAGATCTAGGTAAATATATTTTGAATATGGTTACCCCAAAGGCTCTTTTTCTGGAGAGACCGAATGTCTTTCCTGCTGTCTAATCCCCACATTGTTTGCATTTCCTTTGTTGATGCAGTTCACAGTGGTGTTTCAGACTTTTAAACCTCTCTAGGCTGTGTGCCCTGCCTACTTTTGAGGGATCTGAGACCTGCTCAGCTGCAGCTGAGATTGGCCAAGCCGATCAGTCTGTGATTGACAGATTTTACAAACATATAATGAAATACAGAGATGCTCTAATTATTCACGTAGTTACTGGATCAGCTTGGTCTCTTACGCATGAGCTGAAGGACAAATAAAAGAAAAATAATACAAAACAGCTGGCTTTCTGAGAGTGCTGGAGAGAAGGTGAAGAGGTCCATCGAGGTCAACATCCATTTAGTCTTATAAATACCAATATGCTTAGTTTGAGCAGTTTATTTAAAAGTAGGGGGAAAGATGAAGGAAAGATTTAGATTGTTCCTTATTCAGTCTGTGAAGAGCATGGAGAAGTTGCATGGGAGTGCAAGTTGTTTGCAGGCCCTTTCTGTGCTTTGAATGCAGTGGTGAGTGCAGGGAGGCTCCCAGCCCCAGAGCTGCTTTCAGGGCAAAGCCTGTGCTCATGGCCCTCAGGTCAGTCTCCAGGGCTCCTCTGTATGTGGAGGTGTTGCAAGATCTTTCTGGGGTAGGGGATTTAGAGTCCTTTAAATGGTATTGAGTTACAGCATAAGGAGGTGTAAGTGTGTGCAAAGCTCTTTTGATCAATGTGTTTTGTAAACTATGGGAACCAAGCCCTGTGATCATTAGGTAGGATAGGCAGACCTTTCTTTTACCTAGCAGAGTACTGTTCTCTGCTGATCTGCTTGATAAATGCCTCCTTCATAAGTGGTGAATGCACTGTTTTTTGTCTGTCTTGCCTTAGCCCAAAGGCAGGAACCAGAGCTCTTTAAAAGACTTGGTGGACTTTGCCAGTTGTATCTAGTGATGGAAACTTCTCAAGTTATTTCAGCAGTGTGCATTAGGGTAGAAGGAGTGTAATACCAGTCCTTTAGGAGTACTAGTTAATTAACTGGAATATGCTGTTCTTCTTGGCCCTCAGCCATGCTGCTGGAGCATTGCTCTGGGGAGGATGTAGTGAGCAGTCTCCAGTGAGTATAGCATGACCTCTCTGGGTACCTGGCTGTTCCCTGTGAGTTTTTGAAGCCCTAATGGTGTTTCTGAAAGGTCACGGTTTCCTTGGTCAAGGAAAATTCCAAGACAGGAGTTGGATTTAGAACAAGTTAAATATTTGTGTGTTTAACACATACATCAAGGCCACCCAGGTAATATTAAATCTGCAAATAGAAAATGCTGGCACTAGCAGGGACTAATGGGGGAAAGGAGACCAAAGATCACCAGGGTTCACAGCTCTTGCTCCTTCATGATACTGTGAGTTTTTGAAGAGATGTAGGAGGGCATGGAGTCCCAGGATGGTCTGACAAAGAGGAGAGACTTTGTCCCTTATTAATCATTTATTGCTGGGGTTTTGTTGAATGATGTCACAGCAGGAGTGTTCCATTGACTGGCAAGAAGTGATTGTCCAGACATTCAGGTCAGGCAGTGCTTAACTGTCCAGGCACAGGGATCCACACGGACCTGTACTTGCCTGCCTGCAGCGCTGGTGCTTGTGATGAGCAGCACTCACCTCCCCACATCACTTGGCCCCTGCAGAACCAAACCCAGTTCATAGTGTCTGTTCATCCAGGGAGCATGCACAATTTTCTGTCTTTTCTCCAGCCCTTTACACCTATTTGTGTCCATAGAAAGTAGGACTGGAAGGGTCTGTGAGAGGTTGTGTAGTTCCTCCTGCTGATGAGTATTTAGCTGCTGTGGATCTAAGCCCTGCCTGAACATTTGGCATAGAAGGTGCTTGGTATGAGGCTCTAGTGTTTTCCACGGTGATGTGGCAGACCCAGGGACCCACTTGGCTCTTGGAGAAAGAGCTGATGGCCAGAGTCATCTGAGCAGAAATGTGTGTCTCTGCCAGTGTTCTTGCTTTGCTCTTCCTCTTTCCTCCCACCAGGGCTCTGCTCCTGCAGGTGTTTCACAACAGTAGGTTTAGGGACGAGACCCTCCTGCAGTCAGTGTGGGACCCAGGTGCACATCAGACGGAAAATGGAGGATCACTAAAGTTCATCCAGGGAACAAGTGCCGTGAGGTGCCTTCCTTTGATGTAAATGCTTTTTTTCCTGCAATAAAAAGTTCTGCAATTCAGATGAAAATATTATTCCTTCAGTTCTGCTGGGACTGTATGTGTGCAAACCCACATGCATATATGTGTATAGGAAGTGAGACAGGTCATCAAATATATAAGCAGAATGACCATAACTTTGGCATAAGAAAAGACATTAGAAAAGTGAAAGGTGTCATGAAAAGCCTTGAGTGATACCTTGCTTAGTCCTTGAACTTGACTGAAATTAGCCAGAGATAGATGGCAATCAATCTTGTGATATGCCTTTTATTTTGAGTGATGGGACAAATTGCCAAAAGCCATGGATCTGATGCCAAGCTGCTGGCTGTGCACGCAGGGCAAGATGCATCGTGTTGCAGTGAGGGTGGTGGGAGACAGGGCCAGAAGCATGTGGGGCCACTATGCCTGGTGCCCCTTGTGCCAAGGCCACCTCAGCAGCATGGGCTTTGAGCCTGGGTGAGGGCTGGCACACTGAGGTGCTGTGTGGAAAACCAATTTTAGTGTCACTTCACAAATGGAGGCTTGTCAAGATGCTTAAAAGGCATTAGTCTGTCAAAATAGGTGTCCAGTTCTCTCCTTGTGTAGGCTGGCAGCTCAGTGAAGCCCTCTGCTTAGTCATCTGTCCTGCCTCAGTTACCCCTCTGTGCCTCACTGTCATCTCAGTGTTTACTGTCTCTCCCCCACAGCCTCAAATCCTCATTCCCTCTGCTTCAGCCCAGTTGAGCATTATCATCTAAATCATGCTAATTCATGGGGGGTGAACCGCTGTGTTCTTTGTCTTACCTGTGTGTCCTACTGTCCCCCATCCTTGATCTGGACTAAACTCCACATGGCTCAGGAGCTGTCCCTAGCTGTGATGCAGTTCACATGAGTTTAGCACTCTTGCATTCTGTGCCAGTTTGCCCTGGGGTAGCTGTGTGGGACCTGGCACCGCTGTGCTTGTGCCACTGGGGCAGACCTGTCACAGCCAGGGCCCCAGCTGTGCTGCTGACATCCCTCTTCTCTACCAGCCTGGGAGGGATTTTGGCACTTGGGTGTGAAGGCCAACTTCTCCTGAGGGGGTGTGTCATCCGGCCAAAAGACTGTGCACCTGGGAAAGTAATTAATAATGTTCAGGTGATGATGTGTGAATACAAAGAGGGTTTGTTCTCCGAATGCTCTTTTAAGCCACAGCAAGATTATGACCTATGAAGAGGTTATTTGAAAAATCAGCAGGTAGGGTTACAAGTTTATTGAAGATACTCACCTCTTGAGGAAAAGGAGCTAGTCCTGCACAAATGTGTGCCTGAGAAGAACTGCAGAACTGTGCTGGAAAGTTGGTACTATTAAGAGGGGGAGAGGGGGCATGAGGGGAAGGTGACTGAGTGTTTGTAGATGGTTCCCCACCAAAGGACCATTGCCTGTGTGTAAAAATTGGGTCAGTGTCATCTCCCATCCCTTGAAGGAAGAGACAGTGTAAGCAGAAGCTGCAGATGGCATAGGAACTTCAGCAACTTCTGCCACCATCCCCTCCCTCCCCTGCAACGGTGACATTTTCATCTGAGACATGGATATCAAAGACTGCTGTACTTGGCAGTTGAGTTAATTAACACAACCTGGAAGTTGAGGATCTAGTTTATGCCAATCTGACAACATGACCTCATTCAGAGGAATTAAAAAGGCTATAATGAAAGTATAAGTTTCAGCAGAAATTCACACATTTCTTGCTTCTGTCTGTCAATGGCTGTACTAACAAAGAGTGAAAGAAGAGCAGCTGGCTCTGTCAGGTGTTGCAGGTTGCATTATAATGCAAGCTGAGCCCCAGCCCTTCCCCTCAGAGCTTGGACAGCTCAGTGTGCTGGAGGGATGGGAGTCTTTCATCTGGGCCCTTGGAGTGGCCCTGGGCACGTGCCCCAGTAGGGCCTCCCAACACCTGGCCCTAGTGAGGGGCTTGGAGAGACCTTTTCCTTCCTGGGTTGGCAGTGTCCTGCACTGCCTTGCCTGGATATTTATTCCTGACACTGAAGGTCAGGGTGGTCAGTTAAACAGGGCAGTATTTCTCATTTATGGAGAGACACAAAATGGATGTTTTTTCTTGGATTCAGGGACAGACTGTTGCTTAGAAAACTCCAGTTATCTCTTGATGCAACTTGGAGGATTCCTGATGTCCCTTAAATAACATAGGAGAGATTCAGTTGTACAATTACTATTGAAAATACATGTTAAATTTTAAAGCAATTTCAGGTGTATTGTGGTCTGCATATATTTAGCAAGTTCACTTTACAGCCTAGAAGTTGCATTTGCTTTGCTCATCTCATCCTAGCTAGCACATACTTCTGTGTCTCACCCATGCAGAGATGACACAGATGGTGCCTACCAAGGTGTTTTAAACTGTGGAATGCTGTCCTGTGTCCTGGTAAAGATCTGGTGGAGCTGTGATTGCTTGAAGGTTATTAAAATATGGGTAGAGAAAATACCCTTTGTTTTCCTCCAAATGTGGAGCTGGTGTGTGTCAACTCAGTGTCCACAGGCTCTGAGAGGGATTTTTCCCCGAAGCAGCTGTGTTCCTGTACCCTTAAGTTCCCCGGTTCATTTAGACAGGGGTCTTTGTGTCACTGGGGAATTTCTCATTTTGTCAGCCTGTGCACACGTTGGTGTCCTACAAGGGAGTGTATGTCTGAACGAAGGGCTCCACTTCTGAGGGGTTTCATGGTGGGACAGGGCACGAGGGAGCCTCCACCCACAGTTGGTTTTTATCTGAATTTTTGTAGGGCTGTTGAGTATCAGGGAGAGACCAGGGTACTGATCTGTACATGGTGGGAACGTTTAAGAGAGGATCACTTGTACATTGTTTTTTTCCCAGCATTTGCTTATTGTTAAATGTGAACTGTGCTATTCTGTGGGAGCTGTAACTGGTGCTAGTCTGAAATGGTTATATTTGAATGATATGTGCTGAGAGCTTTAACGTCTTCTAAAAATTACCTTTGTGGTATATTTTGAGCTTGTTACAGCTACTGTCTGCGGATCACATAGAGTTTCCCGAGCTGAGCTTATAATTGATGGCAAGCTGACTGCCCCTTTTGTTATGTGAATTACGTGCCAGCATCTACAAAAGCTGCTCCCTGTGGGGGAATGGGTGTCTAATTTAAGACAGCTCCCTGGGGGAACTCAGAAGGCGATGAAAGCTCCATCCGAACTTCCTCCTCTGCGGTTGCTGAGAGGCTGTCTGGGTTTTCCCTGGCACTGTCGGTGGCCTCAGTCAGATCTGGTAATGTACTTTATAACCAAGTGATACCTGGCCCCTGTGCTTTGCTGAAGCTGGGGGGTAGCATGTCTCTGTATGAATGCCAAGTCCTCCCCTTCTCCTTCACGAGCACTGATATGAATCCTCTCTCCACGTGTCAGAATGTGCACAATGCCATTGCTAGCCAGGACCTTTGATTTCTTCTGCACTTGTGTGAGTACAGTAGTCAGGGGAGCCAAACTGAATCCAGCAGGCAGTGATTTGCTGGCATGACCTTCCATGTTTTCACTGTGCCAGCCTAGCTTCCCTTACTGCCTCCTGACATTGAAAAGAGAAAATGTTCATCCGCACCGCTACATATTCTGAGGGCTGAGGTTAAAATAAAATGCTCTTTAACTCAGTGGTGGTATTGATTAATTTTTGTTGCCTGAGCCACTAGCAGTAGAGGGCTGTGGAGTAAAGATGCTGTGTTAACATATATGGTTACTGGCAGTATGGATCTGCAGGGAGGGGTGGGACAGTTAGTGAAAAGCCACAAACTGCCTTAAGGGAAAGTTGTAGGTGTTCAGTGAGACCAGGCGTTTGTGCTGCCGTTATTCTTCCCTGGATCTTATGGTGGATCCAATAAGCCCTAAATGTGGGAGGCATTCCCAAAAACTTGCACAAGAGCTAGGGAACTCGGAGGCCCAATTACTTGTGGGGGCAAGTAAGCTTTACTGTATGAACAATGGACTGGGAAACTGCAATCTTATATCTTTGACAGCTACAGTCTTCTTTTACCTGGGTCAGATGAATTCAAGTGCAAGGTGATGAAACCTGCAGCAGATAAAGGTAATTTTCTTATGGGTCATTTCTCCAGTTAAAGGTGGGATCCATTTGTGGAGAAAAGCAGAGACAAATCCAGCGATTCTGATGCTGTGGCAGCTGTTATTTATTTTTAGATCACAAAAAGAAGGCGTTACTGATGTCAGAAAGATGTTCATATGAGAGCAAATTAAAAATACACAACGGTCAGAGGAGTAAGTTAAAAATGCTTATATAGTAGTTTTTGCTCCAGCATCCTCTGCTATGGATCAGACATAGGTATTGGCAGGAGGAGCCTTACTGATAGGTTGTGATTTTTCTGAATAGAGTGGGGAGTGGTGATAATTGCATTTAAGTGCTCTCTGTGTTCCCACTCAGTGTCCCTGGGTTCCTGCTCCTGGTGATGCTTGTGTAGGTAGCAGTGGGGAGGAGGTGAGCTACATGAAGACGTTGAAAAGCACTTGAAAATTTTTTTTGTTTTCAAGCATTGGCAAAGGTGGTGGGAGTTGGACAGCCTGAGGGGCCTAATTGAGCAGTCTGGGATGAATGGGCTGAGACTGGGGGCTGCCAGCAGCATCAGAGGGTGGCTCAGTGGGTACTGAGTTGGGTGGTAGAAATTAATTGTCTCCAACCCTCCCCAGTAACTGTGGAGTTAATACTACAGCCCTCTGTATCAGGCTTAAAAACTGAGTTAAATTTTGCTGAAGTCTCTTATTTTCTGTGGTGTAGCATCGTAATGGATTGTAAATCATGCTTGTTCAGTTTCCCTCATTGACATTTTGGGGCAATGAATGTGTAAATGAATACTACCTTCCCTATCCTGCACCACTTAATTTTTGTGCTTGGCTCACTCGGTTTGCTGTGTGTCTCCATTCCCACCCTTCCCATTCCCATGCCTGTTTCTGATCCCTGCTGGTTTTCTCCTCCCCTCTCAGTTGCTTAATTTCAGTGACTCTCTGCCTGCTGGGTTACTGCTGCTTGCAAAAATAACCATACCCACTCTTGTTTGTACTTGATTTCACATCTGCACTGGGAGGGCAAGTCTGGGATTTTCCCAGGGGAATTGAGCCCTGTGAACATGAGGCCCATGGCTGCTGTGTCCACAGGAGCCTCTTTAACCACTGGCTGGGGGAACACAAGCAGAGAGGGTGGCTCAGCTCTGCTTTTACTGAGCTCACTGCCCAGTCTCACCAGCAAACCTGCCTTTGACTGTGGGGGACCAGAATGACAGGGATAAGGTGGATCAGAGCATTTGCTTAAGGATCTTCTAAACACCTAGCAGCTAGACAGTGGTTTGTTTTAGTTCTTTTTTTTGTGTGACTTAACCTTTCATGTGATTTGGAGATTTTGGTCTCAGCTTAAAGCTTTCTGCTTCAGCATAAAGTTGTTTGTGGCCTGTGCTGCTTGTGAACAGGTTAGAAACTGACTGCCCACAGCACCTGGCATGAAGGGACGAGAGCAGCCAAACCAGAGGGGTGTCATGCCCCAGCTGGAGCAGTAGGAATAGGGAGCTCAGATGGCTTCTGCAGATAACCGTGCCCCAGTCAGCTGGTGATGTTGGCCAGCACCACTGCAGCAGGAGGATTTGCAAACCTTGTAGTTGCTAAGACATTAGTGCTTGAGACACGGGGTTACTGAGAAAGGGGAGACATAAGGGGCTGTGTGCAAGAGCTATTCGTGAGGGTGCTCTGTTACCTGTCCAGAAATGCTGTGCTCTGATGGCACAATTTGATTTCATCTTGATTAGATTATTTCAGTTAGTATTAAGCACAGCTGTAGGTATTTTTTTTTAGCTGTGTTTGTGCAACATTGCTGCAACACTTTCTCCCTCCAAAAAAGCCCCAAACCAGCACAGTGCCTGTTTTCTTCAGTCAAAACAGAATCAGCCACTAAACCTTTCCAAGTTCTAAGGAACTTAAGGGACATTTTGTTGCCAACACTGAGAAGAAGGACATGATTTTGATGTTAACTATGTGCTTGCAGCCCGGGCAGCTGTGCGTCAGCACAGAGGGCACCAGGGAGCTGGGGCTGTCAGCTATTCCCAGCCAAATTTTTTGCTTTGGGGTTGCTTTGCACAGGTGTTTTGTTAGCTGCCAAACATCTATTTTCCTGAAGCTGGTCCTTTTACTCAGAAAAATTAAATGCAAAAAAAAATTGTGCACTTTCTGCCTCAGTTTTCTTCCCCTTGTTTTGTTTTTCTGGGACTCTCTGGGCTTTACTGCAGTTACCAGCAGGTGCTGGTACAGGTACCTGTGGGTTTTGTGACCAAGGGAGGACTAAGAGATAAATGCCTGGACATACAGCTTTGACTTCCATCTCATGGCTACATATCAGAAATAAATAGCGCTCCAATTTCTCCAGTAAAATGGGATTTTCTTAGTATTAATTGTGCACTTCTGGGCTCCCAGTCAACCTTTTCATTTCAAACGTATCACCAGAAGAAAAGGCAGGTTGCTAGCATGGAGGGGTTGACAGAGAGAGTGCATACATTTGTGGCTGTGCTTGCAAACTGTCTGCTAGATGGAGTGCCTGAGAGACACACAGGCAGCTGAACAGCTCAGCACATGGCTAACATCAAATTAATGGCATTATTTCTGAAAGCAAATTCCTACTGAAACACAGTTACAGTCAATGTTTGCATTCATTGCTTTTGACAGCCTGATATAGCAGAATTTAATTTAAATGCCCAGATGAGAGAGAAGCATAGGCATTTTTTAAAAAAAAATAAAAATAAAAGCCCACTCTTTTTATACATAAAATGCCTGCTTGAAGGAATAAATTAGTAGCCATATAGTGCAATTGATTTGCAAGAGCCCCTGGATTTCAGTGGAGAGCTCTGTTTAATGATCAATAGGGAAGGCTATAGTATGAGTGCTTTGCCACTTTGGTGTTCTAGCAAATGCTTGATGTTAATTCCTTGTCAGGCTTTGGTCTGGGGCCAGTAGGCTTTGGAAGGGCACTCGATTGTTTCAGAGAGCAAGCTGGCCATGTGTGCCCTTTACCTTTATCTTGTTAGGCAAATCCTGTAAGAGAACTACAAATACAGACCCTCTTACCTAAGTTGCCATGGCTGCACAAGGCAGTGATATGCTCACACTGGCAAGGCCAACAGCCCGAATCAAAAGTTTTTCTAAGTATTTACTTATTTGCTAATTGCATGACTGTTCTCTTTGAGGTTCTCCTTGTAGAAAAAAAGTGTTTTGTTCATTTCCACCTCCTAGGCTGCCCTCAAGGTCTATGTTTGGCTGTGTCATATGGTTTGGATATATATAAGTTGTGGGCTGGCAGTTTTGTAAAAACTGTGGACCCTTGCCCAGTGTGGTACATTGGGGGCTGTCTCTTGGTATCCAGCACAGCCATTTAGATTTTAACTGCACCTTTCCAATAGATGGAAAAGAAGGTGAGAAAGGGTGTTTTTCAGGGAAGTGCCATACCAGCAGTGGTAGACAGCGTTCCCTCTTCCAAACTGCTCATGTCATGGCTTGTGCTCTGGGATTGACTGCTTGGCTGTGCAATGAACCAGCCTTCTAGAAAACTGACCAGGCTGCTGCAGAACACCTCTGCAAATCCCTTTAAGTCATCCTCTCCAATGCAGACCTTTGGGATGAGACCCAAATGGTCCTTTCTGGTAGGACTTGTGGCCCTGTGGGGGACCCACGCTGGAGCAGCCTGTGACTGAAGGACTGCACCATGTGGAAAAATGACCCATGTTGCAGCAGTTTGTGAAGAACTGTTGCCCGTGGGATGGACTGGCGCTGCAGGGGTCTATCAGGGACTGTCTCCCTGGGAGAGACCCCACGGGAGCAGGGGAAGGACTCCTTTCCCTAAGCAGCAGCAGAAACAACAACTGAATGCAACCCCCATTCCATGTCTCCCTGCACTGCTGGGGGAGAGGAGGTAGAACTTGGAAGGAGGGAGTTGTGGGGGGAAGGTGTTTTTAAGTTTTATTGTACTTCTCATTCTCCTGCTTTGATTCTGTTTGTAATAAATTTAATTAATATCCCCACTTTGAGTCTGTTTTGCCCATGACAGTGATCAGTAAGTGACCTCTCCCAGTCCTTATCTCAACTCATGAACCCTTAATTATATTTTCTCTCCTCTGTCCAGTGGTAGAGGGGAGTGAGAGAGTGGCTTTAGTGGAGTCCAGCTTGGGTCAACCTACTACACCTAGGTGGATTTTCTTTTTCATACATCTCAAATCTGTTCTTGGTGTGATGTAATTGATTCTCAGCTGTGTTTCCTTCCTGGAAATTTTTGCTAGACCCTGGTTTGAGAAATGGGAGAGAAGGTCTCTGGCTGTCAGTTACATGCTGATAGATCAAAATGAGATGCTCAATTTGATGTCTGAAATTACTAGCAGATACTACAAAATATGATGACTCAGGCCCCCGCAAGCACTCGGTCGGATTGCCTGATTTACTCGGTGTCAAATTGTTGCTGTTTTCAGCCAGGTAGAAACAAGCTCCTGTATTTGGTTCAGAATAGGTAAGTGGGAAGCTATGCCCAAAACCCAGACCTTAAATGATAAACCAGTAGCACAAGGAATGCCATTTAAGTGCCATTTTTTATATTTGTGGCCTTTTTATTTTGCTCACATGAAGTGAATTTCTGCTATGCAAAGGTTTAAAAATAAATTGGAAAGTAACATTTGGCCCGCGTTTTTCCTGTGGTGTAACTCATTTTTGCAGTCCTTTATTTTTCAGTGTGCAAGAAGTGATTATATGTTTTGTGTCTAATCTTTGAGCACAGTAATTTTTCATGCCAACATGTGCATTGTGATCTCTGTCACAGACAATAAAGCAAAGCTCTTGACAAACTATATGCAGTAATAATGAAAAGGGTGGGGTTTTAAAGTCTGCTTTGATACAGCAACGCTCTGTATGTTTTTTGAGTAGTCTGTTCTGAAATGTGAATGCATCATAATCAAATTCATATCAATTGTTCCCACATTTAACTTTGAAGAAGGCGTAGAAAAATACCTGCTTTTTGTAGCAAGTTTAGCATAGCAGTCTAATAATTTCATTAATGATTTCCTCCCCAGGATTACATTTTCAAAGCCATGTGCGATCATTTAATTATGTGCCTTCTTATTAATACTGAACACAATTAAAGTCCCACTATGATACCTTGAAAACGCACCCTTTGCAGTGAATGCTGCCTCCACACAGAATATCCCAATATTACAGCAGCTCTCCAGCATTTTGGCTATCTGAGTCCCTTGGCACAGACTGTCAGTGCCGTTACCGTACCCGTGTTGCCTCTGAAATGTGGAGTGACGCAACGCTTGCGGCTGTTTTATGTGGCTGTGTCTGGCTTTTTCAGCCAACCACTGGTGTTCACTGGCAGCCTCTGGAGATTTTACTTTGTGATTAAATAATAATGTAAGTGCTTGATTCTTTGAGGAAAAGGTAAAAAATAACAGTAATATCATGAGCGTGATGTGGGATGAGTGTTAAGACTGTTATTTGTTTGTATTTACTCAACCCTCGAGGATTGGAGAGGAAAGCTCCCATAATGTGCTGTCAGAGAATATGTCTGCCCAGGAGATAAGCAACCGTCTGCTTTAGCAAGCAGCAGATTACAAAATGGCTTTTGCAGCCCCTGTTTCAGCCTCTCTGTAAACATGGCCAGTTTTGAATGCCAGGAAGGCCCTATTGCTCAAGTGGGATTTTCTTCTTCGCCAGCAGTAAAGCAAAGTGCTTGTGTAGGGCAACCTGTCAGTACAGTTCACTTCTGCATGGGCCGAGGGGTGGCCTTCAGGATCCTCCTGCAGGCCCTGATGCTGGTGTGGGCACCTGTCAACACAAGGGCTGAGGGTCCTGCCTGAGCCATAACCGGGTCTGCAGTACTGTGGGGTGCCCACAACTAGCAGTGCCTCACGACCTACATGTTGTGGGGTGTTTCCCAGAAAGCACAGGAATAGAAATAGTAATTATTAATGCACATACCCATGCTCATATCTTGATAGTTATGTAGAAATATACATGCAACGTATATAAAAGAAATAATATTGTGAAGTTGAACACAAAATGGCGCCTCTAACCTATCCCAACCCACCTTTCACTTCCCCAACACCGGAGTGGATTGCTGTTGGATATAGAGCTGCCATCTTGACTCAAAAACTTAGGTATTTGATTGGAGAAAAAAACCCCAATTGAACCAACAACATAAGGAATTTGTCCCATCTGTGGTCATTGCCAGTGTCTGTCTAGAGCTACTTATGCTTCTTAAAGCCTTTCATGGGTTGTCACTGAAACTGAGCAATATGGAAAGGCCCAACAGATTGTAGGTTTTCTAAGCAGTATTAACCTGTCAAGGGTAAGGGCTTATAATCTTACAGTTGCTTGAAGAGCTGGATTATTTGTACAGTAATGTTAATTTCTGCTGAGGTTTTGTAGTTAGGTGTATGAAATCTGACATTTAATGTTCCCTAACCCTAAATGAAAATGGGCCCCTTGATCAGTTTTTCAGGTAGAACACCTGATTAACCTCTTCTGGCATAATTCATGCCAAATGCTGCGTTTAAACTTTGTCACAACTCTTTATTTTCAGAAAGGCTGATGATACCAATAGCAGAAGGGAGATAGATGCATAGATGCCAAAGTGGAATGTCACGATCTCTCTTTGGGAAGTAAGATACTTTGTTTGTAAGGGCAAGAAGGATGGTTCTGTGTGCAGAGATGATCACGAGAACTGTTTTTTGAAGGTTGTTTCAATGCAATCATACTTGTAAAGTTTAGTCTAGCTTCTATCCAGTATTTAGTTTGTTAAGGTGTTGACACAATTTTGCTGACATTTTTCTTAAGTGTATTATGCTCACAGCCAGTTTTTCAAAGCAAACAGATGGCTTTTCAAACAGAGCATGCCCACAGATTTTTTTTTTTAATGGTGTCTCTAGAATTATGACAGCTCTGTCAGAGGGGGCTGGTTTGTCGTTAATTTTCTCATGACAGATGATTCAAAATCATTTTTGCTCCTTCAGCTTGCTCAAATGAACCAACTGTTTAAAAATAAAAAACACGAGGAGACTAAGACATTGAACTGTACATGAATGGAATTGCACTATTTTGATAAGACCATTTCTGTTTTTAGATCACTGTAAAATAAGAATGTCTTCAAAATATTGAAAGTATGCTCAGGAGGAGTGTGTGTCTTCCCAAAACCTGAAGACAAGTTGTGCATTGCCTCACACAAAATCTGTAATCTGAATTGCCTGGTTACTCAAATGTGAAATAAGAATATGCATAAGGGAGAGCGGGTGGCTCAATACTTTCACATAAGTTGTGGAGTCCCTTGGCTTCTGGGGACTTCAGATGTGAGTCTTGGCAGGACAGACTCAGGCTGTTGCCTTCCAAGCGGTGTATCGAATCCGGAGTAGCTCCCTTCAAATGAGTGTCTCAGTCCCTGGTAAAACACACTGTTTGTGGGCCACCTGAGAAAGATTTCCATGCTTTGCCCTCACCCTTAGAAGGAAGAGATGTGAAGAAAGTGCCATAGACTAAGCTGAAGCTTTTTGTGTCATCCTATGGAGCTGTATCTGTCTCATGCTGTTGCATGACAGGAAATCCTCCTCCGTGCGCAGTGCAGGTGAGTGCTCCCGCTGCCCAGGGAGACGCCAGCCATGCCGCAGCAGAGGATGGGCTCCTGGAAGTGTTTCTCCAGGCACCCTGACTACCAGGGGACACCAGTGTTTTAGGGGTACTGGGCCTTCATCATCATCATTTTACTTCTCTGTTGCAGAGGCTGTCCCAGATTTTGGACTTAGTTGTTCTTGACTTAGTTGTTCTCAACTACTTTGAGTTGCTTCTTGTGCTAAGGGAATTTTTCTGTTTTGGGGCATGAATACGTTTTGACTTGGAGAAGTTAAGGCTGCAAAGCATCATCACACTGATTTTGTCAGCTCGTTGGTGCAGCCTTTGGTGTCTTCGGTCCTGTGTGCATGATAGGAAAAAGCAGCCACCCCACTGCAGTCAGGGGGATTTAATCCTAAACCCAACCCGCTTTAAACTGCAGTTGTGCAGTTTGGAGAGATTGAAGATGTATTGAGGAGATACACCTTTTTTGATAACATCATGATGTCATTAGTGATATAATACTTTATGTGGCAGTGTTGTCCCTGTCGCTGCAGCACTGGCACTACTCCTGTGGCATTTGCAGACAGGGACGGAGACCAAAGTGGGGCGGGATGGGTCCTTGGGGCAGCTGTGGGGCTCTTGAATTCCTGCCTACTGTCTTTACCCGTAAGTAAAATCTCTGACCTAAAATCGAGATCACAGCTATGTGAAATATCTGCTGCATAATTTACTCTTGTTTTGGTTTTTTCAAGCCATGCCTTCTCACTGGATCCAAAGCTATTTGTCTGTGTATTCCCATAACTGTCATGCTGCCGAGATACAAATCTCCTCAGAAGAGCTTCATACCACATAGCAGAGAGCCACTTGCACAGTCCCAGTGCTTTTTGTTATTCTCACATTGAGTTGTATTCCCAGCATCTGGATAGTGATTTGCATCGTTCAGCAGGGACAAATTCATGACACCAGGAGATGAGGCAATCACGTTCTCAGGCACAGGCTGCTGTCCCTGGATGACGTGGTTTCCCACGTGGTGTTTACCAGTGCAGCAGACTTGCAAGCCACCATTGTTTCTTCATTGTGAACATTGTTTGCAGAGGCTCAGACGTTGTGGGTCCAGTGCCAGGCGCTGGCAAAAAGGGAACTGTGCTCATCGGTGTGGGATAAATCCCTCCTCTTAGCTCTGGAGAAAGGGAGAGTGGAGAGATGTTCCCACTGATGGAGGGTGTCATGTTGTGACTCATCTAACACATCTGATATGTTTTGAAAACCAAAGGAGTGGCAGTGATCACTCGCCCCTCCAGCAAGCCCCAGGTCCTGCTATAATATCTGTTGTCTCCTCTGAGACCCGTGGAAGTGCCTGTGGTCCACAGGACATCAGGTTGGGTTGCAGGGATGCGAATGTGATGTTTCAGTCAATGGAAGTATTCCTTCTGAGTATGTGTATAACCAGCAGCAGTGGGTGCTGTGCTTTAAGCAGTACTTTGGGTGACATTAGGAGGAGCTCAAGTTCTTAGTGATACTGAATTTTAATGACCAGATGCATGTCTTGGCTTTTATTTATCTGTATCCTGTAGCACCAGGATCTTGTCGCTTCACAGCACTTGAGATATCAATGTTGCATAAATATTCATTTTGGCATTTCTGATCACCTCCTCCTTAATACAAATTTAATGTAACACACTTTTCCTGATTGTTGCAAATTGGATTGACATCCTGCTAGTCACCTCACCTTTATATGCCCTGAGAAGATGCAGAAGCAGCCCTTTGCTCATGAAGTCTCATTCCCATTCACCTGCTTGAAGGTCCCAAACCAAATGGTTCAGATGCATTCCCTGTAGCGCTACAGGATGATGTGTTTCACACGGGCATGCAGCTTGGCCTGCCTCTGCTACAGGAGAGCTCAAGGCTGGGTAGCAAATCTGGGTGCAAGGAGGGTTGGGTTACCAGGGTCTCACGGCTTGCAGGGGATCCTTGGCTGGGGACACGCAACCATTGATTGCCATGTGGGATCTGATGCCAGGGAGCAAGGATAGAGCAGTGGCATGGGGAGGGGAGTAACATGTACCATCACTGCCCTGTCCCTTGCAGGTCCTTGCTCTTGACTGTGGAAGAGGAAATGCCTTCCCCCACAGCCTCCTTCAGTGCAGGCCCCAATTACCTCTCAAGGGGTGGTGACCTGGAAGTGGTGGGAGTCTGATGTCTGTCCAGTGTGCTGGGTGCTACCTTCCTCACTGAGCTGGTGCCAGGCTGCAGAAGGGGCTTTGATCCTGTTCATGGAGAACAGAGTGGATTTGAGATGGGAGCTGGGACCTGTTCCATGGCACTGAGCAGTATGCCCCAGAGACAAGGATGAGCAGTATTGCCTCCTGTGGTCCCCAGTGATGTGTGCAATGCCTGACTCTCTCCTGCATGTCTGTCTGTGCATCCTCAGGGCCAAGGAGATCTCCTGAAGAACGCCAAGAACGAAGCCCTGGAGAACATGAAGCAGATCCAGCTGGCGTGCCTGTCGTGCGGACTGAGCAAAACTGGAAGCGGGCACGCGGATGCCAAGTCAAAGCGGTGCCTGGAGGCAATACAGGAGAAGGATACTGGAGATGAGAATGGGAGGCTGTGAGGGGAGGCAGAGCTGTTGCATTTGTCACAGATTTCAATAACTCTAAACTATTTTTTTAAAGCATTTAAAAATTCACACGGGAGTGCCCTCTGCAGGGTGTGATAGTATCCTCACAGTGTCAGTATTTTAATGCAGTAATTTATCTAAGGTAGTGAGATTTCTAATGAAGCCAAGCTGTCTGTATGCAAGTGCGTGTGTGCGCGCACATGCAAATCTTGTAGACGCCCTTTCATGCATTGCATTAGCCATTTGCTAATTTATTCCTTTGTCATCTTTGAATAGGCCTGTTCATTCTGAAGATCAAAACAAATTGAGAGCACTTGTGTCAGTTCCGGGCTTTGTTTTGCTCTCCAGCTTTTTATCATTTAACTTACAGGCTACATTACTGTTAAGCTGTTCAAACAAACAAACAGAATACAACAAATGTCACTGACAGCTGTTTTTGTGAGGACAAAACTGGTGATTTGCTGCAGACCCTGAAGGTGATTTTTAATGAACAACTACAACCAAGTAAATGGGATATCAAATGGTCACAGTTGCTAGGTAGATTATCGGTAGATTTGAGATGTATTTTTTGCTGAATTTTAGCAAACTGCTCTTCAGGGTACACCCAGATAGCACATACTAATGTAAGAACTAGCTGATTTATTTCATTCCAGCAAAACATTGCCACCTTGTAGACCTGCAGGACAGTTGCAGTCTTTGCTGATAGGCATTAACTTAAGTAGTAATGAACATAGCTAGTCAGCCCTGTAGTTATGAGGAGAGCTGTGAACACCCTTTGATGGTCATGAACTCTGAAAGCGAGCTTCAGACCGTTCTGAAACACCCAGTGGTGCCAGTACTGTAAGGAAAGTTTTCCAGATTTCACAAAATGTGAGCTTTAGTGCAAGAGGTGTGAGAGGTCAGACGTTGCTTGCCGCCTTCTGCGTAGATGTTGAAGTCAGTTGGATGAAGCAAGCAGGATCTGGCCTTACGTTTTTGTGGTTGAGAATCGTGCTGGGCTAGAAATTTAAAGCAGGGTCCAGAACTGCTACAGGTGTAGTGTGGAGAAATAGCTTGGGGAAAAACAGGGTACCAGCGTTTTTGTGCAGCGGTTACAAATATCCTGACTCCTGTCATATGCCTAGGGTAGTTCTGAGATTTGGCTGCCTCTTAGTGCCACTGTAGAAAGGAGACGGAGAATGTCACGAAGCAATGCATCCTCATCCCTCCCGGTGTCCAGCTCATGTATGCTCACAATATTCATTTCAATCATTTAAGTACTGTGCTTGAGTGTTAGTATTTGTGTTACCTTTAACAGGACTAAGTATTTTATGGTTATAAAAAAGACTATATTTATTTAAAGCATTGCTTTTATTTTTAAAAGCTACTTTTTAAATTAATTTGATTAACAAATATGCTAATTTTCTGAACTTAACAAAAAGTAATTGCTGAAAGTTTGATCATTGGAAAATCTTATATAGCTATTGTGTTAAGTTATTTTTGACTTCTTAATAACACTATTATGTTCATGTTGCACATTACTGAGAGAGTAAAGCTATGAAACAACTTTGACCCATGTTTTTACAGTGATTTAACATAGAAGGTAAACAGTGATCCTGGATAAAGGTGGGTTAGAGTGGGTAAGTTGCTTGAGAGAAGGTCTTGCTCTAACAGGAACTGTGTTATTGCAAAGGTTATAACTCAGATGCCTTAAATACCATTTTAGTAAAATTTGCCATACTTATTCAGATCCATCCCTAAATCCTCTGTTTATTTCTCCATTATGAGTGTATTCAGACTTCACTGAGGTCTGGGGGAGCGTCTTTTGTGTTTCAGGCAAGGCTTAAGCCAGATCAATGGTATAAGTGTGCACATTCACATTTTGCTCTCTTGGGTTACCTTCCCAATTTCATCATGGGTTGTATTTATATAAAAACAATGCTTGGCCTTCAGTATTTACAGTTAGGGAGGATGGAAACTTAACCCAGCAACACCAGTTGCAAAGGATCAGCCTTTGGAAAGCATCTCTCGGAACAGAGAGGTGGCTCGCCTCTTGGTGCTTCATTTAAACCTAGAAATGACTTGATTTTCTCAATCTAAAAGGATATCCTGATGTCTACAGGAACTGCTGGCAAAATACCTTCTAGTCTTCCTGCATTCTCTGATGTTATGAACAAATGAACATAAAATTAAATAGAGAAGGGCTGTTTTTATGTGCTCACATGGAAAGAGGGTACAACATAGCTCTCACTCTACAAGCATAAGCAGAACCAGAAGTGGTTGGATGGAAATATCATAGCATGCACACACACACCTTTCATGCCATGTCCTGTGCCAAGGTCATGCTGCATGGCTTTCTGTGCCAAAATATAGAGAGTAGAGAATTTTAGTCACCCTGGATTACCCCAAGCAGCTGGGACCACTCCTGGTGTGGGCATCCAGAACCCCGCAGCTCGAGCAGCTCCATTCTCCCTCCTGCATCAAGAGAGGGGCTGGCAGCAAAAACTCATCTCATCTTCCTCTGAGCCCCTTTGAAGGGAGTGGGAATGAATGATAAAGTGGCAGTCGGCATAATAAAAATTCAGCCTTGAAGGAGAACACGTGGCAAAATCACATCCAGCATCAGCAACAAGGGGACTGACTGCCTGGCCTTTTGGGGAGGTGTTTCATGGTGTACCTGGCTTCCTGCAATGGAACAACAGCCTTCTCTGGGCCCTGTGCAGGTACAGTTTGCCTGATGTCCCATGTGAATATTATCTATTTGGCTTCTCTGGAAGTGATGTCAGGAAAGTATTACAGGTATTTGCAATTGTTTACAGTGTACTTTAACAGCTAGAAATCAGAGAAGCTCTCAGGGATTGGTGTGGGGAGGTGTCTGCCAGAGGGAGTACAGAAGTGAATCTACATGGGTTGGCTTTGCCGCTGAGTCCTACATCTTTACAGTATTTATTTTGCCTGCATCATTTTCTCATCTGTAAGATAAGATTGATGATGTTTTCCTTCCCAGGCACAGATTAGGTTACACATATCTGAAACACCTTTGAATTTGCTGTTGCTCTCAGGAGAACATCCAGGCGCTGTGTTTGGGCTGTCCTGTAACACCAGTGCCTGCCAAGTCCTTCCGCTGCTGGTGAGCACGGGTGAGGCAGCACGTGTGAGGAGGGCTGAGCCAGGACCTGCTCCCCTCTCCTGAGGGCATCAGTGCCTTCGGCAATCAGAGATACATTGTCCACGTGCCTGCCTGTCTGGTCCCTACCAAACTGGACTATTGGTCGAGCGTGGCAGAGGGGCAGCCACCTCGAGGGTGTTAAGTTCCTGCAGATTTCCCAAGCAAGGATGGGGTGGGTGGTTCAGAGAGGCCCTGGCAGCACCTTCTCTGTGGCACAAGGCTGCAGCGTGACCTCTACCTGTCAGTTAGGCACTGGGGCTCATGAGAGAAAGGTTTCACTTGGATTTTGCTTCTGATGTACCTCCATGAAGGCATCCAGCTGTGAGTCATGGGAAGAGGCTGAATTAGTCCAACTGTTCACAGACCTGATTAGCCTTAAATCAGCAGGGATAGTTTTTACCAAATTTCATGTGCTGGCGTGACCAGCAGGACTTGACCCCTTTCCCCTCCCTCTCCTGAGCCCAGCACGAGTTACAGCACCATGCTGTTCTACTACTTTCTGTATCATTTTTTATGCATTTAGTTTGCTGTTCTTAAAGGGATAATGGAGCTTCCCAGTGAAAACAAGGTGAGAGTTTTGTTCGTCCTTCAGAGATTCATCTCCCAAAATAGATTGTTATCAGATAATTGCATGCACAGAGAGCGTTCCTGTATAATAATACGTCTCTTCCATCTATCTGTTCAGACTAAAATATTAGGTCATAGCCTCCTTGGCCTCCATCCCACTCCTACAGGGATAGGCAGCAGCCTCACGCAGGGACTAACTCATGAAGCTTCAGATAAAAAAAAGGTGAGGGGGTCACAGGAGCAGTGTCTTCTTGTCTCCACCACTTGCTGTGGGGCTGAATGTGGTGGCCCTGGCTCATATCACAGCAACGGTAGATGATGTACACATTCGATAAATCTGAGATTTGCTTCTTGTAAAGTGCACTGCTTAGCAGGAGAAAGGTGATTGTGAACGATGAAACTATCTGGGCACAGTGGATGTGCACTTGGGAATGGAGCAAACAGCAGGCACCCAAACGCCCTCCCTTGTCAGCCCTTCTCCCCTCCCTGGGCAGGCGTGAAAATACAATATTTTCCATAATATTGTTCCAGTGAAACTGTCTCCAGATTGTCACACCAAGCACAAGGCTGTATGTTTCCGCAGGAGGCTGGTGAGTACTGCTGGGATGTGTTTATCAGGTGTGAAGCATGAGCGCTGTTTGAGACTATTCTGGCACAGTCCTGTCGGGTCGCCTTTGCACAGACTCAGGCTGAGCAGTCTTGCATTTGCTTTCCACAGCAAGTCCCTGAAAAAGTGTTTCCTTTTTAAAGTAAGGTTGAGGACTGTGTGAGTTCAGTAACCAAGATGTGACTGACCAGGCCAGAAATGTGATGCAAGTGCTGTCTCACCAGCTGTTCCTCTGCAACAGAGAGTACTGCGTGAACATGCCCCCAGTCAAATGGGTCACATTTTAAATGAGAATGTTCTGCTGTTTTTGATTATTTGAAACAGTTTATGAATAAATTGCTTTTGCAGAGAATATTCATGGAGTAATTTCAAGAAAATGTGCAGAAATTAAATTCTTGGCAGACAACACATGAGCAGGAGACAGTGCTATGTTTGACAGCTGTTTGCTCTGCACAGTCCACACCACCCTACTCTGGGAATTGGAAGAAAAATGAATGATTCCAAAGGCAAGTTTGAGTTACTGGCAGTGTTAGAACCTTTCTCCCTAATAGGCTGCACAGCAGAGACTCGTTCATATATGAAAACATGAATATAGTAGGATTGGGAAGCAAACGTGATGCTTGAGGCCAGAAGTGAGCATGGAGAGTAGGTGCATTTTGGGATGTCGTGTGTGGGGAGGGATGCTGGGTGTGGGGCTCTGCATGGGCAAGCACTGGAAGAGAGCCTCCAGGAGGAGCCATCAGCCTCCCTGCAGTGGCAGTGAAGGGCTGTTTGGGCAGGGAGCAGTTTGGTAGTGGGTGGGGTTGGTTTCCATCAGCAGAAGTTTGCACAGACCTCAATGAGAGCTGGAGGTGCGATGGCCATGGCAACTGGTTCCATCCCTGACCCACGGGTTACTGAGGTTGTGGGAGAAACCCCCAGGGGATGGGAGAGTCTGTGGCCACAGTCCCTGGATCTAGTGGCATTCCCACCATGGGAGTGCTCCTGGAGCTGGGTGGGTTCACAGCACTTATGGCACTGGGTGCAAGCAGCTTGTCACTGTGGCCTGGTGGTAGGAATGCTGTTCAGTGCTGTTCGGGCTGCAGGTGTCAGTCAGTTTTAAGTGGCATCTCACTAAATCATCTCATGACTCTGGCATGCAGAATCACAAAATTGCTATGCTTCAATGACATAATGTGCCACCAAGAGCATTGTACCTATTTCTGCTTGCTATAGCGTGTTATTTTTTGTGAGACAAAATGAAGCATATTTTTTGACCCAACTTCACTGAATGTCTGTAGTTCATCTCAGTCTCTGAAGAGTATTTAATCACGAGTTTAGGATATAGGAGGAGATTGAATATGCCAGGCGAAGCATTAATTTTGGATGGCAGCTGAAAATAAGATACTAGGTATACAGGATGGAGATGAGGTTAACAGACAAAGACTAATATCAATCTGGCTTGTTTGGAAACACGTGTGGGGAGAATGGAGGATACAGATGAATTATTTGTATGCTTCCTCAGATAGAGTCTGGTGGACCAGCTACACATAATGCAGTTAAAAATGAGATACAACTTATGATTCAGACAGTGGGCGCTGCTATGATTATTTATGATGCTGATGGATGGAGAAGGGAGCTGGCAGCAAAGTGCAGTTGCAGTGTTAGTGTGCCACGTGCAGGGGAGAGGGCGAGTGGTGCTGCTGCTCCTCCTGCATGAAGCAAAGAGGCCAAGTATTGTTTGCTGCTGTGCTTCAAAGCTGGGTTCTCCCAAGATGGAAAATGAGTGTGCTGGAGGGACAGAAATGAAGCATTTAAGAGCATACTGGTCTTGGAAGTCCATTCTTGTTGGTGTATTTTGCCTTCAGGATTCCCCAGCCTTGACTCAGGTGTGCTTTGCTTCTTTGCAGCAGCCTTCCCACACAAGGTGTTTCCAAACGCAGGGCAGCACAGCTAGAGCTGAGCCATGCCACTGACCCCCCCTCCGGCACCAGAGGACACCCGGTTTGCTCCTTTTCTTTGTGCTCCTCAGTGGACTCCAGTTTTTGTGGAGTCTGAGCAGTGAGAAGGAAATTATTTGTGCAGTGCTTTTGCATAGGGCCGGTGGGCACCCAGCCCAGGGCCACAGGGACCCTTCTCTGGATGTGTGGGATTGCCCAGGGCTGGCTGCAGCTCTCTGTGGGGTACTCCCTCAGGGACTGCCTGGTGAGACCATTTTTGAGAGGCTCAGATCAACCTCAGCGTGAGTGGGCTCAGCTCCCACCAAAGCCAAACTGTAATTGCACCTGCTGGTGCTGTGACTACATTTTGCTTGTATTTTGCCTGTGAGTAGCTGGGCACCCACACAAATTGCTCTTGATTCCTGCTGAGACCCATCCCAGCTTCCCACTGTCTTGCCAAGGCAAGCAGTCCCAGCTCCTGAGGGGAGGGTGGCAACACTGTTTCAGGACTGCCATTAGATTGTGTTTTGGAAACAGAGTTATTCTGAGGTATTTGTTGCATTGACCAAGAAAACAGTCTAGAGGTGTACAGCAACAGGCAGGTGATGATGTGGTAGGGTACCCCCTTGTCAGAACAGCCAAAACATCTTAGGAATGACTGAGTGCAGAGCTGAATCAGAGTAAACCAAAAATACCAAACTTCATGAGATTGGCTCAGGTTTTCAAACTGTGTTTGAGGTTGGCTGGGACTTGCTGCAAGGCACATGCCCCATACAGCAATCAGAAGATGATCCTGTGTTTCTGGAAAATCTGCTGTGGTATTTAGGGTCTGAGTGGACGCAAGATGTGTGTGAGCGACCACCTGCAATCCGGCAGACTGGGGGAATCAGCAGTCCCAGGTGTATCTGTGGGTGAAAACTTGACTATTGCCACTCTTTGCTCTCCTCTGGTGTTTCAGACCTGTGCCATGTCAACCATTTGACAAAGGAAAGCTTTTCGCTGGGCCAGCATTGCTTGCAGAGCTCAGCTGCTGGGGTGGCCCAGCAGGGCTGACCAGGCTGAGCCCTTCGGGAGCAGCCTTCGTGTCTTGTCAGTGCTGCTCCACCTGCCAGCCAGTGTGTTACCCTGAGCTGTTTGTCAGCGAGCTGGGCACTGTCTGTTGGCACAGTTGACCTCCTTGCTGAGCCATGGGAACCCACACATAGATTTGCATCTCAGTTGTTTGCCATTTGATACTTGCATTTCTCATCGTGGCCGGCTTGGCCCCATCAGGAGGTGCTTTGAAAACATTGTGGCTTTTATTTCAGCCTGTTCTCCCATCATGGGATGTGTCAGAAGAGCTACAGTGAGAGCAGAGAATTAATGGCATCCAATAGTTCTACTGAGTGCAGTGTTTCTGCTTGTGCCGGGTTGTGTCATTTCCACAGAAGATAATTTAAAAAATATTTTTGATTATTAATTCTAACTTAATATTTCATAACAAGGTGATTGCAATAAACCAGTAGCTGTGATTCATTTGGGATTGTCCCCCCCCAGGTCTTGAGGAGATATATTATGTGAAACTGGCACCACGGTCTGTCACACTCTCTTTGTGCATAGAGGCTTTTGCTAGGGGATTTTTTTTTTTTGTTGTTAATGCTTAAAAGTCATAATTACCATCAAATGAACACAAATGTCCACAGGAAGAATGTTTCTACCAGGCATCAAAATTAAGGACAGATGAAAGTCTCTGATGTGGAGTTCAGATGACAGCATTAATGAAGGCAGAATGGCACCACTTTTGATTTCTCTCAGTATTTATGTGAATTGGATATGAAAATGGACTGAATAGTATTTATTAACAATGTGCATGGGAAAAAACCTTAGGCCTGGTGAGGAATTTTTATGGAGTAGCATTACATCTTGTGGCCTCTGGATCCCAGCTATCCAGCAAGGAAAAAACAGCTTGTGTGTCCTTAGTTCCCAAGGGAGCAGGTAGCTATAAGACCTGCCTTTTTTCTTCTAGAAGGCAAGCAGGACACAGATAATGCTCTGAGCCATATTCTGGAGAGGCTCAGAACTCCAAGGGACTCAGTGCATCCTTGTGTGGTACCCTCCAACCACTGGGAGCTCCCCAGGAGGGGGTCAAGGGGGTCTGTCTCAGAGAAACTGCACAATTAGCAGCATCTCAGCCTGATAGGGAGAGCAGGGGTTCTCCTGGGAACAGTGGTGCTGAGCACTGCCTGTAGCAGCAGCTCTGTGCTCAGAGCTGCTGGCCTTGTGAAAGGCAAGTTTTCCTGGGCGGCTAAACCCTCTCTATTGTCAGTGCCAAACCAGGTATTTTTAGGCAGCCATTTGTCCCACTTGTTTTAGCTGTGCACTTTAGGAGAAGAATAGTTTTGTCCCAGGAGTGCCTGTTTCATGCTGTATCTTATAAGTATTTATAGTAGAAAAAACAAACTTTTATCTGCATAAAAGACAGCCAGCTGTGACAGCTTGCCACATGGTGTACATTTGTACAAGGCCAAATGATGTATCTCTGTGGTCATTTTTTGGATTCTTTGACCAAAAAAATCCAAGAAAGCTGATGGCAGGGTTGTGGGGTGCAGATTACACTGCAAAGACATAGGGGCAGATGCAGCTGCTGTTTGTGAAGAACAGTTTTGTGGTAAAAAATGACTGAAACCTCACATCTGCAAAACCAAAGGACAGGTCAAATGGGTGGTTTCCAGCCCCACAGACCTTGTGCTCACTGCCACAGGCATTGGAGCCTGAGTTGGACTGTGGCCCTGCCACACAGTGACCAGCTGGGAGAATCTCTTGTAGCAGATGCCAGACACTCCCACCCTGACCAGTGCAGCATTTCCAGCAGGGGCAAAGTCACAGGGAGGAAATGGAGACCTGTCAGGAAGGTAAAGTGCCACATCTTTTTTTGTATGGTACTAACATCGCAACCTGGCCTGATGGGAACATGACAATTTGCAAGATACTGAAGCAGGCACAAAGACAGTTTCATGAGATTTGGAAGGTCAGCACTAGGGATCCTAGGGTGTCTCTGCTGTTCCCACATAACAGGTTTCAACCCCCTCAGTAAGGCAAATTAACCTTTTCCCTGGGACTGGCTATGCTTTTATTGCACATCATGAATCCTCTTATTTCCTGCTTCACTGAAAACAGTTGCACCTTCTCCTGGGAAAGGCAAATTGATTGTAGGGAGTTCAAGGAACAAAAGCTGAGCAGGTGGCTTTCTAGATTATACACTTTTCTTGGCAAGAGCTGCTTTTCTGAGCAATGTGCCTGCCTGCAAAAGAAAAACACCAAGAGCACTCTAATTCCCTGGGACAGGAGCAGCGGCAGCTGTAGAGTGAAGGCTCTGCAGAGTGAAGCTGAAAGGATGAATCTGTTTAACTGCACATCCCATTAAAACAGGCGGCTGGACAGAAAATTGCCTCTAACAGCATCCAGAGTGGCCGAGACGTCAGACAGGGATTTAGGGCCACTGCCTGTGTGATTATGTCTGCCAGAGAAACTCGGTGTGAAGCACAACCATGCCTCTGCCTCCTCCCTTGAGCATGGACAGAGTGAGGCAGTGGGGCCTGACACGTGCCCTGCTCAGCGCTGTGGGACGATGCACGGGCAGGGGAAGGCTGCAAGGGGAGGGTGTGCAGCCTCTGATCTCATGCTGTGTTTTAGCAAGTGAATGTCTTTCTCTTGGAAAAGGCACCTCAGTCCTGTAAAGTCCCTGCTGAGTGTTTGGTTTGTGCCAGATGGCAGTGAAATAAGCCATAAAAACACCATTTTTGTAATGCCCATTCAAGGAATAGAGTTTTGTCCTCTTTTCCTGGAAGGGCTTCCATGGGACTTCTGGACTGCTGTGGCTGGGATTGTCATTATTTTAACACTATTGCAACCTTCAATGCTTCTGCTTTCTGCTGCCATCAGGTGAGGCAGTGTGCCCCCCCTGGACACACAAGGGATATGAAATCAGAAAGCGCAGAGTTCGGCTAATGGGGATGTGAGGTCTGTGGCAGAGCAGGGAACCAAACTTCTCTCCAGAAACTCAGTGCTGCCCTTGCCTTCCTCATTCAACCCCATCCTCCATGAACCACTAAGTCCAAGGTAAACTTTTATCCTGGGGTTAAGCTTTTCTTTAAGAAAGATGAGAGATATATGATGAAGGATAAACTAATGACATCAGTCTGTCTTTCGAATGGAGATTGCTTTGTAAGTGATCAAACAGAAATTTCTGAAAGCAGAGTTTAATCAGGCATAAGATTAGTAAGGATTTCTGCCTAGTAGCCTACATCTAATATCTTACAGTTGGTAATCCTTCTTTCAGGTCAATGAATCTCCTTGTAAGAAGAAAAAAAATACAGGTTATACAAGAGAGTTCAGGAGTTTCACTTGTCATGTGAAAGGGATTTAGAGCTGTTTCCAGTGCCTAAAAAGCTTCCAACATTTAAGAGAATCTATAGTCCTCTCAGAGGAAGCCACAAAGATGTCTTCTCTTGTGCTATACTGATGCTCATATGGAGAGTTGCACAAAATGCTTCAGTTACAGAATTTTCCTGGTCCCTTCCTTTAATGGTATCTGAGCCCATCATTTAGGACACAAGATCACAGCTGCTTTTTCTGCTGAGATTGTTCTAGATGGAAGCCCTGGTCTGCATAGCATGAGCGCAGGCTGCAAGTCAGCAAAGTCTGTGTGGACTGAGGACTGGCTTCAGTGAAACTACCCAGGTATTACACTGGTGGTGAGAGTTTTGTGCTGAAGGAGAGCACAGAAGACCCAAGGTTTCCTGCAACTGAAGCGCTTTCCCACCATGAGTAGGACATCCTTACCAAGGGCTCTGCACTGGCAGTGGTGTGCTGTGAGCTGGGCTGCACGTGTGTGGTCACATGAGTGAGCCTGTGGGAATCCTGCAAATGGCCTTAGTGATCGTATTCCCTTTCCCAGCAGAGGAGGTGAGCCAAAGCCTGATGCCATGTGGACCATCACTTTCCACAGAGCATACACATCATTTCATCCCATTTTCATCTCATAGGTATCTACTGGGGCCATTTCTCTGTTCATCCTACAGGCTTGATCAAATTCTGTTATTCCCAAGAGCTGAGCCAATGCTGCAGGTTCTCCCACCCTGCAGCAGCTGTGAGGCAAAACCTTCATTTAAACCTCATGGAGAGATATTTGTGGTTACATGTCAGATGTCATGTTTGAGAAGGGTTACAGTGCGAGCACAAGCAATAACTGTAACTCAGCTGGTGTGCTGGAACTTGGTTGTCTGCTCATACCCCAGGAAGAAACCTGAATTTGGTTTCCCAGTGGTCGAATGGTATTATATATACATGGATGGCTAAAATAGCCTAGATATGAAAGTTAATTAAGATTAATATAATTAAGGCTAAAGTTATGAATGTGAGTATTGTCAACAGCATTTGATACAGTT
Organism: Pseudopipra pipra; assembly: GCF_036250125.1. Taxonomy (NCBI): domain Eukaryota; kingdom Metazoa; phylum Chordata; class Aves; order Passeriformes; family Pipridae; genus Pseudopipra; species Pseudopipra pipra. The sequence continues at coordinate 11,027,423 of NC_087555.1, forward strand.
TAACAGATTTCCCTTTAATTCAGGCCTTTAGTTAACGGTGACAAAATTTCTTGTTTGACAAGTGCTGAGCTGGTGAACTCCCGGTGGTTTCAGGGCAGCTCCCAGTGGGTTAATGCATGGCTGCTGCTCAGCCATTGAAAACTGGAAGCAAGGTGAGAGAACAGGGCAGTTAACCAAAATAAAGAAATCCCAGTCTATGAGGCTGTGTTTTGTCATTATAATCCCTTGTGCTTTGGCTGAGCTTTATGGCAGTGGTTCCTTTCACAGCTCATCCCCAGGGCATGTCAATCTCCCACTAGTAAGTCAGCTGGTGCACTGATAAATTGGATGGCAATGTGAGTGCAGCAGATTATTGCACAGTTTACTCCCAGCAGTCAATGTGGTGCTGTGCTTTCATCGCTCTGGAGTTGCCAAAAGGAAGAGAGGAGGACAGAGGTGCTGCCTGGCGGTCAGGGCTCTCTCAGTACACCACCCACCATCCTCCCTGTTCCCAGCCTCTGGAGGAGCTGAGAAGACCCTGCCCAAGCCTGTCCCTCATCAAAGGGTAGCATGTCTCCCTAGCAGAAAAGCAACTGCTGAGGAGGTTGCAGCAGCAAAGGCACAGCTCAGGGACCTGAGCTAGCCCATGGTCATGTCGGGGGATGTGACTACCTCAGTCCCTCCATCTCCTCTGGCACCAAAGTGAGGGCAGTATCTCCCATACCTATGTCAAGTGAACCTTGATGTTTTCCATCTCTGGGCAAAAGCTTTTCTTGCTTTTGGAGGATAGCATAGATGCACCTCAGCCTCTAGATTTTGTGGGGAAGGACATTGTTCAGCCTGGAGGTTCTAGGTTTTGTACGTTGTTCAGCCTGGCCCAGTGTTGATCTGGCAGCCTGTCCTCTGTTTGAGTGAGCAGCTGAGAGATTTTCTGTGCTAAGTGAATGCTCCCCCAGCTTGGTAGGGGCTGTTAATCCCTCTGCTTGGTAAGGCTTCTTCACTCATGTTTTCTTCTGAATCAGAGTTCAGTGGTACAAACCACACTGTCACTGTTACTGAAACTCAGGCAAGCTGGAGAATCCATCCTACATACACATGTAGGTTCTAAAATGAGCTCTTTCTATGATCTATGTAAAGAGAAGTCCCTAGGAATCCGTTTCCAGTCTTTCTCTCAAATCACTCTGGCATGTGAATGACTGCTGACTAAAAGAGAAGTGATGAGAAGGGACAGGGATCTCCTGGAGGCCTGGAGCGAGCACAGTATGTTTTCATTTTGTGGAGTGTAACTTCTTGTCTTCTTGTGCTGTGACTGTGTAGGAAACAAGGAGTGAATTTTCCACCTTGACTTCCAGATTGTATGGGTGAAGGCTTCCTGGATGAGGGAAAGCTGAACAAATGCAACTACTTTGGATCAAAGCTACCTTTTCATTGTACACTGATGCAAACATGAAGCAAGTTGTACAGCTTTGGCATGATCCTCTGCCTGCTATTTTTTTCAGTATTTATTTTGCTTGGTTCAGATGGATTTAAGGGAATATAATTTATTCACCACCCATTTGGCATCTTTATCTGAGCCTAATAGTCCTCTGTGGTTTGAGTAAAATTACTATTTCAGACTTTAAATTATGTATACGTGTTATGTATGAAGCCAGCAGTGCTGGCATCTGAGGCTCAAAGACCTGTGTGGAAACCTGATTCTCACACATTTTTTGGAGTCTGCTAGAAGATGATGGGGAACTTTTGCTGGCCTGCCAGAGAGCCATACCTGGCTGCAGCAGACCGTGTCCTGTAGGATGTGGATGGGGAGGCTGGTGGAGCTGCCTCCATACTGGGAACTCAAAAGCCTCCTCCTTGAACACCAACTGTGAGCCCCTAGCTTTCCCCTTCAGGAACAGTGGGCTGCGCTGCTCCTCTCCCACCCCATTTTCCCCTTTGTTGTGGATTTCTCCCTGCTGAGCATTTTCTTGACTATGCTTTCTGGATTTTATTCTTCCCTCTCCCTTTCTTCACTTCTCCCCTGGTGAGTGTGGTGCTGTTCCCTCTCAGTTGCCATAGAGATGACAACCTTATCTCTACCTCTGCTTTTCTCTCATTCTTCAGAAGGTGCTTCTGCCCCTCTGGCTGAGCCAGCTGCCTCATCCCAAATGTGCCAGCCTTCCCTGCTCCCTGCCACGTGAGCAGGCTGTCCTGCAGACTGACGAGCTGCATAGCCCTGTCCTGGGATGGATGGCTGAGCCATTATATTGGACTTCAGGCTCTTCAGTAAGTCACACTGAGCAGTGCACAGTTGTGCAGGACACAAGCAGTCCTATGGCATGATCAGACCCAAAGGTCCCACTGGCTCTTTCCAGCTCTCGCCCCTAAATCTTAGTCCACCTTCTTACTTCAAGCTGTTGGGGACCCTGGTCTCCTCGGGTGCAATGGCCAGAGCAGTGAGAGTGCCAGTGCTTATGAACCCCTGCTCACCTGGGTGGGGTGGGCAGGAGAGAGGCAAAGGCATAAGGGACTTCACCAGGGTTAGTTCTTTCATTTCCCTCCCTCTGTGCCCTGGCCATGACTTCAGATTGCTGCGGTCTGTAGCTGACTCAGTAGCAGTACCGAGAGATTCAGTGCTGATGACTGGCTGGGAGATGAGAGATAACTGGTTTTTCTCGCAATCTAATCTCACACCCCAGGGAGAAGAGATCATGTGGAAACGAAGCAAAGTGCTGAGAGTTACTGTCCTCTGCTGACCTCATGAATATGATTATCTGAAAGGATGACTTTTACTTGGCAGCTTTGTGCATCTGTTCCAGAGCTATTAGCTTGTACGTTGGTTCAAAATGATCAATATGCCTTCAAGAAGCTTATCCTGCATCCTTCTGACAAATTATTAATAGAAGTAATTTGAGCAGTTAAACTCTTCAGGAAACTTAGACTTTACACTGATCAAAAGCTTGGCTGCTGGAAATGCAGTATGCAAGATACTAATTTTGCTTTACACTTTCCCAAGAAGAATTTCTGACAGAAGAGAAGCTTCGCTCTTTTGAAGTGCAGTAGAAATAGCAACATGACCATGCTGAACTCAGAGCCTAGATTTGATCAGATGCAGACAGAGGTATTGAAGAGCCTGTATTTTCCTCCTGTGATCACATTTAGAGGAAATGTTTTGTCTTTATATGGCAAAAATGAAGAGAACTTTGAAAAGTTCAGAAAAGGGAGTGTATTTGAGCAGTTTCTCAAACACTGCAGAATAAAATCTGTCCTGCTTCCAACTAGATTGGAATAAAGGAGAGAGATTATGAACTAAGTGGTACTCCTAGGGTGCAGTACCAGTTAATCATTGGATGTTATAGAAAATGTTATCTTTGTCACCTTCAGTAGGGCACAAGGGATATGACTAGAGGTGGAATCGCAGAGAGATGACTCTTCCCTGCAGAGACTCAGACAGAAGAGATGCTTTGACGGGGTAAATTAGATGCAGGACAAAGACCTTCTGATCCCAGCTGGTTTCAGTGGGCTTATTTTAATGGGAAAACTCTGAGCTGCAGGCCAACTATGCTGATGACTCAGAGTTGTGTATTGCGATAAGGGAGTTATAGGGGTTTTATTTTCAGTACTTCTGAGACTTCCTGTTCCCTACTGACACCACTACTAAAATGTTAAAAGATCTGAAGGGATGGAAAACAGCCCACTTTTAGTGTTTGCTTTCCTGTCAAGCAGCCACTAGCAGGATAATTTTACCAGTCAGTCAGAACCCTAAGAAAATTTTGCTGCAACTTTGTGAAATCTGCCCGTGTCCTTCAAAAGAGGAAGCACTGCCTGCAGAGAAGGCACTGACTCGGCCCTCTGAAGCCTAAAGCTGAGTTTGAGACATCCCATTTTGTTTTGGAAAAATGCCTATTCCTTGTCCACCTCTTTAAAAAGTACGACCTTCTTATTGAGACTGGGCTGTTCCTGTTGCAAGCCATTCCTGACAGTGACAATCTGTATGTTCAAGATCCTGCCACCACTGCATCCTGATCTGGTCTGCAGTCTTTTTGCTCCAGCTATAGGATAGCTATAAAAATTGAAATGCAGGATGTGGAGAGTACAAAACTAGTTCATATAAAAAGAGCTTCTGTCATCAAATTACTCTCCATTGGATTGTGGGTCAAGGCTATTCAGCTGTTTGTCAAGTGACACTACCTCTGGATTTCAGGCTTTTACTGCTTTTGGAGATTGCTGCTTGTCCTGTGGCTGATGGATGAGTGTTTTAGGCCTCAAAACTGTCCCAGCAGCACTTCTGAGCTATGGGGTTATAACTGTGAAATAGTAAAAAAAAAAAAAAAAAGTCACTACTTTCTTCCCATGCTGACTAGAGAAAATAGATCCAGCAGATAACAGCTTTGAGATAGCCCAGATGTGGATGTGTTTTCCCAGAACTGGAACCTCACACGTGTTTATGATCACAACAGCTGTACATGTGCACGTACTCCAGCCCAGCCCACCTGGTATCCAGCAGGAGCAGCCATTGACTGGAGCAGCCTGTCTGGCACCAGTGTCCTGGTGGCTGCAGCAGCACCAGGGTGGGAAGTGACTGGTTTAGTATTGTTACAGCTCTGCTGAACAACGTTTCTGGAGCTGAAATAAAACTGAAGAGGCTGAAGCCAGCGGTTGTGCTGGCTGGGTGAAGGATGTTCCAGCTGTACCATCACTGTGTAATTTCCAGAAATATATCTGCATTTCTTCTCCCGGAGTATTCTGAAAAAAAGCTGCAGGGCCAGCAGCAGAGGACACAGGTGGCTCCAATACAGCCCCAGTCCTAAGGGGAAAGGTAATCTAAACATGTAAAACTGCCTGTGTGCATCTGTGTCTGGAGCAGACACAGAATTTTTCACTTCTTTCTCATGCCACTGAACCAGAGGGACTGCTTGCTCACCTGGCTAAGCACGAGCACCAGGCAAGCCTCGGGGACAGCCTAAGCACCAGCTTATTGAGGGCTCATTTTGGGAAACTCGTAGTGACCTCACCTTTGCAGGTTGCCCGGTTATCCCTGCCTGGGGTGCCTTCCTCGCCCCCACTGTGTGGTGCTTATGGACACGGCCCAGCACAGCTGTCTGTGGCACCATTACCCTGGCTGGGTTAGCATGTGCAGTGTCTGCTTCTTACAGACACAGATCAGAAAGGAAACAAGATGAATATGTCCCATATTAACACATGTAAGGGAAGAAGATAGTGACTTCAATGGAAATCATCTAAGTGAAGCCAAAGGTGCTTATAAATTTCCACTTCTTCTTGCCAAGATGTTGTTGGAAAAAAATAATAAATTTGCATTTTGAGGATAAACTGAACTTTGCTTTAGGATTGGAGAAGCCAGGGCAGGGGGTTGTGTGTGTTTGTTTGTTTGCTTCTTCTTGCACTGATTTCCTGGCTATTTCTGCTTGAAACCTTTACTGGACAATGACTGAATCCTTTTGTCTTGCCTGCCAGAAAGCAGATTATCACAAGCAAAATATTTCATGTATCACATTTTGCAGACAAACCGGGAAAGAATTTGGATTCTTCACTTACCCTGAACTTGCTGCCAGATCTCATGGGTTGCTGTATTCAAGCAATGTGGCAAAAGCCTGCTCTGCAGTAACTCCACAGGAGCCTCAATGAACCATCTATATTAAATTTTGGGCCATACTTTGAACAAAAAGCTGAGTTATGCTGCCTTTGCACACCAAGGTTTTGGTGGTTTTGTTTTGTGAAGGGTCCCACAAAGTTCAGAGGGATTATCTGGTGAGTAGAAGGGTTTCTGTGATCAGGTGTGTAAAGCTCAGCACTGATGTTAAATGTGCCCTTTGTACCCTATGTTTTATGCCCCAAGAAACAGTGTATTCAAATGCTGATTGCAACAATAATCCATCTCCTGCAAAAAACCCCCAACAAACAAAACCAAACAAAAAACCCCAACAAAACCCCCAAAAAACTGGGCAAGAAGTTGGATCAAAGTCATCTTTTGGACCTGATTACTTACAATTTTCTCTCTTTTGAGACCACTGAGTCAGAAATGAGATCTTCCTGGGCATTCTGTCTACCCAGCAGCTGGATGTCCATCACATGAGCGAAGATTTTGGTGCTGTTTCAGCAACTCTGCTCCGTGCTTGTTTCCCAGGAGAGGTCCAAGGCAAGGTGTCGGTGACCTTGAGGTTTGACTGGACCGTACACAAGGCATCACTCCTCATTTGCAAAAGGTACGTTGTGCTGCCTCCCTGTTCAGTGCTGAGGAGTTTTGAGGCCTCTGGAATTTCAGTATGAGGTTGGTTCTTCAGAGGCAACATCTTTTCTTAGCTCTGCGTCAAAGCTTTGTGCAAATTCTCTAGGTAAAATTTCATGAGGAAGTCTAACCACAAATCAGCAGAGGTGGTAAAAGGGAGTGGGTAGGAAAGAAACTTGCTCATCTCCAGGGTTTTTTTATATGTTGTGGAATAAGGGGGCTTTTAGTGCGCCAGCCAAGTATTCTCAGAAAAATAGAACTATCTGCATGTTTTATCTTCAATAACACTGGGGTTTTCTCAACTTTCTATAGAGAATTAAGCTGCTACTTCCTCAGGTGGATCTGCTCCGGTGTGTGCCTGTGGCCCCAATTCTTGGTAGGGGGGGGAGGAGTTATATAACTGGCACAAGGAGATCAAAATTCCTGCTATGCTGGGCTCACTCAGTAAAAATGGTATCGGGGGAAAAAACATGCCAAAGTAGGCTTAAATAAATAGAGCAGAGGCAATGGACCTGGCTGACATATGGAAGGGTTACGGGGAAGAGGACAGTAGTTTTATTTGTGATTTAAGAATTTAAAGGAGCAATGTCAGATGAGAGGTATACCCAGTTTCATCTGTATGTTACAAACAGCTGATTATTTTCATTTAAAAGTTTTTCTTTTACTTCTGTTTTTTCTATCCAGCCTTAGCTGGCTGGTGTGAAATCTGGCAGTCTGCGCAGGATCAGATCCCGTTCCCATTGAAACCCAGCGTAAAGGCTTCCACAGGCTTGTCAGCTTTCCAGGGTCTAGTGAACTTTGCAAATTTTTATCAAGCAGATATGGGTTATACAGCAACTGCTCCTAAATCACTGAAGTTTTTTCTTGGAAAAGATAAAAATTTGTTAGGAAAAGAAACCCTCTTAAGATTTTGTAGCAGATAGCACTCCAATGCCCACTAGCTTCCTAAATGCCAAGCATGAAGGGAAGAATAGCATGGCATTTGATTTCCTGAGTGCTAAGAAACTAGCTAGGAACAACAAATATTGTCCTTGTTTGATTTGAAATGGAGCCATGCACATGCTGGCGCTCCTGTGTAGTCTTTACTGTTCTGCAGTGTTTTCCCACATGCCTTTGTACAGGCAGTGTGTGTGTGTGTGTGTGCCTCTGTGTGTGTATAACTACAGATATTTGGAGCTTCCCATAGTGGCTCACACTGCTCACCTTTCCCTCACTCCTGATGTAAATATAGATGGGTTCTAACTCCTTTCTAGAAGGAGCTCCTTTCTAAAACCTGCTGGGTTTTACCAGGCTTTTAAAAATTATTCTGTTATGTCTGGAAAAAAAAGAGGAAAACTATAGCCTCATCTTACATTAGTGTTCACATGTTTTTGCTTATTCTTTCTAGCTTTCTCAGAACCTGGTGTAACAGAGGTACATTTTCATTAGGCTCTTCCTCAAGCCTAATAAAGGCTGGCTATGAAGCAGCCATGTAGTGCTTTGACAATGCTAGGGCACACACAAGAGGATGTCTGATGGGCAAATGTAGTTGATAGGAAACCAGACTAACTTGAAGGAATTCCAAGTTAAACAGAAACCCTTCAACAAATTTCCATTGGGCTCTGACAAGGTTAAAGCAGGATGTGTGAAGGGCAAAATAATGTCTCAGCAACTCAGTAGGAGCAGAAGGTCTGTAAACCCTGGAGAATCATTGACATTTCTTGCTCTTTGCCTCCCTTTTCTGCTCTGAAAATTGTCAAGGCCCCAGTCTGTTCAGAACCTTATCACTGCAAAAGGCACTCTTTCTTGGCAGTCTTAGCTGGCTTTGGAACAGAAAGATCCACTGGAAATGCCCCTGGTTCCCCTCAGTGGTGATACTGTTATTACACACTGACCCCAATATCTTAATGTCCCCTGCAAAAATGAGGAAATGTCATGTGCACCTTTGGTAAATGTTAAAGTGTTCAGAGAGACTGAAAGATATACCAAAGGGTGGGGGGAGATGGGGAAGATAATGTTGCTCACTGAGCTCTTCGGAGTCCTGCCACTGCTTGGAAATGAAAGCAGGGCCAGAAACGATGGCTTAGCTATAGCAACACTGCAGCTGGGAACTGCTCATTACAAACAGCCTGTGCCAATACTGGGTAGTAAAAAAACTCTTCAGTACCTACCCTCCTGGGCCTAGCCTCTGTTTGATTATAAGTTTGGCTGCCAAACATGGTGGAAGGGCAGGGAAGAAGGCTATAGCTCAGATAAGCCAGACAATAGACAAGCAGTGTTGCTGACCAGTGTTACTCATTATACCTGCTATTACTTCTTGGTTACACCTGCAGGATGGGATGGATATGTCTGGACTAGCTCTGAGAAGAACAGCTTGAGCATTAGAAGCTGTAACGGGCTGATCGCACCAAGTGACTGCCCTTTTTGGACACTTTCATTGGGAGCTTGTCTGCCCCCTTCTCCATAGCATTGCCCTGTCTCTGTAGGCACATGTTTCTTTCTGCTTGCAAAAGCAGAATGGTGTTTAGTTCTGCTTATGCCTCATAAAACAAAAAGAGATCCTGGACCCAAGGATGCTACTGTGATAGCCATAAATGTTCTTACTGGAGGCCACATTAAACCAAAGTTTTTCCCGGTGTTTGTTGAGGTGTGACTCTCTGGCTTTGCTTCTAGGTCCTATATGAGCACAAGTCCTAACCTGCTACCATGTTGTTTGAAAACAGCCACCACAGACTCTTCTGTGGATGCCAAGAAATGTTATTTTGCAGATGCCATTTCACTGTCTTGAAATGCAAAGTCATGATGGGAAGGTATGAAGCAAGAGTTGTTTTGTTACTGTGCATGCTTCTGGTACTGAATGCTAGGGGTTTGCCTCATGTAACTGTGGGCTAAAGGGAGTTCATCCACATCAGAACTTGGTGAACCTTGCTGGTAGTTTTCTCTGTTGTTTCCTCTGAGTAGCAGCATGCAATGGTGGCAGAACACAAAGGAGTTAAATCTGTGAAGTTTTAACTCCTTTGTGTAGCAGTTTTTACTGCCCATCATAGAGTCACCAGCAAGCAGAATATACCACTTTCATGTTCTGTGAGGGGAAAATATTTCAGCAGCTGGGAAAAGCACACTCACTTGGTATTTGATATGCAATATGCAATAGTGATAACCAATGCAATAGTGATAACGTGGAGTTACAATCGAAATGTGTTCACGAATTGCTTTTTTGATGGTTACACACATGCAACATCCGCTGGATGCCAGTAGCTGCTGAACATCTAACTTTACCTATGCCCGAGGTAACAAAACTTGCTGTAACATCTATCTCCCAACAAATATGGCAAACAGAATTTGAAGGTTGTTAGGTCGTGGGCTATTTCTGCTGTTCATTCTTATCAGACAGAAATGTGAGGCTAAGATCCAACATGGCTGATGCTTTCATCCTTTGGATACCAAAGTTAATATTACAATTTTTGGGGGGGAGGGGGGAAGAGATACCATTTTATATCTGTGTGGGTGTAATTGGTGCTTTTTTTGTCTCCTACCTGAACTCAGACCCCTAAGGATTACATTTTTGTTGTTGACTCCTTTTTCTCAGCTGAACTTAAACAGCATCAGTGCTGAGCCCTTATGGCTTGATCCAAAATCAGCACAAAGGGATAAGATATTTTTAGAAAACTTCTTTTTAACTTTAATGTTTGTGGTGTCTTTTCACAGAGAATTTGCAATGATTTAGTAGCATTCTTATAACTAGCATGATCTAGCTAGCTTTGTAGAGAGATGTAATAAAAAGAAAAGGCAAAATTACATAGTCTTGGGAACAAGAAAACAGAGGCTCTAAAGTACACCAGAAGGCTGAGAAAAGTCTGTTTCTTCCCCATTATGTCAGCTGGTTTAATAAGAAGCATAATTTCTCTATAACATCTGCCTTGGATATAATCCCTGCAATTTAACAGGAGAAGACACATGTTACAGTAGGATGTCTTGGAACATCCTTTTTGGATTTCTTTCCAGAACTATAATTTCCCATTTCTTTGTTTATATGAGTATCCCTGGGAAGGAAAAAGCCTGACCTTCATTTACAAATGAATAATTGATTAAGTATCTGAGCAATAATATAAAAAAAGCCCAAACCAAACAAAAGAAAAGAAAAAAGAAAGAAAAAGGCACAATGCATATTTTGATGACTAGTTCAACAGCAAATCCAGAGTCTCTCTTGCCAGGTATGTGTCATTCTAATCTCACTCTGTTGTCCCCCAAAGGATCAGTTGGGTTTGTAAATGCACACAAATATTGGACAGTGGAAGACTCTCTTACAAATCCAACCCCTCTAACTTTTGTTCTCAGTACGTGTCAGCCAGGATCAGCAGACTGTGACAAGCCCTTTCAATGCCTTCATTTTTCTCTTCCATTTCAGGGTTGTCTTTTTAAGCCTTTTTTGGTTTTGCTGTAACGTGATGTTAATTCTATTATAAGTCAAAATGTTGACAGGCGTATGCTTCCTCTGTAGGTTTAGAGCTTGTGGGTGAATAGCATGTCTCTGTGCCACATTTAGCTTTGTGCTTTGCTGGAACAGACTGTTCCAATACATCAGTTTTTTTCTCCTAGACCTCACCTTTCTGCCCATATGAAATGCAAGCTGCTTGCTGTTTCATATCTTGCTCCTTTATAATGAGCTATTTTTTTCCCTACACTGTCTTCTTCCTACTGTCACACCTTTTCTACACCTTCAAGCAGGAAATGGATCTCTTCAAGCCAAGTGCTATGTCTGATTGCTGCTGTGTACTTAGGTTAACTATGGTGCTCTAGTTGCCTGAGGTCCCTGGAGAAGACCATGGATACCAAGGAGATGACCATATTTCCCAGGGAACTGAGAGGCATTGAATTTACATCCCATGTTTTGATGCCAGACTCTGGAAGGAAATTCTAGACATTTCTTGATGTCTCTGTTTTCTTGTAAGCAAGAGCTGCAGTTGCCATGGATATGTTTTGAGATCTTAAATGGAAGCAAAAGAGGATGAGAAGGCGTGTACCGTGGTGCAGCCTGTGCATTTAGCCAACAGTCATTTCAGATGTAGACAGTTAGACCCCAACTCGGAAATCTGAAGTCCAGACTTATCTACTGAAGGGGCAGAAAGAACCCGGACAAACAGCAAAGAAGGATTGGTTGAACATGATTTGTGAGTGCCTACCAGTAGTGAATGCAGCTCAAGAATCAGGAGTCAGTGGACCTGCTGCTCATGCAGCATCACTTCCTATAACTGGGAGCAGACCCCAGTCCTGGAATACCTTGCATCACACCCACTGTGTGCTGCTACTGGAACAGAAAGCACAGTCAAATGAAACGAAACAGCACAACTGAATGTCCTCTCCCTATTTATAATTCTGTTCAAGGGAACACAATGTTTTTCCTGGAAAAGAACCATCTTAAAACTCTTGGGTGGAATAAGAAAAGTGCATGTGCGTTTTCCAAACCATCTCCAGATTCAAGTGTTAATGTGGGAATAGATTTGGACTGAAAATACCCATTAATTTAATTTTTGGCAGGCAAAAGGCAGCTACCTGAGAGGCAACATAGGTAGTTAGGGCTCTTGAAGAAGTGCCTGCAGACTTGATCTGTGATTTGTGCAGCTGGCTGGACCATCAGAGGTGTACATATTGCTACATTTTTCCCAGTAGCACCAGACTTTTTGGTGCTTAGTTCTCTTTTGTAACCATGTTTATAGTTGATGTTCTTAGAACAAAAAATGTTTTTTGAAGAGCTAGACCTGCACATCTTTAGATGTATTTTCAGGCATTGAAGAAGGGCATGGATAAATAGCCATGATTTTCTTAACAGGTGTATTGATGTGCTAGGAGTTTAAGAGTTTTCCTGTTTTCTCCACAAAATGCATTCACATTGCTTTGTTTATTATTTTGTCCAAGTACCTGCCTTGCTTATTCTCTTTGTACTCTGAGTTGGGAACACATCTCTGCAGGAAACACAAATTATAGAGTGGAATTTATTGATATAGATGTTTCATGATAGGTTCACATTCATGTTCTTAAAAATGAGAGATTAAGGCTTTGAGTTTTTTATCTTCCAAAGCACTAAATGAAGCGCTTACATTTCACATTTTATTCTTCTATGAAAAGCAAAATCTCCATAGGATTTGCAATAGTCTTATTTCTTTTCTTTCAATGCTGTTTGATGCCCTGTGAGAAATTTTGCCTTTGCTAAAAACAGCAGTGGACTCTCATCTTCAGTGACAGTGGGGTTTATCCCTGCTGTGTTGGGATATTTAGATGTTAGCTTGATAAACAGGTTGTGTAATTCTGAATTGCCTAAGCTCTTGTTCCCACATAAGGCTTCAGGTTTATATAATTATCCTATTTGTAAGTTTTTTTCTAGAGAAGAACAACTTCATGCCATGATGATGGTGCATTTTCCATCTCTGGACTCCTGTGGATGAGCAGTGAGGCCTGACAGAAACATTCCATGGCAGCTAGTGGGCTCTGTTTAATAGACTGGATCTAGTTTCCTAGTACAGCCTTTGAAGCTGGGGACACGGTCTGGAAAGCCTACCCTCAGTGCCTTGTTGAGATCTGTTTTTTCAGTGAGTGGATACCATTTCACCTCTGAGATGCCCCAAATGCCAGTGATGACTCCTTGCTTTGGAGGGTGTTGGCGGTGAGCCCAGGCCTCTGATTTCAGATGAGCCTGACAGATTTCTCTGATTTAATTTGGAATGGTGCCTCCTTTGGCACAAATCATTACAGAAGATAATTTTCTGTTGGAGAAACAAGCTGTGCCTGGTACACTCTCCTAAAACTATGCTCATGCTGATCTATCTTCTCCTCTTCCATTACCATGGATATTAGGCAGGCCCTTGAAACTCCTGGCCTTTCACTCACCAACATATCCTGGAATCTTTTAGGGTTGTTGTGCTTTGGGAAGGACGAAATCACTCAGGGATCCTGTAGACACCATGTGTCCCTGTGTTCTTGTCCCTGCCCCTCTCCCCAGTGTCCCCCCATGACTCCCTCTCTCCCTTCTGTCCCAGTTCTTTGCCTACTACTCCTTCTTGATGTGTTCTAGCCATTGCTGGAGCATCACCTGATGCCCCAACCCCACCAAATCTCCCTGCTCCCCTGGGCCATGCAAAGGTGACACTGAGTCTGGGTTCAGCCCACAGCAGGAAGTGCAACCATGGCTGGGTCAGTGTCTCCAGCATCACCACCACATCCTAAATGCAAGGAATGCTGAGGACTCCAGCAGCTAAGGTACTGATGAGCCACAGAGACTCCCAGGACCACGTCATTTGGGTATGCCAGGGACCCCATCATTTGGGGCACCCACCTCACCTCTGGGGACTCAGCTGTGCAGCTCAGTTTTAACAGTGTGTCTATTTATAAAAAAACTTGATGTTGCATAGAAAAAAGTGATCTTTGTAAATACTTAGTTGAAAAATGTTTCTGTGTGCCACATATAGTATATATTTGACTCACTGCATTCACTAATAAGTTTTGCCAGCAAATGGACAAAGTCTTCTGTGTGAATTAAGGAACTGTCAGATTTCCACCAGATGAATAGTTACGAAACTGAGGATATATGTGCTGCACTATTTAATACATAATAAAATTCTTTGATGAATATGTGAGCTAAGATTGAGGCTGCTAATTTAATCACTAACAACAGAGTATATGCATGTGGAAAATAATGCTTTTGCATTGAAACTTTCATCGTCGCTAATTTTTCCATGCAGTTATTATTCATGCAGGGATCCAAAAAAGACTGTTTACCTGGAGGCAGGAACAAAACTGCGAAAGCTTTAGAGGCAGCTGGGCAGAGAGTTGTGGTTCTCACTTTGCTGACAGAAAAAAAGTGATTTCTTATGGGAGCAGAATCTGTGACGTTTTATTGGAAAAATCAGTCAGCTGGAAAACTCTTGATCAGTCATACCCTAGGTGTTACCTCAACTGGTTCTGCACATCTTATTTCCCAACTCCCAGTACCAGTTTCAGGTGTTGGAAGGAGGACTGTGACTCTGCTGGCCAGTCCTGCACCTCCAGCGCACTGATGGCTACTTAAAATGGCTGCTGATTTCTCCAAAACAGATTGTATGGTTTTGTATGAATGATACACTTGCTGCAGGTTGAATAAATTTTGTGTACACTGGTGTCAAGAGACAGAAAGAATAAATAGCCTCTAAGCAGACAGAAGGCTATATTTAGGTCTAGGCTGAGTATGCCCTCTGCCTGCCAAATGCAAAAAATCCAAACCAAAATGCTTTGTTTCCTGCTGGAGGCTTACATATAATTTTTTCCTCCTTGTGTTTCAAAACTTTCCAACATGGTTACAGCCTAGTGTCAGGCAGCTGCACAGTCCTTTCTCTGTGATAGCCCTGAGAGCATGTGATGTGACACTGTCAGAGCCATGGAGCACTAATGTGGGCCCTCACTGTCCCTGCCCAGCCTCTCCTGGGGCTTCTCCTTAGCCCAACCCATGGATCTGTATCGCACTTGAGTCCCTGGTGCCATAGGAAGCTGATCTCCAGCTCTGCAGACATGGCTATGCCAAGCCTGGCCTGATCTGCGTGCTGACATTCTGGCTGGCCTAAGCCCAGTTCCATCCCCAAGGCCCTGCCCAGCCATCCTGGAGCTATGTCTGCTCCTGGTTCCCTGCTCCAGACCTGAACCTGACCCCACCCATGGGGATACATCCTGTCCTGGTGTTGTCCTATCCCCATGCCCAGGGAGTTGTCTGATGGCTGGAGCTGCCCCCAGACTTCCCTGGTGCCTGGCTGGGGTGGTAGGACAGGTACCCCAGGGAACACCCACTGTCTCTGGCCTTCACAGGGCCCTGACACATGGTGTTCAACCTTACAAATACCACCACGGAAAGACCCCTTTCACCATTTCAGCTAAGAAAGGTTAATCCAGAAAGATCTTGGGCTAAAGGGTACAGAAAGGACTTCTATGACTCCCTCTTGATGATTTTTTCTCAAGAGCACAAGACTGCCCTTTAAAGAGGCAGTGGGTCTCAGAGCAGCATGCCTGTGTCACAGCAGAGTATAGAGGTTCCTGAGCTAGTTTTAAGTGAACTGCTCTGGATATCACAGAGGAATCCAGCTGTGGGACTTCAGCATGGGCTAAATTTACCCTGCTTCTCTGCACTGTGCCCTTACTCTGGTTTAGAGGTTTGACAAATTGTTGGCAGGTCTGAACACTTCAGGAACAGCCTGGCATTAATCCCAGGTTCAAATAGGAAGTAAAGACTGCCAAAAGACATTGGGAAAAGAAAAAGAGCTGCTTCTCACCAGCGCTTGGAGGACTTCAACCTTTCAAGAGGAGGTTCTGAGCTCCTGATGAGAGCAGACTTTCGTAAACTGTGTTCCAGTTTTACAATTGTATAGTCAGGCCAGATCTTTTGTTCCCAGAACTTCTGAAGTTGCTAAAAAAAATCAGTTATTGAAAGCCTCTTTTTTTCTCCCCTTTTGCCAAGACTGAGTCTTCTTAAGTAATGCTGAGCCTGTGCACTGTGCTCTATCAGGAGTGAAACTGCAGCTTATCATGAAATGGAGAACCACAGCGTACACCTTTGTGGGGAAGACAGTTGGAGAGATAGGAGAGCAATTTCCCCTTCTGTGTATTGCCTCCTTCTCTGTGCAGACTATGCATAGATATCAGAGGAAAACTACCAAATCCATAAGCCCAAACTGTTTGGAAACACATTGTATCATGACAGTCAGGTTGCTCAGGTCCCATTTAATGCCCAGCACAAAGTAAAGCTTCATGGCCTGTTGTTTCAAAAAAGGGTAGTTTATTTTAAATCTTTCAGTACATGACTGATTCACTGGGTCATCTGTGTTTTGAATGCAGCAGATTCTGTCATGTGGGTATGTGTGTATATGGTGTATACATGAGTGAGGAAAGCTAGGGGTGACTAACTACTTCCACTTCTCATTTCTATGAACTAGAGATCTGAACATAGAGATATATATAACCTGAAGCTAAGAATGCAGTAAATACTGGATGGTGAGATTAGAAGTTTTTTATATAACCCAATGGAGAAGTAACAAAGAGTTTTTCTACAGCCAAATACTTATTTCCAGTATCCAGCAGAATGCAAGTCTCCTATCTGAACTGCAAAATCAAAACTGACTATGAATGACCAAGGGAATGAGACAATTTCTTTAGACAGACAGGTAAAACACTCAAGTCTTTGATCTTGGACTGCAGAAAAAATACTGCTCTGATTCAATTGTCACTTAAATGGGTATAAATCAGGAATAGCTCATGTAAATCTTACATCTGTACTGCACCTTCTGGTAAGTCTCATGGGCTCAACAGTGATGTGATCTAATTTCAAATGTCATTGAGTATTTATTCAGAATGAGTTTTACAAGAGTACTCTGGAGCACTTCTGTGTTTGAAAGGAGAAAGTAGGTTAAAAAAAGGGTAATTTACAAGGAAAAGACAAGGCAAGAACACTCAGCGTGAGGGCCTGGTTTGATACATGACAATGTTTAATCCTTACTGTTCCTAATCCTTCAGGCCAGGCTTGCAACACTGGAAGCTTTTCAGTTCTTACTCTGGGACTTACTGACTACTAAGAGGACAGAGCAGTCCCAGTCTCCTCATTTAGCATTGGCTTAATAGGAACAATGTAAAGGACAAGATGCAGCATATGTTAAAAGTACATGCCTGTGGGTTACATACGTCATGCAGCTGGAAGGTTGCTGCCTTACAGAAGTAATAATATGGCCAAGAAACAACCATTATGATCAGGCATATGGGCAGCCAAGTGAGTAATGCTGCCAGGAGGAATGCCTACAGTGCAGCAGTTGTGAAATACTGATTACAAAGTCCTGAAGTGGCTGCTTGCCCCTGAGAAGTCATTTCTGCTGAAGCAGGAGTCTTTCCAGGCTGATAGTTTCTAAATGCACTTTCAGGCTTATGCATTTTGGATGTCTTTAGCTGAAGCTGGTTTGTTCTTCCTATCTATATCTGCAATGCCTCCTATCATAACCTATCATTTCAGCTTATCGTCACCTTCCTGGGAATCTTTAGTTCCTCAACAGAGTTGACTGGAAACCTCCCCTCATGCATCATTTCCTGAAGAGTTCAATCAGCTTAGCAGGAAAGACTGAAGGCCAAAACCTACAAATAAGATAAGCTTTGTTATGGTAAAAAGAACACTAAATGTATGTGCTGCTTTTCTTCTTTTTGATTTTTCCCCCCCTCCTCATGATATGTGAAAGGTGAGGATGAAATCTGCCTCTGTCAGACACTGGCTGCTGTTAAAAATAGACATGTCTCCAGTAAGATGTTTTGGGGATGGGGTTTGATAAGGGTTTTTTATATTATAGTTAAGGATACATTCATGTCAAATTGCTGGCAATCTGATCAAAGCTATCACTTTGTTCTCCTACTTTTTCTTTTCTTCCTTTCCCAGTTACATGAATACATGGTTGCTCAGAAATTTTATTCCTTATTTTAAATAAGCTCTTGGTACAATAGTCCCAGAGACCCAAAAGTAAAGCAAGTTGTTATGCAAGGGTAAACAATGAACATGGTATGTTCTATTTATTTCATTTAGCCAGTATTAGAGCTTTATCCCAAGAATATTTGATTGTTGTGAGAAAAGTCATATTAATAATATTTACGATAAAACTGAAACCAGAACTTAATAACATTCATGTTCTACAAAATCATGTCTGCTTCAAAACAGCCTTAGGATTTTGACTGCATCTCATTCAGCACAGCCGTATTCATAATTTTCTGTGGGCTCCTGAGAGTTATTTTGTTGCCCTTGAGGGTGTTGGTGCTAGTTCTGCCTGCAGTCTGCTCAGCGCTTCACTGCCAGAAGTGTTTGTGAGTTGCATTTAGTCATGTATGTGGCCTTGTGAGGTCTCCAAAAAAAAAGTGTTAAATTTACACGACATTCTTATCTGTTGACAGCTACATTTTCCTAATCAGCAGAAGCAAGTTCAGAGTATGTTTGTTATTGCTGCTCCTGTTATTTTTAAAAATTCCTTAGGGTAATTGTGCCAAATGTCACTATTTGGAGAAGGTGAAGGAGCTGATCAAATTAAATTCTGAGATTGCTTTGTCATCATAAAAGGGTAAAGAGTGACTGCAAATATTCTTCATGAAAAACAAATGGAGTATCTGAGGTTTTTTCCACTGGTTTTGCTTGAGTGGAGTAAATCTCAACTCATGGTGGCGGGCACGAGAGAAGGGCAAGAATCCTAGACAAGAATCCAGGGAAAATGTATGCCAACACTTATAAATGAAATAATTGAGAGTTGGTTCCTCCCTGCACACTTACAGCTGGAAGTCAGTGACAATTAGTGATGAAAGTCACTTTTTCCCCTGGCAGAACTTTGCCTGTGTCTTTACTGACATTTTCCTGTTGGGGTTTGTCAAGTGCCTCTTCTGGAGCACGAATGACACTACAGCAGACAGCTGCTAATACCTTTTACTCTGTACAAGAAAAGCTATTCCCCTTCACCCTTGATGTTTCAGAGTGGAGCTTTTCTAAGCTAAGTGCACAGAGTTTTAAAGAAGGGTAAATATGTTAGTGTGTATATCATACATACACACATAGATATATATACGTATTAGGGCATGCTTATAGTTTATTAATGTTCTTGTGGCTGTAAATACTGATGATGTAGGAAAATGTAACATGACCTGGTAAAAATAATTTATTAGTACATAGTAAACTACAGGATCCCGTTGCAACTCAGTTGTTACTTATAATTAACAAAATTAAGTTTCCCAGACACAAATGGCAACTATTGTGGTTTAACCATATTTTGAGTTTTGGTTGTTTAAAAATTTCTGTGACTAATCTCTTTATTATAAGTTCAGAGTTAGCTTGAGTAATGCAGTGTTGAGAGCAACTGAATCTGCTCATTTGTGCTGATGACTCCAGACCCCCTGCACATCTTCAGTGTGTAGCTACTGCTCTGGAGCACAGATACTTACGATTGTCTGGCTTTCATTGGCAGGTATATAGGAAATTAGATGTGGTATTTGATGGCTCAGTTTCATTTTGGGGGGTTTACAGTGTTGATCTCAGCAGAGCTTAGACCATGTGATCATACTGAAATGCAGTATTGGACAGAATTGAGAAATATGCTTATTTAGAGATCTAACTGTCAGCACAATAAAGAAGAAATATTTGCATTAGGAATTATGCTGTCCTTACTCAGCATCTTTTTGTAACTGCATCAGTAGCCAGAACTTGCCACGCTGCTGTGTGAGCTCATGAATGGATTGGCATTGACATATTGAGTGTTTTTTCCAGTGTCAAAACATTACAGTACGTTTAGAGTTGCCCCTGGCTAAAGCCATTTTAAGTGAGAGAGAAAGAGAGTATGAATGTGATTTACAGTAAAGGTCCTTTCTTCTTTGTAGATCACTGAAGGGTGGAGGGAGAGCCTCCCCCTGCCCATCTGTGTGAACTTGGCTATTCTACACAGTAGCAGGAGCTGGGGTTCCCTGCAAGGTAAGCTGGTTGAATGCACATGTATGTCCATAAACAAGGGGGTAATTGTATGCCTAACAGAATAATCTCAAAGTATCAAGAATTGAGATATGTGATAGAGGTGAAAGATGAGAGAAAGGGAGAATGGAGACAGAACCATAATAAAGTGACAACTAAGTCTCTTTTGAGTAAAGATCTTATGATGATATGAGGCTCCCAATGGGAGTGGTGTCACTTCAACCCTTACCTCTTCAGGAACAGATTTCCATTCATATCCCAGCAGTTGGCTCTGTTAATGGGACATCTCTGTATGGAACAGCTGCATTGGGAGGGCAGGATATGTCATGTTGGTGTCAGTCTCCATACCAGGCACAATGCATGAAGAAAGCCAGTTTATGCTAGCAAAGCAAAGAGTTAAGTTCTCCTTACTAAAGAAAAACATAAAAATGAGGAATCTCAAACTCTAGTACATCTGGCACTTATCCCTTGGTTTGGAGGATATCTAAAGCACCTCTCAGCTTCAGAAAAATGAAGAGACCAATTTAGAATTTCTCTAAGATGGTATTTTTCAGTGGGCCGCTATCCACTTCTAACCACTATTTGGTAGAGAAGAATGATCTCTTTTTTGTTGAGTGCCAAGGAAGCTGTAAAATCTCTTTCATTCAGAATAGTAAAAAATAAGTGGCCACCAAGGTGAAAATACTCTGTGGCAACTCTGTGGTTGTTGGAGAGCATATCTGTGTTCTGCACATTCTGCAAATATAGCAGCTGATAAGGAAGATGCAATAAGCTCCATCTATCAAGCTGTTACCTTTAACATAAAGGTGAAGACAGCACAGTTTAATAACTGGGATTTTTAAATAGCCCCATCCTTCTAAAAAGCCACAAGACATCAGCTGCAATTATTACTGGAAATCTTGTGTTTGCACAAGAAAAGCCACAGGCCTTAAGTTTATACTCAAATCATGCAAGTATTCTGCATCATTTTCTGAAAGATAACACTCTTCACTGTGATATAAGTAATGTCTCCTGTGCTTGATAGAAGCAAGAAGGCTAAACTGCTTACAGAGATCTATTTTTCTAATAGCATTTCTCCTCTATAAACCGTCAGGCATGTCAGTATCACCTTCAAAACATAAAATATGCATATGTGCTTGTGGATTTTATGCATTGCTTACACATCTTATGCTACAACTAATATGTCTTAGTCAGCTTTCTAATGTTATGTGACCCCTCACTCTTGCATTCCAATGTCACCACTCTCAGACTGTTAAACATTAACTTGATAATTATTTTGAAAAACACAACCTGCCTTCATTAACCTTTTCTAAGGACACTTGATGTTAAAATATGACATTACCTAGTTCTAAGCCAATGTGGTGATGCACTTAATGCTTTATTGCTCTTAATGCTGTATTACCAGATACAATTCACTCTTTCTTATAGATAATGAAATCATTATATATTTATTTGGCTCTTGGGTCTAAGGTCCAGGTACTTTGATGTTTATTACAGAAGCTAACAAAACATTTTGGTGGGGCATTAAATCCTTAATTGCTTTCTGTTTAGAGATGTCCATCACTGCTGAAAATGCTAAAAATATCAACAATGATTCCATATCCTCAGTGAGACTGAAGCTGGGCAGTTCCCTGTGTTTCTTGCTCATGTTCAGGAGAGGATTCCTCTCCCATAGTTGTATTTTCCTGAATAATTGGTCTCAGCTGTCCAGTTTGGCCTTTTAATGATTTCAAATGTTTTATGATTTAATAACAGAAATTAATTAAATAAGCTTGATACCAGTTTTGGCCTAGGGCTTTCTTTTCCTCACTCTGCACCAGTAGTGAAGATAATTGCTTTTCTAGCAGTAATATTCTTCCTAGGCATCTTTTCTAAAGAGTACTGTAGAGTTCATCACTCTGCTCTGAATTCCTCTTATTTGTCTAGGGAGTTTGGGTTTTGTGGGGTTTTGTTTTGTTTTCCTTATGGTTCATGCAAGAACTTAGTCCTAGGCTAAAGATGTATAAACAAGAAGGGAAATAATGGGGGTCTTATCTCTCAAAGTAATTTACTTTAGTAATTTTTGGTGCTGATGAAATACCAAGCAAACTCATTATTTGCTCAATTGAGGAGAGGAAGGAAGAGGCAAAGAAGAGACACCAGCTGTCAGATGGTGAGCCTTTCCAAAAAGCTTTAGACCAAACTTTAAGGAACACTCGATGTAGACAAGAACAGTATTTCTCAGTAGGTGCAGTTCTTTGATCTTTCCTGGGATGTCCCCTATGACAAGAGTTTGTGAGACACTGCTCTGCTGTAAGCTGTCAAAACTGGATCTGAGCAATGAAATGGAGAAGGAAAAGCTGTCCTTATTTTCCTGCTCATCTACATCTCTTCCTTTTTCCTGTAACTCTCATGGTCTGGCTGAGCTGGGGTCACCAGTGAAACTTCTGTGCCTTGTCTGGAGATGGGCAATGCATTGACCCTGAAAATGACACCAGGAACAATTATCCATACAATGATCTCCCACAGTAAAGCCCTGGATGACAAGGTTAACTTAAAGGTCACACAGCTATGTACAGGCATCTGAGCTGGGTTTGCTTGTTGCATCTGAGCCATATGGCACTGCAATGCAGTACGCAGGTGGTGTTCCCTCATTCTAGATACATCAGAACTCCAAAGCAGGCATAAAATAGAGAGGCACATTATCTCTGTAGAGTGCTGATGAAACTTCTGCAGAAATTCTGTATCTGCTTCTGTTAGATTTGTCTTTAACCTGCAAGGAGTACAGACCCTGAAAAATATAAAATCTCGTTTGTCTCTCAGTCATGGGCAACTACAGAATTCCCTTACTTCCTATCTACTTCCAAGTATCCAGTTGAAGTATGACAGGGACTGTGTCTAGGAGGATCTAGAAGGATCTTTCTTTGAAATCATTAGACAAATCAGATCCAAATCGCACTGATAGCTCTGTAACATACCTAAATCTTCCTCTTCCTTGGCTTCTTCCTCAAAGAGAACTGCCCTGAATTAGAATACATAGCGCTTTGCTTAATCTCTAAGAATAACATGCAGACCTGTTTTCTTTTCAGCGTAGTTGTGAGTCATATCTCAGGACTGGAATGCCAGTTTCATTGTCTGTATGTGCCAGGAAACAAGTGACTGCAGTACACAAACAAAGGAATTTTTATACATATAATTATCTGATTGTTGCTTTTACCTCCTAGTATGTAGTGATGGGAAAGCTTTTTTCCTCTCATCTATATGCTATAATGTTTGCAGGTGACTCTTTTGTGAAATGACATGAAACTTCCAGTGAAGTTTGTATGTGTTATGGATTCTACTGGATATATGCACTTTTTCTGGATGTCATGCTCCTGGTAAGACACCAGAATATTATACCTCCTCTCTTTGTTCCTCCATTTCCCAACTCTTTCTTGTGTGACACAGTTCTAGGTAGAGTAACCCAGGCTGATCAGGAACCAGTTGCCAACCCTCCCTGGGTATGGCCCTTCAGAGGAGCTCCCTGGTCTTCACAGTAGTGATGTGTGTGGCAGCAGAGCTTACTGACAGTTCTGATCAGGTTGAAAGCTACATTGACGACAAACAAAACACTCCAAGCATCGTTTCAGATACAAACCTTGCTTGGAAAACAGTTCTCAGCAAACTGAGCTCACAAAGCGCTTGAGATTGAAATAGTAGAAATAATTTCTGTGACTTCCAGTCCCATTGCCAAGAAGGAATCAGGCCTTCTGGGGAACTCTCCAAACTGATCCAGATACAGAGCTGGGCAGGCAGAGAAGGTGAATGCTGTTGGCAGCTGGGCAGAGAGCCAGCTAGCGGTTCTCTTCCAGACTTTCATGGCTGCACAGAGCATAGCATCTCCCTCTACCATTTAGTAAATTTATGACATCACCAGCTGTTACCGGGGAAACACAGAAAATACAGATTTGGATCTTGGCAGCTAGGCATAAAGAGAAAATATCTTGGTCTTTTGAGGGTCAAAAAGGAAACCTGAAAGAATTCCAGAACAACTTTGAATTGGAACAAATCAATAATTCCAAACCAAACAATTTAGCTGCTAAACTGACAGTGTGGTCCCTATATGATGTCCCTCACAGAAAACAAACATGGGAGATCAAGTGCAGAACTTCTAACTTCATGCAGCTTAAACATATCCTTTGGACATAAGACCATTACTGTTGACTTAAAACTTCAGTTCTGATCAGCGGATTTAACAAGTTGCTTTTAGGGATGTGATATCCTCTGACCAATATTTTTTCAGAAAGTGCTGATAATTGCTGCTTCTTGAGAAAGAGTTTGCTGGGGTTTCACAGCAAAGAAAGTATGTAGTGTTGAGTTTTGATAAAATTGTGTGCAAATACCATTACTGTTGTGGTGAAGTATGTGGTTTTAATAGCTTTTAAAAATGTGGGCTTTGTGAGAATGGATGTCTTCAGATATGCGTTTTGTGGCTTTTAGGTGCTTGAGATTTTTGAAGTTATAGGAATCATATTTTTGTCTTTTAGTAACATTAGCTGACATTTTATTTATGTTGCATGTTTAAATGAAAACACTGCTTTTTAAATGGATTATTATTTGAGTATTGGGTAGTTGAGGCCCAGCTAATATTGGCTCTTGTGCAGGTTTCTTTGATTTCATTCATGCTGTACAAAATGTACAGGTTTGGTATGTACTCAAGTTACCCAGAAACAAATGCATCTTTGCTGCAAAGGCAGATGGAACAAGCTCGAGTGAGGACTCAAGCTGAACTCAGGTCTGGAATTGTAACAGTTGCTTTGTCTCTATTCATACCTGCAAGGCTGTGGGCCAAACATGACTGGAGATCCCAGATCAGAAAGGTAGAGGTTGTTATACTCACTAAATGTGTGGGAGATCTGTATGGAGGGTTAAAGACCTGCGGACTCACTCTATTTGGCTGTATCTCCACTAAGGAGCAAAATTTTGCAGGAAAAAAATCCCCCCTGTTGCTAATCTAGTGTCAAATATATCCATGATGGAGGTTCTTAGGTGGACACTTAGCAGCATTTCTAGCAGTGTTCCACAACTCTTGTCTTAAACAGCATAGGAACATGTTTAATTTGATTTGCATCCTCCATACCAAAAACTAGGCAAGATCTTCTTGCTAAACAACCAATCTCTTTCCCCTGTTTTGTTGGTGGCCTTGGATCCTGGAATTTCTATGTCACAAGAGCAGTTTGCATACAGTTTGGATCTTGTTATCTGGAACATGGTTCAGTGTTCCCTGTTGTGTCTTGTTTCAGTGGGATAATGACCAAGGAAGCTGCTGAGACATGGGTGGGTTGCCAGGGATATGTCATGAGAAAGCTGTCCAGAGTCATCTGCCCACATGCTGTGATGCTGGCTCCCATTTCCAAAGCAGGGTTGCAGACAGAGGAGATCATTAGTGCTCCAAAGAACTTAGCTATCTATGCAAGTTCCTTTTTTTATCCTTTATAGTGAGTCACTTGGAAAGGCTCCTTTTTTGGTCCTCTTTAGTTCAACTGCTGGTTCCTTTTGCTTGCATGCCCAGTCACAGCCCTGAGACTTGTGACTGGGGCTGCAACAGCCATTGGGCTGTCATGGTTTATCTCTGGAATGGTGGAAATATTCTTCTTCTTCACTTGTCTTCTCTAAGGACATGAAAGATGTTTCTGAAGAGGAAGGAATTTACTTCTTGGGAAAATTCATGTGCAACCAGGATGGAGTTCCCCATGCAGACTTTCAGGTGGTAGATTTGCTCTGAAATTCCTGTGAGGAGGAGAACATCTTGTCTTATGTGGTAAATTCATGGTATTGGCAGTCTCTGCCATGGTTTTAGAACTCAGTGCACTCCTGTGGCTTGCACATACATCTCGAGTACACTTTCCTAAAATGGTGTCTCCACTGAAGCTACTCTTCAGTACCCACAAGGGATCTGGCCCTGCACAAGCTTCGCACAGGCCTTTAAGAAAATGAATTAATATGACAAGACTGCATTAATCAGACCAATATATGATACTTATTATTTTATATTCGCTGTCACTTATAATTGTAGATTACTATAAGACACCTTCATCTTTTCTAAATGTCTTTTCTAAATGTGGTGCAGTGGAACAGGAGAGGCAGTGTAGTAGGACATACAGGGACAGAACAACAAGGAGCTTCTATATGACGCTCTCTTTAGCATAAACATATTGACTCCTGGACTCAGAGAAAAGGCAGTGAAGGAACCTCAGTGGAGAATATCCTTAGACAATAAACTAATTGTCTTTCTCATGCTTTCATCCTCCTTTTTTCCCAGGAGACAAATAGGAAGAATTATCCACACCTGAACCTGAGATTCACTTATGCTACATGTGTATTATCAAATTCAACTGGATGGGAACCCTGTCCCCTGAAGAACATACTTGTGAAGAGCTAGAAATCATTAAATCTAGTAACTGCATTGATGTGAGCTGGTAACACAAATGGACACAGATCAATTCTCTCCATTCCATCTGGATTGCACTGTGTTGGGAAAAGTGATAAATAAAATTTCTGCTGTACTGGTTATGCTTATGATAGATGAAAGCCCCTCTAAAGATGACACTTTAATGTTCTCTTTCTTGACCTTCTGATGTATGTTAAGTCTTGGTTGCTGACTAAAGTAACAACACAGATAATTGAGCTTTTAAAGGCCCTATTTCATAAATCTAATAACAACACTGAGGGAAGCTGAGGTGTATTCTCTTCTTACTAGTGTATCATTAATATATCTGGTATCACATTTTCCATGTAAAATAGCTCCTAAAAAAAAAGGATCTGGGCTGACTTTCAGGCTCCAGTGGGCTGACCATTAGGAAGGAAATCTTCCTGCTACCTTCATTAGGAAGAAAAGGACGCTGCATGAGAGACACTTCTCGAAGTATGCCTCAGCAGCAGCCCTGTGTTGAGGGATTTGGTGGCCTACAGCTAGTAATACTTAGTGGTGTCCTTCAGAAAGGGGACACAAGCCAGTTTTGAGTTGCTATGCTCCTCTAAAGGGATTTTGCTAAAAAAGGAGAAGAATTTATCACCTCTTAGAAGATATTTTGGCTGTACTATGCAAGCAATTTAGTAAAATCTCTGTATGTGAGTATTGGCAGTCTTTGAAACAAAAGAAGTAGGGCTGCTTTGTGTGTACTGAAGAATTTTTGCTTTTGACTCCACTGGAGCCATAATTTGTCACCAGATTCATATCCTGAAACCTAAAGTGCCCTTAAAAGGGCTACTGCAAATTTATAAATCATAATCACAGTCCTTGGTTGACATGACAACCAGTACCATCCTGTTTAGGATCTTGCCCTGCAAACCTGTAACCCTCTGTCTGTAGCCCACTCAGTACTCACCCATGAGATTGCTTTGTCCCCACCTATTTTTACAACTTTTGTTGATAACAAAGAGCACCTTTTTTAAAAAAGTGCTTGAAGGCAAATTACACTCCTGAATACTTAGTGTTTTACTGCTTGGGCTTCAAACACTCTGTAACAAGCTGATTTGTTTAATGTCTACAGTCCTTACTGGAAAGTTTTTAAATTGTGTAAACATTCCTACCAGTTTTATGTGTTTCTAAACATTTTTTTTTAATGTGGGTACAAATTTAACTTGACAGTGTACTTTCCAAGCTTCCATTAAATAGGGCCAACTTTTTATTGATAGAGGAATATCTCTGAAATAGCTTTATGATGTCTTGCAATGGAAGACTTTTCATTAACTCCGACTAGAAAAATAACCTACCATGTATTTGTAAGTCTTGTATCGTAATGTCTGTGGGACACCTGCTGGTGGAAAGGGGAAGAGAAGAGACTGAAAAACTTTAAAGTTAATGGAGAAGGGAATATATTTTCACTGTACATTGTGTTTGCCAGCTACTGTTACCATGCAGCCACCAAAGATCTCAGTGTTTTGAAACTTCTCACTTACAGGTTGCAGTTTGTTGCTTTCCTCACATAACTATGTTTTACCTCCCTTCAAGTGTGCCAGTGCTGCTTTAAAAGATCAGCATAGAAATCTTCAGCTACACCATCTGGTTCCAGTTTTCCTTAATTTGGTGTCAGCCAAGCTCCTACAGTCCAGATGATTAAAAGGGACAGAGTTAAACCTGCTGCACTTTAGGGATTTAAGCCTTCCTTTTCCTCCTATAAATTCTGACCTTTCCAAAATGAGTTTTCTTTCTTTTCTTTTCCCCTAAGAAAGTGGAACATAAAGCAAATGTTTGATATTTTTACTGGTGGAGCCAAATTCCATGCGTTCTGGCTGCTTTTCACGGACAGAAAAATTATTCCACAATAATTTGTCATTATTTCCAAAGCGATACTGTATGTTACTGTAACAATAACAGCTAACTTGGCCTTTTGAGAGGTATATATTTTCTCAAGAAATTTCAGTCTAGTAGGGAAAACACTGATCATGATGATCATGATACAGCTTAAAGAAAGAAGTGGACGTTTGTGACTGTTTTGAAATCTCCTGGCTGGAACAGTTTCCTGTTGAGGCACTTTGTGCTTGTGTGACAACCCATGGAGGGGTTCTCCTGCGTGCTCTGTCTGCAGCCTTGGTCCTGAAAAGGTAAAGAGGGAGCAGGGGCAGCCTCAGTCCCCTCTGCTGAAGGGCTCCTTGGGGAAGGAAAACACTGTGCTGTGCATAAAAAATCGGTGTAACTGTTATCTGATTGTTTGCCTGATTATAGGACTAAACAGAGTTAGGTTGGGTACCAGTATATGCCAAGTATATTTGTCCTCTGTTCCTCGTAGTATGACTGAGCCTTGGGATCAGTTATTTAGTGGGATCATTGGAAAGGCTTGACGAGCTGCTGAATTCTTCCTTGTCTGGATTCCTTTGTTTAGGTTGCCTCAAATTATCACTGCACGTTATTATCTTTATACACATACAACTTTTAAATCCACATAGATGACACTTTTTGTGCCAAAAATGCACTACACACTTCTCTGACCTTGCAGCTGGTTGAGCACCAATGAAGGAAATGAATTTGGTAACTGAGCTGGGAGAGAAAGGTGCTTGAAGATGCAGTTTCTAATGCTTTCTTGTAGATATTCCCATCAGACCACGTAAAGAACTTTTCCTGTTTATATTACGAAAGAAATAGGAGAATATAAAATTTTTAAAATCTTTTAAAATTAAAACCTTTGGGAGCTTAATTAAATGTACTGTGAGAAATATGTGCAGTTCACTCACAGCTATTGACTTGAGGTTTATGCATTATTGCCAAGTCCTGGAATGAATAAAGCTTTAATGTTGGAACATTTGTTTTGTGCATTTTTTTAGGTTGAAGCAATGAGAAAATACATACCTAGATCCCACGTATATACTAAAAGGGAGAATTTTGGATTGCAGGTAATGAAGATGACTTGTTTAAAACCTGCAGTTCTCTTAAAAGAATTTTTCAATCAGTCCCTTAAAAATTCAGGAGTTTTCAATGACTGTGTGGGATGAACACAAAGAACAGCATCTTGTTAAAGTCAGATTTTGGTTGACATCCCGTAACATGTAGCTGAGATGTGGGTCATTTCGGCCTCACTCACGTTGGATGCTGCCTCTGTTCCGCAGAATGACATGCCGGATTCTGCTAGAGACGTGCTGTGGGAGCCTTAGCGGAGCTTTGGTTTCTCATAATCCCCATCCCTCCTCTGACCTGTACCCGCGGTACACCTGCTCGTCCACTCCTTTTCACCTGTTCATTTTTCCCCCTGCGCGTCCTGAAGTGACGAGGAGGCCTCTCTTCCCTACTCATCCGGCGATCGCTCGCACATTCCCAGCAGCGTGTTCTCCCGGTGCGACCGTGTGCCCATCCCTGGTCCAGGGGGTTTCCCGGCCCTCGGGAGGCAGCTCGCAGTCCTGCCGGGAGCACCGGGAGCCGGCCGAGCCTCGCCTGCCCTCTGGCGTCCGCGGTGCGGCAAGCTGTACCTTCCAGGGATTTTGGAACCGCTCCTGTTTCAGGGCGGAAGAGCCGGAAAACCTCTCAGCTCATTTCTCAAGTGCGAGAATATGTTTGCTATTCTTTCGCGATGGGCGCAGGCACTTTTATTGACACATTTAGTTTTACAAAGACACACGGTGTTACCCGCAGGAGCACAGCACCTCCAGCAGCTGGTACCTGGTACTTTCTGGAGTTTGGGGAGTAGCAGGGGTAAGAAACGAGAACATACAAAGGGGTACTGCAGAAGGGCAGCACTCAGAAATACAAGTGTTGCTGCTATTGCTATTTTCTGCCTATACATGTAGGCAGAGAAGGCATGAAATAGATGGAAAGCAGAAATACTTCAAGAAATAACGGAATTAACTACTGGTGAACACATCTGCAACTGCAGACAGAGGGAGATGTTTTCAAAGTAAGGCAGAAAAAGAGGAAAAAAGAAAAAGAAAAGGGCATAAGAAGAACGCTGAGCACTTTAGTTCCAAGATGTGACTTGTGGAACATTACACAATAGCCTCAAACTGAAACAGAAGATGTATTATTCCATGTAATGAGAGGGGCTGGGAAGAAAAACTGTCCAAAGACAGAAAAACATATCCAGAGAGCTAGGGCTGGAAAATTCTCCAGGGAGAACATCACAAAGACTGACCTCATGATGACCTTCAGTAGAACTCAAAGCTGTGAAAATCTGGCAATTTTTTATTTCTTTTAACTCAGGCTCTGTATGGAACTATTGTATTGGAAATGCCACAAGACTGTAAAACAAAATTAGTTATAAACATTTACTAGATTAACATTTAAAATTATTGTTACGGTGTTTGGGACTTTCAGGTAATTATTCCTTTATTTGAGAATACACAATTTTAATTACTGTATTTCATGTAAATTGTAGATAGATGTGCACATTTGGGATATTTAACCCTGTCCCACGTTAGCTGCAGGCGACACACAGGGATACTACACTGATGCCCTAAGCTTGCTCTTTAGGAATGTGCCTGTTTGTTTGTCACTAAAAAAACCTGATGTTTTTCTTTAAGCACTGAGCTCTCTGCATCCATGCCACCTATATAAATGCCTTGTATTTTCAACAGGATATTTCCTACTTCAGAGCTATACTACCAGGAGGAGAAAATACACATCAGTGCTCAGCATCTCTAGTGCTGGTTGTATTTGCCATTATTTGAGAGTAAAGAACATGTAAGTATGTATTTCTGGTGCATTCCCAGCAGCACTTTCTGTGAGTAACCAAACTGGAAGCAATATATTTTCAATTCTCAAGAAAATCTATTCTTTGTCAGTAAGTATGTCAATAATTTCCCCGTCCCAGTTCCCTTTTCTGGGACTGTTTGTCTTGGATGTCTTAAAAAAATTCAAGTGATTTAAGAGATTTCGGCAAAGCTGTTGGGGAAGAGCTGACCTCAGCAACAATGTGACAGCAAGCTGAGCAGATGAGGGTGAAGACAGAAGAGCTGATCTCCAGGCCATGGGGCCTTGGTTTGGTAAGTCTTTTCCCAAAAGCTGTCTGCCCACAGAAGACTTAAATGCTTTGGACTATTACACTTTGGCCTGTGAGGGCAGGACACTCTTAAGTGCTGGACAGTTAAGCCCGATCAAATTAAGGTCTGGCTACATCAGCACCCTCTAAATCAGTACTGATCTTAATTTTACAAGGGATACAGAAGCATCAAACAGCTCCTGGTGCCTTTAGGAGTCAAGAATGATCAGTGCCTATAGGGACAACCTGTGTTGCTGGTTTCTGTTGTTTGCTACTGTGTAGTAGATCTTCAGATACCCATCTTGAATTTAACCTATTTTAGCTAACTTTCTTACATTTTCTGTTTGTTTCTAAGCATTCCAATATTTGAATTCATGGTTAACCTAAGAGGACAGATTATCAGGCAGAGAATATAAACTGGTTGGCTTTCTCTCAGGAGAAAAAAGAGATGGAGAGCAGAAGGACTATGCTTGAGCAAGTACATGCCGGAGTCATTCTGGCTGTGTGGCTTTTGGAGAAGATCTGACAATGTAGGCAGGTTTGGGCAGCCTCTTGGAGTTTGTAAGGCTCCAAGAGTTTATGTGGCTTCACTCCACAGGGCATCTAGAAGTGGGAACATAATACAAGAGTCAAAGGTCCTGGAAGAGTCACCATGAGTTTTCCACTCCTAACCCTGGAAACCACTGACACTATTCTACAGATCTTCCTTTGTTGGTACAAAGGCATTTGTGTTTCCTTTGCTTCATTCTTTCCCTGCTTGGTGCCAGAGGCTCTGATGTCAAGCAGCAAAGAGTTGTCTTCTGTCTTGGTGCTGTGGGTTCTGTGCTCCTCTAATAATATGCTGAGCACCTTGAATTTCTATTGGCATCTCCGAGAGCTTCAGGTTGTCAGAAATGTTGGGGCTCTGATCCCACCCAAGCCCTCCTTTGAAGGCAGCATTTGAACCCTTAGTTTCTCTCCTAGTAAACCAGCATATGTCTTTCAAGGGCACATGTCAACAAGAGCTACTGCATTTATTCCATGGACGTGAGCAAGGAGACAATATTCCTTTATAATCTACTTGCTATTAACTCAATTTTCTATTTCAGTGGGAGAAACTCCCTTCCTTGGCAAAGATCTCAGTGAGCCTGTGGTCTGTCTTGTAGACCACGGTAGATTTTTCTGCTTCTCCCCATGCTATGACTTTTTATGGCCAGTTTTGCCCAGTGTTGTCTAGAATTCTATTATGAAATACAAAGGAGATCTGTGTGATTCCCAGCCTCTGGCTCACACCCTCTCAGCATCTGTTTTTCCAGGTGTTTACAGTAAGGCTTTGCTTTGTTACCTGCTGCACGGTGTCATGATTTCCTGTTCACAGAGTTTTCCTCCTGGACTGAATTTTAATCATGTGTGTGTCTGCAGGTGTGTGCAGGCAGACATGGATCCATGTGTGTGTGTGTTTTAAATTAGCTTCACTATCTTCAAAGCCATAGGAAATACTGTTCCATGGATAAAGTGGTTTTATTCACCATGAACAGAAGAGAAAGTAGTAAGAACCAGGTAACTGAATTGGGCACAAAACTGGAATGAAAAGGTAACTAGAGAGACAGGGATTTCCCATGGCAAAGAGGAAATACCATAATGACTGACTCAATAAAACTGGGCAAAGGTTCCAATCTAGGATTGATTTCTAAGGTCCCTGTCTATAAGACTTTTAATTGACAGGCTGGTGGTTTTCAGCATGAGCTCACCTGCAAACACCAGAGAAACAGCAGTAACAGGAATGGTATAAAATACATATTGATTCACCCATGGAGATAGTCTGGCAAGGAGGATTTTTGACCATTCATTTCTGTAATTATGATGACAGATTAACCTTGCTTCAGGGAATCCAATCTACTCCACCTTTAGATGTCTTTTGAATGTCCAAGGAGAGAGACTGCATTGCCATTAAAGCCCTGAATCCAGCTTCTGACCCCTGTAGAAAGTCCCTCCTTTCAGGTATTGCAGGGATTATAGCTGAGAGGAGCACTGACTGCTATGGAAGTTGTGAGAGTGAGACAGAAGGCATCCTCAGAGCTCACCATGGGGCCATAAACCTACCTGAGCAGAGACTCTCATGAGGAATGGCAGCTTCAGCCAATGCCTCTGAAAGATAAGATAGGCATGTGAAAGGTGGACAAGAAGTAGCCTTATTTTTGCTACCTGGAGGTGAGACCTAACAGGGTTGTTAAGGCAGGCTGCCCAAAAGTGGTCAGAATCCAAGTTTCCTGTCAACTACTACAACCTTTGTGTTATTGCACTTCATTGGTGCCAGCGTGAACCAAGGGCTCAGCATTTTGGAGGTGAAGATTTGGCATGTTTGTGGTGATGTCACTTTCTCCCTTAGAGCCTTCAGAAAGAAATGAGATGTGCTGGATCTGTTTTGATCTGTTGGACCCATTAGAGAACAGATCTGGTAGCCCTCTGCCAGGAAATCCAGATAAGTAATGGCACAAGTCGCACCCAATGCTAGACTCTTCTGTTGGCAGGCTGGAGCCAAGATATCTGGCAAGAATGGGAGGAAGGGAAGGCTTTGTGTCCAGACTGGTCAGTTTGGGACCATTTTGTCAGCCTGCAGTTAGTTCACATTTATAATTTCTGTGGTGCACAAATGTCTATAACATCAAACACTTGCTGGATGGGTTTTGCTGGGTACCCAGGGTTGCAGAAGCACGTATATCAATGGATACCCAGGAGAGGAACCATCAAGACCCTTCTTCATGGCAGTTTCTTGTGACAGAGAACACTGGATTCCTAAGCTTGCTGTGACTCTTTTTGATTACAGAAAGAGAAAAATTATGCACATCAATGCACGCCATGCTTAAGTGAGCTACTCCTGCGGAGAGGCTGTGTGTGCCTAGGTGGAGCCCCAGACCATCATAACTACCTCACTCAGTAACCTGAGCTGTGCTGGTACACTGGTGAGTGTTGAAATCAACCCCATCAGGATGCAGAAATAGATAAGCCCTACTCTATCCAAATGAGTTAAATACAGGCAGTACAAAAAAAATTGTTAGAAAATGACACCAATTCTTACTGTGCAATTTTTTTTTCTGTGCAGAAGTAGATGAGATCTAGATGATAAGATATGTTATCCTTCTCAGTCTTCAAAGCAATAAAATCACACAGCTGTGCTTTGTCACTTGGAGGTAAACGCTCAAAGGGCAGGAGCAAGGCATTGGACCAGTCAGGAGCATAGTTTGACCATACTCAAAAAAACCTAAACAAACAAACAAAGAAGCTGGAAACACTTGATGTTTCCAGTGCTGGGCTACAGCTGGAGACAGTAATAGGAAGTAATGCCACAGCTTTACTAAACCACATTTTGACAATTTCCCTACTACTGCCTGTGTCAGTGATCCAAGCCCATCATGGAAAAACCCACAGTAGGGTGGTGGTGTTGTGTGATCCACTTCTGGGGGGCTCATGTGAGGAGAGGATGGACTGCTCTGTGCAGTCATTGACATCAGAGGCTCAGATGTTTCAAAATAAGGGTTTCCAAGCTTTTACACCAGTTTCAGTGAAAATCATCAAAAGCTTGGCCTTTTTTTTTTATTGTTAGGTAACTGCCCATTGTCCAGGTTTAATTGACATAGAGAATGCTGAATTCGTAACTATAGTTCACAGTTCACAGACTCCGAGAATCACGGAGTGGGTGAGGCTGGAAGGGATCACAGTGGGTTGTCTGGTCTGCCCTCCTGCTCAAGCAGGGACATCCCAGAGCACACTGCCAGAATTGTGTTACCATTTATTAGGTAGTGTCTTTTACTGCTTTGAGGAATAATAACAAAATTGTCACTATGGGCTGCAATGGCAATGGTGCGATGCTGTCACGTAAAAACATGTTTGCTGATGTTTGCACTTCAGTGCAGCCCTGAAAAACCCTCCCTGACTGTACGGATGTTCCTTATCCAAACTGAGGTAAATCTGGTGAGATTGGGCAGCCTGTATGGGAGGGCCGCGCTCGGAAGTGTCTCTGTGTGGCACAAGCAGTGCCAGAGGCTGGGAGGAGGGCTGCAGTCCTTCGGGTGGCTCCCGTTTTCCCCGGGGAATCCCGCTGCCCGGGATTTCCCCCGCTCGGGGCGGGCAGAGCCCTCAGCGCCCTCACGGCCGCCGTGCGCGCGCCGGGCCGGCAGGGGGCGCCAGAGCCCCGCGAGAGCTCCCGGTGCGCGCGGGGCTCCCGCACCCTCCCGATCCCTCGGGATCGCAGCTCCCGGCTCCTGCCCCGAGCTCCCCGGCTCCCTCCCCGCGCTCCCCGCCTCCCGCAGAACTCGGCCCCGCAGCCGCGGCCCGTGCAGGGCAGCAGACGGGCGGCCGGCAGACGGCGGCCTCGCCCGGCGGCGGGAGCGGTTCCCTACGGGAAGCACAAGCGCCCGGGGCTCCCCCTGTTCGGGACCCTCCAGCCAGGCGAGCCCGGCGCTTCCGCGGTCCTCCCCGAGGGTGCCAGCATCGTGGGATGTCGGCCGGCTCCCGAACGCGTTACTTCGCCATTGTAAAGACTTGGGGACACGCTGCTGACACTGCCCTCCCCGCACGGCAGCGGGGGCTGCTCCGGGCACAGTCGTCAGCAATTTGACACTTTTGTTTATTGACAACTTCATACATCTTTTTGGTAGGTTTTGTTTTGGACAGAGGGTTTTTTTCGTGTATTTATTGTCTCTTCTAAACCAAGTGCTTCGCGATGTTCAGACATACTGTGAATAAGCAGTATTTGTTACCTTGTTAAAATTAAGTGATTCCTAGTTAGCACAGAGTATAATCCTATACTTAGGCTTCTGACTTTCATTTATTTGGCAGTACAACTTTTTGCCTTGGACGCACACTTTCAAGTTAAATCTTTGAGGTGAGACACTGCCTTGCCGCTGGCAAGGAAAGCTTGCTTTTGTAGTAGTAGTGACTAATTTACACGCCTGCCCCCGCTCTCTTTCTAGCCTTCTATTCATAAGCAATACATCAAGGGTGGACGAATGCCAGCAGAACAGTCTGTCTTCAGGAAAGATACTAGCTTTTTTTTCACCCTTGCTTGACTCCCTACTTGTGCTGGCACGGAAAGTCTGTCAGTACAACCTCCATCGTTACCTTATTTTTCCTTGTTTCTTCCTACTCCAGTTCCCTCCAACCCTTCAACCCTCTTCCTGATAAATATCTTGATGCTGAGGAAGGCGCTAACACGAGTTTATGTATGTTTTAATTTAGAAGTCATTCCTTCTTTCTTTCTGAGATAGATTTCAAGGGAGCAAAAGTCCCTTTGTAAGTGTCACCCGGATATTTCACATCCGATCCAAGTGCCTTCTCTGGCTTGCTCAGGTTTCACATAAGCTGCTCTGTAGCCACAGAAGTCCTCGAACTTCTTGCTGAAGTTGCAGCCAGCCATCCCCTTCCGCAAGGAGCGGGAGAAAGGATGTCCACAAGAGTTCACATTAGTAATGACTCTAAATGCCCATTTCCCACACATCTTCTCTAGCACAAACAACAAAAATAGTCCACTTGCAGAGAATCTGATTCAGCTTTCTTGCATTCCGCAATAACAGATGGATTGCTAGACTGTTTACTGTTGCTTCCCACAAACTTCCTGTTAGTAAACTCCTGTATTATTTATGAAACAAAAAAATTACAAAGAAGTATCTTAGCTGATTACTGCCTGCTGGTGAACCACTGCCAGAGGAAGTTTTTACACAAATACGTGTGTGGGAGCAAAGATCACTCCTGCTGCAGTTGTTGGGTTTTAATTCTTATTTTTACAATTGTTTGTTTCACAATATACTGTGACCCTGTTGTGCTGTGCTCCTGAGGAGGTATTTCCTGCACTTGGACATTTATGGTTGAGTTGAGGTATCTGTGAATGTGTGAAGGAGAGAGGGGGGAAAAAAAGCAGCACACATGCATGTTACAGAGATCAGCTACGAATAAGAAATGTTTAAAACCTTTTTGGTTTACATTGACAGTGATTAATGAGATGTTACTAATGTGATATTAATCTCTGCTGACCCACCTTAAGAAACAGACTATCTTGGAGCTTTTGCCAGAAAACAGAGAACAGTGCTGTATTGATCACCTTCATGTTACTTCTGACATAAGTAGATAGTAAATGTGAAGAAACTTTATTTTCCTCTCAGATTGGCTGTTAAACTCCACAACACACAGGATCTGAGAAGAGCACTTTGTTTGCACTGCATACTGTAAGTTAGACTGATTTCTGACTCTCAGTGATGTGAGAGGGGAGGCCAACCTAAAAATCTGTTTTTACAATTTTATCAACAGAGCTAGTGAATTTTAAAAATCATCTGTAAAAAAAAAGAGCAGAATGTAATGCAGAAATATGAATTTTGTATATTACTAAAAGTACTTTCAGTGTTTTTAAAAATAACACTTGACCTACCATAGTCATTCTCTTTTTTTAATAGTTGCTATTATATTTCATTGAGATTATATTCTATTTATGTATTCTGTATGAATGAATTGGCTGGTCCACCTGATATTTATGATTGTAGTCATGCATTATATATACATACAGAAACAGAATGAAATTTTTCCTGATCTGAGACACAGATAATTCTTCCTCAAGATTTTTTATGTGATTCCCTAAACCAAAATCAAAACTCAAAACAGCACAGCAGATCGAGCACTTTCTAGTGTCAGCCCTGCTACACGGATCAGTCATTGCATAAAGTTTAACCAAAAAAAGCTGTTGTGCATTGTAGGCAACTGCAGGATGCTGATTAAATCACTGAAAACCTTTATAAGATCTGTATTTGCAAAGAACTTATATCAGACGGAAGAGGGAATTTGCTGATCCTGGGGCAGAGCTCGTTTTTAAGTGTTTGTGTGAGACAGCATCACGTAACTGATCACTCATTTCAAGTAATAGTAAGAATATGTCCTCTCTGAGCAAACTCTCTTTTCTCTGCCTCTTTAAACACCCTCACTCAGAGCTCCTATTGACAGGAACAGAATTCAATAGTATTAAGGCACACGATCAACGGCAGAACCTCCCGATGCTTCCAATCCACCAAAAAGAATCTTGTGACAGATGTTTCTGCGCTTTATGCAAATAGGAACTTCATGGATCAGTTTTCTTTTCCTCCGTGGAATATACGCATCTGGAAAATAGAAATCCAGCTCCACGACATGAAGTGGAAAAAGAAAAAAAATCATGCCACTGACCAAACAGGCAGCCAAGAGAAAGCAAGCTGTAGATGTGAAATCAAATAATTAAACTGCTGGTTCTTAGGATCACTTCTGGGCTTAATCAAGCAGTGTACGCGATGATATAGGTTTTATGGGCTCTCTCTGCGAGAACACTCACTCACAAGTAGTTTCTGAAACAGGGGAAAAGAAAATCTTTCCTGTATTGTGTATAATGTTTCCTCACATTTTTATTTTTTTTACCATTTCTGATGTTCTGTTTTCATTCTCACAGTGGTTGTGGATAGCTGTATTAGATGTGATATGTAAGTGTATTAAAAATAGTGAAGTTGAGTTTGCACATGAAGAAAGGATTTCAGCTTCTTATATGTAATAAATAAGGTATAAGCATTTATATAAACTGTATGGATTTAGTTATGTTCATTATAATAGCACAGAAACCTGGACATGTGAAAATGACTGATGAAAAGAAGAAAGATAATTTCTTTCCTATTTATTGAGAGGAAAAAATAACCCATAAACTTACTGAATTAAAGGAGGTTTTAAGGAAATATAGATTTACAAATTATTATATAATATATAAAAGA
This sequence comes from Pseudopipra pipra, assembly GCF_036250125.1. NCBI lineage: Eukaryota > Metazoa > Chordata > Aves > Passeriformes > Pipridae > Pseudopipra > Pseudopipra pipra. Next base: position 11,066,270 of record NC_087555.1, read on the forward strand.
CCATCTGCGTTTATTAATTTCTGTAGTATCATGCAATAAGAAAGAGCTGTAGAATCCCATCTATTATTACCCTAGAAAATCATGAGAGGTGGTCATCCTAAATGCAATTATTTATTAAAAAGCTATTTTTATTACTATTAATAAATAAAATCAATACCATTATTTTAGACTGATTTGTTCTTCTTCTGATTTTATATAGTCCTTTTAAAATTTCTATACAAGTATTTTTTATCATCCGATGTCAGAACTGTCTGTATCTTTCTGTATCTTTTTTTTTTGGTGAGGCTTTTGTTAATTTTGTATATTTTAGATGGTTTAAATCTCTCGTGGGTCACTATTTTTTTCCCAATATTTTCATTTAGAATTTAATTCAGAGCCTGTAACTGGTACTGTGTAAACATTCAGTCAGGATCTATGATAAATTTTCTTTATATATACACAAAGCCTGGTTTTGTATCATAGTATTGTCTAGAATCTTGTCTTCATTTCATGACTAGTCAAATGCTGGGAAGAGATCTTTATTCAATTCAGATGTACTACATAATTTTTTTTTTAAGCCCCTTCCTGTACTTCTTTTCTTCTAGTGAAATTTATAATAAATATTAGTGATTTTACATAGATGTATTTTAATTGACTTCCTTAAAAAAAAGCCAAACATGAAACCAACACCCAAAGATGTAGTGCCAGTCCTAGGAAAAGAGGAAAGAAAGGGATTACATGTGTAAATGACAATCATGCTACACTGAATCTAATCCAGATACCAGCAAATAATTGGCAATATGTTTGTAGATACTATATGAAGTCTGTTTTTGCAAATAGCTGTGCAGCTAGTGATGTTCTGCAGGTAAGGTACAGTTTGAGCTGACCTGCGTCTGAAGAGTCAAATATAATTCAAGACTCAAGTATTAATAGAATAAACTTAATTTTAGTTTTTTTTATAGGTGCAGCTGCATTTTCTATTTAATTATAGGCTCCCACAGTAGTAATTTTTCCATGACCTACTCAATCTCAAAAGTCAGAAAATTGCTTCTTTTTTAAAGCTGACAATAGCACGGTATGTTTCCAAAGGAAAAAGACAAATTACAGCAAATCATTACTTTAAGCATATTTAAATAGCCAGGAAGAAATCCTAATTGAAAAGTTTGCTAAAATGTGGAAAAGTTAGCAGTGCTTTTTTTTAAAAAAACCCACACTTATTCTCATGTTTGTAACATTACAAGCTTCTTATGATACGATGTCTTTCCTTTCTCTGCTCACCCTCTACACCCATGCTATCCTTTCTGATAAGGTTAGACAAAACATTTTTAGGAAGCAAAAATTTTAACTGGAGAGAAATTAATCTGTACATATGTTTAATTATATAAGTTGATTATTCCATGTGAAGCTGATACAGAGATAATGGGAATCTTTGTATTTCTTTGCATGGGTTCCAGAGCAGTCTGTGAGGCTTTATTATGCAGTAGTAGCTAATTTACCCTTGTATTTTAAAAGAATTTTGTAGCCATATAATTATCATGACACATATATACAGGTGATATAGTAGCATATTTATGTTAAACTTTAACAAGATTCAAGTTAATAAAATTGACCTAGAACTGAGCAGCATCTGAGTAATCCCTAAATGAGTATGTGTTTAATGCGGTTCATGGGGTGTAGTGTGAGTGGCAGGGCTGGGGCTGCCGGGCAGAGCTGGTGGAATTGTGCAGGGAAGCTCCTCCCGTGTCCTCACTGGCTGCCTTTGGGGGGCACAGGGGACCTGTGAACGCTGATTTCAGAGGAGTTAGGCAGTGTTGGGAGATACAGTGGATCTGTGAGGAGTTGGGCAGTGCTGTGAGCATCCCCACGCTGTTGTTTGCAGGTGGGGAGCTCTGGGATGAGGGTGTGGAGTGACTGTGACTGTTGGCGGCCAGTCCCTGTTTGGGCCCTGTCACTGCCCATCGAAGGCAGTCTCTGGGCAGAGCCATTCACCACAGAGCATGGGGTGCACCTGTGGTGGGCAGGGCTGGGGGCACCTCCATGGCTCCTCTGCTCTCTGTGCCCCTCACCGTCCTGGCCAGCTGCCTGCAGAGCTGCTAGTTCCTTGTCATTAACTGCGTTACTGACAATGAGGGTATTTCTAACCACAAATGTTCAGAAAGGAAAAAATAAGGGTATCATAAAATTGACTTGATAATCATGAAGTGAACCCTGGTCCTCCCAGAAACCTCCTCCCCAGTAAACCTGTGCTCTTCCCCCATTCTCTCTGGTCCTTCTCCCACTGTTTCCTGCCTCTGAGCTTTCCCCCAGCACAGCAGGGCCCAGGCCCTTTTCCCCAGAGTCCCCTGGGACTGTGACAGCTCATCCCAGGGTATCTGCAGCAGACCAGCTCCCAGGGAGCAGAGGCAGGGCAGCCTCAGATCTGCAGAGGATTTTGGAGGGGCTGGTGAGCGCCGGCACCGTGGGAGGAGGTGGGCTGGCCAGCAGGAACCACTGCTGGCATCTCCTCATGGAAGAGAGGAGAAAAAGAAAGCTGGCACTGGGGTTCCTTCTGCTGCCACAAAATACCTGGAAAGAAGACTTGTCTGTCAAGGTAGGTAGCCATGGCAATGTGCCTTCTGCAGTTTCCCCAAGGGAGCACACAGAAGAAGGAGTTGCTCTCCTATGTCTGCTGAAGTGCTTGAGCTCTTCCCCCTCCCTGTGTTCTCCATTTCCTGTCTCTAAATGACTGAACCTCTTAAAATTAGGCCCAGGCCATGGTCCTGTGAGAGAAAGCAGTGATTAGTATGATTCTTCCTACAAAAAAAAGACAATCATTAGAGGAGGAATTTGCTGTATTTTTGTCTTATTTTACATGACCAGCAGGTCAGATTTACCCATGTGGCTCTCAGTGTAAGACACAGAATGAGTTCAGGAAAATATTGTTGTCGCCAAAAATATTCTGTGAGAGCTCCATAGTGATAAGAATGGTTGTAACTTTGTCAAAGCCCATTCCAGTTCTACTCCATGATACAATCATCTGACCCAAGCCATTTCTGCACCAGGTATTCAGATATATTTGCTAGTTTAAAAAAGCCAAAAAAGTTTAAATCTAAATTTAAGCAAACGCTTCAGGTTTTGACCCTGGTTAGTCACCCAGGACATTAGACAGAAAATAGTCTTTTCAGTCCCTTGGTTGTTCTAGTCCTTAGATCGAGAGCAGAGCAAAAAGACAGTGAATGGGCTGCTTCTTTATGTAAGGGGCAGCTCAAAGCAAGGGCAGGAGCAGGACTGCACCCTCCATTTGGAGTCGTGGTGGCCTGGTTGTCCCACAGCTGTTCAGAGCTGGGATCCCTTGATCCGTCTGTTCTCTACCCCAGTGCTGCTCCTCTGGTTTGTACATCAGAGGAGCTTTATGCAAAACCAATCGGCATCCAAGGATTGTTTTGGCCAGCAGTGTTTTTCATTTAAGTCAAATGAAAAATGAGGTAAAGTTTGTCATACTTGCCTGATACCTTTTCTTTCTGCCGCTTTGTGTTAATTAGCTGGTGTGAAAAAAATGGGAGTGTAAGTATGAGGGAGATGGATTTTTCTCGTGGTTTTTTTTTTTTTTTTTGGTCTAATTTTTCAGTCATTTATCAGACTATGCTGTTGTGTTTTCTTACCCACCTGATCCCAGACCATGCTGATCTACAGAATCTCATTTTCATAACAGCTGGCTGATCACCAGCACAGCTGAGTTGGGGGACTCAATGGAAGGACCTTGACCCCCCAGCCAGCATCTCTCAGGGAATTCTCTTTGTTGGGTGCTTTCAGCTGAGGCCACGCCCAAAGTCGAAGGTGATTTCTATTTGCCAAAGTGGGAAGACAACAGGAGAAAGAATAAAGATGAAAAATCTAAGCAGTCAGTTGAACTTGTTCAGCCTGATACCCGTCTGCGGTATTCAGGCAGCAGCTAACCCAAGGTTTCCCTAACCTTGGCAGAAGTGCAGGAAATAGTTGGAGTAGGATGAAGTGTTCTTGAACTGTTTCTCCAATGTATCAAGCACAAGCAGGCCATTCTTCAATATTAAGCATATGCCTCTCTTTTCTTCCCCTTTAAAGAAACTTTTTATTGTAGACCATAAAAGGGGGGGGGAATCAATCAATCTCTATGGACCTCTGTGCTGCATCTACGCTATCCAAGGACAAAGATGCAAATCAGGACCTCCCCAGCATAATAGAATTTATAAGGCAAATTTCTTGCTAAAGTCTTACAGTGAAAGAAATAGCTGTGCTCAGTGTTATTTTAAACAAAAAGGAAAAAAATAATTAACCACATTCTTAAAAACATCAGCTTCCTTCAATGCATCAGAAGCAACATTCCAGATAAAAGCAGCATGATGTGAAAAGACCTGATCAGCAACAGATTGATGTCTGGGCTGGGGGACTAATGTAAGAACTTAAAGACTTGGCTAGAGAATATATCTTGAGAAGCATAAACATATAAGAGGATGCCAAACCATGAAAGGCTTCTTTTGCACTGAGAATTCAGAAATCGGCTTGTTGACAAGCAGAGAAGCCAATGCTGCTAGCAAAGCACATAGGGCGATGAACAAACTCAGCCTTTGGGAGCCTAGGATGAGATCTAGAAAGGGGCCAATCAATTTATCCGTGATTTTAAGTTTCTACACTGGGTATTTAGTTGCTCTCAAGCCTCAGACCTCCCCGCCCAGCTGCCAGTGATGAATGTTTCAGGGACTGGGGTAGCCAGCTTTGAATCAGAAAGTGTGAGCTAGTGGTCAGTTTTTAGAGAGGATGGAGAGACTTTGAGACACTGACTGCAGAAGCCTGGTTGAGCCATTTGTTGAGGTTAAGGAAGAGCCCGGTTTAATTTCCTGCTACATTTTCTGGCCATTGGCTTAGCAGTGGGCTCCTGTGTACTGGATGAGACCTTGGAGGCTGCGTGGAGTCTGAGCTGTTCTTCAGCTGGCACAGCACGTCTGAGGCAGGTGTATGCCTCTGGAACTGTGATATCCCCCTAGCCTGTATGGAGCTACTGCAGCATAAATACTAGCTTTAAACACTTGAGCAATGGGCGAAGTAAGCAAACTCATGCTGTTCTTAAAAGTGAGACCTGGTCACCCTTTATTAACTGGGGTAGTCTCTCTGGGATGCTAGCAGAGAAGTGGTATTCTTCTCTTGTTTTTCCTCTAGCTGCATTTAAAATTGGATAATTCAATAATTAGCTTAGAAATAACAAATTTATATATGAAGCAAAATAGCTAGTAGTTATTAGGGTGTTAAATAGCTACTAGCTAATGTGCAGTCTGATTTTTGATGGGTAAGCTACGTTAAAAAACTATATTCTAAGGAAAATAGACATACTTACAAAAACATGTGTTGTGCATATGATGAGGAAAAAATAAACTCTTTACCTAAAAGAGCAACTTGAGAGGGCAATCTATAGGAGAAAACACCAATGGCTTCATCTTTTGCAAGCCTACCATGCAACCGCCCAGGCTAAACCCTGCCTTTTTCTGGTTTGGAAAAGATCTTGAATGTTCTTTAAACTTGTTGACTTGCTCCACTTTTGCCAGGCCTTCCTGCATAAGCACACTGATCCAAATGCAATCATCCCTTGAGACGTACTCATGTTATTGTCAGGTGTCTCCTGGGGGCTGAGCACCTACCCTGGGAGGATGCTGGTAAGTACTGCAGACACCTCTTCTTTCAGCAAAGCGATCAACGACTATGCAGCTGATGGCTCTCATTCTTGTTTGGTTGGCAGGGATGGTGTCACTAAACTTGAGCTCACTTGTCACAATGGAATTTAATTATCTGCTGGAGAGAAGCCCTGACAGCTGTGGCGTAGGTTTTTCAATGTGGATGTTGCCTGGTTCGCAAGAAAAATATCAAGGGCTGGTGACAACAGCCATGTTCTAAAAGCATCTCCGCCTGGGTTAGACCATGCCTACCAAAGCGGTACGTGCGATTATCTTGAAGTTATTTATTGACTGTTGTGTCAGATCATGGTTAAAGTTTATCTTTACTGAAAGTTGTCCTCAGGAATCCTTATATTTCATCAAAAGTAACTTTTCTTTTCCAGGACTTAGGTTGGAAGCACAGTGTTTGTTTACTGCATTGCCCTTGGGTTTGCCTCTGGCTTGTGCTTCCTGGGGGAAAGGCAGTGGGACTGCTGCTGGTTCCTAAAACACTGACAGTCTGTGATGGCCTTCTGGTAGTGAAGCCATTTTGCTAACAGCAGCATCAGGTAAGAGCTCATCATTTTCTTATGGTAATGGTTATAACTGATAAACTAAGGAAACATGAGCTGACAAAAAGGGCAAGTTATCTGTGTGTGTGTGTTTTTATTTGTTTTGTGGTTTGTTTTTTTAATGGAACATTACCTCAGCTCATACCCCAGAATACTGGGATTTTTTTATTTTTACCATTTTTTTTTCCTTGTTGGCAAACAAGTACTCCTGCCAGTAGCTCTCTAAGGTCACTGACATGCTCTGAGACGCTGAAGGCACTTTTATAATAAATTATGTTATACATTTGCAAAAATAAAGGACCCGTGCTGTGAATAGGAAGATGCCCCCATTTGGCATTTGTTTGCCTCCTGCCAACCTTGGAGGAGCACCCAACCACCCAGATACACACACACACCTTTGGGAGCCCTAAAGGCAGATCAGGATCATCCTCTGACTTGCATCCCTGAATCCATCCACCTCCCAGCATACAGAAGCATTGTCCCTCAAAGACTGAAAAAGGAGCCTTTTTTTCCTGTGGGCAGTTTGTGGGTGCCAAGCTACACCCATGGACATACTTCTCCTCTCACACACCACAGACTACCATGCATGCCTCCTGGGACCTCCTGGCCACATTCCCTGGGCTTCAGGTGAGCTCACCCTAAATCCTGGGGTCCATGGCTGCAGTCCTGTCCTTCCCCTGCTGGTACTGAAGCAGAAAGTACACTTCAAGTGCTGGAGGGGAGGCACTCCACAGCCTCCGTTTAAAGAAGGGTGAGGCCTTTCTGGCCCCAAAGACGTTTTTCTGCCAGAAGTCTTTTTCTGTATTAAAGAACAGATGAAGTGGAGTGTTGCTTGTGCACTCTCTAGGCCACTATTAGATTAAACCATGCTTAGTACTAGTTGGTGTTTCTTGTGCCTGTTGTCCTGGAGCTTCCTGGGCTCAGTTTGGAAGTTAGACCACACCGCTGTACTTCCCAGGACCAGGCAGGGCAAGGACATCATTTGTCCGTGCCCTGCTCAAGTGAGAGGGAAGGCACTTTTGTAAGGCCCTTGCTGCTAGCATGAGCTAAAAGGGGCAACCTGTCTGTAGAGAGCATTGGGAATGAGTTTCTTCTCCAAAAAGCGGGTGTGTTGTAATCTGTTTACATCGTGCACTGGCAGCTCTTGATGACTGCTGTTAGGATTAGAAACAATTTGGAAATTCTGGAGTTAAAACAATGTAAGTTGCACAAAGATAATACTTAATAAACATGAATAGACAGTAGGTTGGGTTTTTTTCCATCCTTTTAATATGACTTTTAGACTTACAAGCTTTTATCTTATTTTATGAGGCCATGTGAAATAAATTAAATGTAACACAAGATGCTGTTAAAAAAGATTTTATGACATCAAGAACTGATTCTATATTAGGACCAGATCCTACACAGGCTTATGGATGTGAGTAATTTTGCTCCCATAGATAAGCTATGGAGTCAGCTATGGCTAACCATTTAAATGCTCAGAATCAGGCCCTCATTTTGGACGCACTTCTCATTGTTAAATCAATGTGAAAGTGAAATCTGTCTCCTCTCAAAAGGAAATTGCCAAGACTTTCTACGCTGAGATTTGGGATCTGTAGAAAATGAAGCCTTTTTATTTTTTTCTTCCCTCCAATAATCTGTTCAGTGAACAAGCTGTGAAAAATAGTTCTATATTTTTTCCATGTGATGCAGCAGACGGTAAATTTCCATTTAAAAGAATGATCAGAGTAGCTGCTGGCACTGAACTCTGTTGTCTTAGTCAAACCTCCTTACAAAGAGTTTACAGCAATACAATAGCTTATTATTTCACTCAACCAGAAATCAGATGAAAAAGGCAAAGGGGAAGCCTGAAGTAGGTTCATGGTCAGAATTCTTTTCTTTCTTAACATCTTGGGGTTTTTTAAATGCAGGAGTTGAGATCAGTAGTTTTATGTGTAAGGAGGAGAATATTTCTTTTCACCTCTACTTTTGTATGCTATGAAATAATCAGACTACACACTTCTATAGTGCTTTTCTTCTGGGGATCTGAAAGCACTTTAAAAACATTAATTAAAGTCTCACAACACCCATGTGGAGGTAAAGGAGCATTGTTTGCAGAAGGCTTAACCTGATTCTTTAAGTACTATACACGGAAAATAATGGAATAGTCAAAGCAAATTAATCTAACTGAATTGCTAGGAGCATGTAAATGTATATGTGTGTGTGTATATATGTGCCTATGTATGTGTGTGTACATGTGCATGCGTGGGCCTGCAGACCTGTATTGCTATATGCCTTAGACTGCACTTCTTCTGCCCTGCGTGTCCTGCCTGTTGTTGTCTCAGGGGGCATGATGTCTGCTGCTGCTTCTCTCTGCACGGGGCCTCGGGTCAGTCGACAAATGTGTATCTTCTAGGAAACCCAGGGAAATCTGTCATTGTCATTGATTCGACTAGGATTACTTTAAAAAAATTTAAAAGGCAGAAAAATTATTTTTTTTTTTTTATCACAAAACTTGTGAATGAAAATAATAAGTGGATGGTGGAGACCCAGAAGGGGTTTTGGCCACCTGAGCTGGGGAGGCTGGACCCCCTCTGGTGAAAGTGCCAGCACCTCCCTTCTTTGACTGCCACTTGCTGTCCCTAAGCCTGGTGGCCTTGCCCTTGCTGCTGTTGCTTGAGCAGTCCCCCAGTGCCAGGGAGTTTTGGGGGCGGCGCTGCAGAGGGAGCGCTGCAGAGTGGGCTTGGCTCCTGCTGGGGCTGCCAGCTCCCTTCCGTGCCTGGAGGCAGGAGAGAGGCATCCTCCTGCTGCAGCTTAATATTGGGTTTGGCTTGGCTCCCCAAGGTAGCGATGTCTACATTAAAAATTGTTATTTTACAGACTATAGAACTGGTGTTATCCTTTCCTTTTAGCGTCATTCCTGTCGAGGTGTATTCCCTGTAATCTGCTGAGCATGTGCCCGCCCCATGCCCTGAGCAAGTAGAGTTGTGCTGGGCATCTCCATTTCTCCACCTTCACTGCTTTGATTTCCTGCTGCTGCATCTCTTCGGCCTCAGCTAAAGGCTAGAGCCATCCCAGCCCAGTGTGTCTGACAGGGAAGGCTGATTCATCGTGGCTCTCTAGTTGCGCTGTCAGAAATTAAAATGAAGTGAGGGAATTAATCAAAGTGGAGAAAACCCAAGCTGAAGGACTGAGCCACTCATATTTCTATTTTCAGCTCAGTGGTGCAGTGTGTAGCCCTTTCTCCCACTTGTGCAGCCTGGAATAATGCACTGCTGAACTCTTTCAGCCTGACATCTCTTCTCTTTAGAAAAAAACAGGTGAAAAAAGTATTTTTCTAGAGGTTACAAGACATAATTATTTTCTTTGTTTGGGTCAAAGATGTGGAGAAATAGGTCCACATGACCACTGTGAGTCTGAAAGGAGGTTTAACGGCTACTAAAAGCAAAATGGGCCCTGAAGCCATAAGCTTTCATCATCCCTAGTCCCATGTGCTGTTACAATATAAAAATGCTTTTGGGTCACCAGCATTAGATCCTTTTCTTAATCTTCATTATGTCTCCTTTTCTGCTAACTTTGCTTTCTCTGTCTGATGTAGGCTGTAAGATCTTCAGTGCAAAGAGAGCATCTTTTATCTCTGTAAAGTGTCATGCAAACTTAGGGTAGTGCGTAAATATTTAATAATAATATTAGTGATGGAGATTAGAGTCCTGGAGGAACGTGTCTCCTTCCTTGCAGATGTAGAACATGTAATGGGAGTTTGTGTACTGTTTCATCTCCCTGGTGAGAATTTTTCCGCTCACCCCTTTTCCAATTGCCCCATCATCAACTTGGTAAGGCTATTGGGGCACACTAATCTTGACTGGGAATGGCTTAATTGGAACTGGGCAAATAAGTGCTTTTTCACCTGAGACTTTAAAAGAAACTCCCTTATAATACAAGTTTCCTTTCCTCCATGTTAGAAAATTGGAAACTTGGGAAAAAGGGCATACCTTCTGGTATCTATCCTATGGTTCTAATCATCTTTATTCTGAAAAGGAAGTGAAATGTGACTACAAGTGATCTCCAAATCACATTGCAGAACAGGAAATAGAAGCTTTCAATTTACAAAACATCAGAAAAAAAACATGTTGACTTTTCTGAAATGTTTGCTTTTGGGCAACATCCCTTGCCTCATTCAGTTCCCATCCTTGTCTGGTTGTAGCTCCCCGAAACCACCCCAAGGAGACAGTGCAAAGCCTGATAGCAGGCAGCGGTTCTCTGCACTGCCCACCAGCCCTTTGGTGCCAGGAGCTGTGCCACGGGGCCCTGCAGGCAGCTGGAGAGGCCTCCTCCAGGGGGGCACAGGGACACCTCTGCAGAACATCACTCTGCTGCTCACAGAGACTGGGCACACAGTGCACCTCAGCCACCTCTGGACAAACTACTACACTGGAAAGGTACTTGTGTATTATATGAGCCATTCACAAAAATGTTTTCCTTTAGCTTGTGATGAGCTGCATCTCTCAGGGGTCATTCAGGAGTGAAGGACTGGGGAAAAAAACACTTTATAATTTTTTTCCAAAAATAATCTTCTCATGACCATGCAGAGGAGAAAGGTCACGGCCTTCTGCTGGTGGTGTGTGGGCTGATGGCGTGCTGTCCCACTGCAAGGGCTGTGAGCAGCTGTGAGTCCAGGCCTAGTCTGGGAGAAAACTGTCCAGAGGTGCCCAGAAAGGGAACATCTGTGAGGTCTCCTCATGATGCTGGAGGTGTCAGGAGAGAGGGCTGATCTGTCCTCCCTGCCAGCAGTGGAAGGGCTTCAAGGTGCTCAAGCCTGGGACAGCATCACAGGAGACCAGCTGTGAGGAGCTTAGAGCTGTTCCCAGCACTCTGCTCATAAACCCTTCTTACTTCTTTCTTTTCAGTAGCCTAAATAATTTTAAAATTGGTTGGCTATTTAACTAGATTCACTTTATAGGAGGGTTTATGCTGTACCTTACTTAAATTGTAAATTTTCTAATGCTTGTAGCCAATAGCAATTAATTTAAAATAATTAAGACAAATATACACATTAAATTGCCAAGCACTACATTTTTCTCATTCATTTATGACTTAATAGACTTCATTGTATGTGTTCACTCTTTACTAATTGCACAGTTGACAATTCTTTATGACTTTGAGGAGTTCAACATTTTCTATCTTTACTGGCTGCATCCTCTTAGCATAATCATAGTCTTAATTTTGTTTAACTTATGCTAAAGCAAAATATGAATCTAAACCACAGGAGGCAAATAAAACATGTCATTGTACAGTTTGCTACATTTTATAAAACCCTTTTACAGCATGAACCATCCACCCGTTCTGTTCAATAGAGTAAATGGGATCTAACCATGCTTTAAGGACTGTGCTCATCTTTAAACTGATTAGTTCCTATCCTTATTACAAAATGCAAGCATCTATACCAGGTCTAACATCTAATTCTATATACAATTAAATGGGTAAGCCCTGTTGCCTCCAGCATAATCATTTTTTGGTAGTTATTTACCTTGAGACTCCCTAGGCAGGATCTGGGACCTGTTTCTCCCATTGCTATGGGGTGGGGTGTGGGACAAGCGTTGGCAGGGAGGAGGCCCTTATGGTCCTGGCTGCTCCAGGCAGAAGGGGTGGAGATGAGTAGAAGGGCCAAGCTCACGAGTTGGGGTCAGTGGGAGATCAAGGAAGCCTGAGCCTTGTGCCTGGTTGGGCAGCAGGGATGGGGTGGGAAGGTGGCAGCAGGGATGGGGTGGGAAGGTGGAAGCAGGGGCTGGTGTGGTGTGGGGTCAGTGCTGCAAGCTGTGCCCGCTCTCCTGTGTGCCAGCTTTGGTTTATGGTGCCTGTGCCTGAGACAGGACCCAACCAAATGCTGTGTGGATGGGGTAGCATAAACGGGGCTGCGGTGCTCATGGGGCAGCTCTGGAGATGGATCTGGTGGGAATGCGTACGTCAGGATGCAGCTCTGTGATCACAGGCTCTGCACCAGGAGCAGGGAAAGCAAACAGTGCCTTAACCAAAGATTAATGCCTAGAAAAATCACCCAGACTCTCTCAGCTTTTTTTTCCCCTCTCCTCAGGGGGAAGTGCCCAGCATTACTGCCCGAGCAAGCATCCTGCCGGGGGAGGGAGGGGAGGGGTGTGTGTGTGTGTGTGTGTGCTTGTTGTCCAAAATGCTCCCGGGCAGGGAGGAGACAGCCGGGTCTGGCACAGCTCAGCAGCCAGGGGCTGAAGGACGGCCGGGAACACATTTGCTCATAGCGGCGCCTGGTTAAACCCCCAGCCTGCACATGGCCACATGGCTTTAACCAAGTGCGGTGCAGCGACGCGAGTGAGGGGCTGCCTTTGGCATAAGGGCTCTGTTCGCCCCGTGATTAGGAGAGGAAAGCTGTGACTTGCACTGGCGGACAGGTTTCCTTCTCTCTTGCTTACTCTTCCTTTCTTTTTTTTTTTTTTTTTTTTTTTTTTGGAAATCGTGTTTAACACTCATACAATTTGGTGAAATTACAAGCCCTCAAGGACAGAGGGAGAAGCCAGTCTGTTTAAAAAATAAAAAGAGGACATGATTACTTTGCTGAAGCCGTACTTTCTATTTTCTCTTCCAAAAGAGACAAAAGGAATAAATACTTAAAACCCAGTGGTGACGACAGTGAAGCAATCATGCGGTTGCTGGATACCTTTGTCTCAGAGAGGCATGTAGTCATTTTTACATGTCTGCCACTGGGTGTCAAACCTTTCTTTTCTTCCCCTTTCCATTTTGGATGGCCAAACTGATTATCTAAAATAGAAAATTAGCACACAATGGCTTTACTCTGTGATACCCCTTATGCAACTAATGGGCAAAGCTTGTTAATTGGTTGTAAATGCCAGCAGGTTGCCAAGATAATACTTCAGAAATAAGCGGGTATTCTGATAATTACAGCAATCTTCATCTATAAAAGCTTAAGTAGATGAAGTACTGGCTGGCTTAAAACCAAGATTTATCCCGCTGCACTCGCATTAAAAGAAAAAATAAGATGAAAACAATAATGTAGCAAAACAATTATATAGCAGGAAGCGTTGTAGGTTTTAGAGATTGTGAAAACTCAGAAAGTAAAACAGTGCTGTAATAACCAGTTATGGAAAAATAGGCCATTTACATTTGTGTATAATTAAATAGTAGGCTATGCAATTTCACTTTTTAAAGTAAACTGCCTTTTCCTTTTTTTATAGGGCAACGTAGCCATAATTGCTGCATTAAAGCTTTAATGAAAGAAAAAAGCAGCAGATCAAGATGACATGTAACATCCACATTTGTACTGTGGTGTTCTGCTTGTTTAGTAATGGGAAGCTACTGAGGAGATTAAAATTGCAGAATTCTTCATAGTTTTTTTTCCCCGAAAATTGCTATAGGAAGATCATTCAAAGTCTAAAATACATACAATTTATTTTTCTACCTTCAATCCACAAGGATTTAATGGCTTTCCTAACTCTCAGAGTCTCTGGAGAAATACTTTCTTGCAAAAGAGGGGATATTATTTCAGCTCATCAAAATTATCAAAAGTAAGCAGCTCGAAGCGTAAAAGTCTCACCTCTTGGTTTAGACTATTACTGCAAATGCCAAACAGTATTTTTTAACTCAGATCTACTTCTCAGCTTTCCTGTCAGAATTATCAACAGGTTGATATATAATCTTGTTATTTGGCAGTAAAGCCAAGCTCAGCTGTGTTAAAGCTCCGAAATACGGGTGTGAGCTTTCAAACCAAATTTTTGTCTATGATAGTACAATACAAGGGTTGATATTGGGGAAGGAGGAAGCCTTTCTTTTTTTTTTTTTTTAATGACTTTAGGTGCACCTTACAGACTGCTTTTAATCATTGATGCCTCCTGTGATTGAGCGAGGGCACGTTTCAGAGTTTCAGAGGCAGGAGGAGCGCAGGGCAGTACTGAGGGGCTGCTTTGTTCAGGCTTTGGGGGAAAAGGCAATACCAAACGGACACACCCTTCCTGCTGGGCATCTGGGGGACCCATGTTGCTGGCTTGCACATAACAGGAGCCCGCCCCTGGTGTGTGCTGCTCTGCTGGAGCATTTACCCATCTTCACTGCCTCCTCCCATAAGGGTGAGACCATGCAGAGGCACAGGGGCTGCAGAGAGCCCTTTCCTGGTGGCTGAACCCACATGCCTGGCACGGCCCTGGGTGCAAGGCACTGACACAAGAGCAGCTCATGCTGGATTTTTCCATACGTGGAAAATAGGCTGTGACATGCCCTGCAGTAGGATCAGCCCGGTGGGACACTGGTGGATATGCTGGAAACAAGGCACACCATGCTGTGGAAAGTTAGATTTGGATGTGTGCATTGTCTTATCAACTTATCAAATATTTGATGGAGATGTCTTTCCTGTGTGTGGTCATGCAACATCAACCTCTTCTCACACATTATCCACAAGAAAAATAAAAAGAGCCCAGTGGGCAAGCAGGGACAACCCCTTAAATTTTGGCAAACAAAAAGGTGAACCATGTCACCTAAACCCTTTGTGGAAACAAGGCATGAGAGCACAGGAGCTGCCAGGGGAGCGGGGTGCGAGGCCAGCCCCGCTGCTTGCCAGCCCAAGGCCCCGCGCCACATAATGGGCTTTCCTAGTTAGTACATAATATATGGCACTTGTCCGAAGTGTGGCTGCAGTAACCAGCGGAGGAAGAAATAACTTGACGGGATCCTTTAATGGATCTGTCTGCCTTGTCTTCCAGGGACAAAATAAATAGAAGACTTTTTCAACCGGCATGTATTTCCATTTATGCTTTAAAAATTCATGAGAATAGGTTTCATAGGACGATGTAGTTACTATGGTAATTGTTTATTAATCTGGAGGAGCTTGGTAATTACCACAGTACAGTTTATATAACCCAAACTCAGAGTTAAAGTACGGGTATGATTTCTTTACACATCCATCTTTTAGACACTTTTTCCAACTTTTTTTTTATTTAACAGAATATGCATTTTCCCCTCTCAGTTCTACTTTTATCCAAGTGCGTACATTTCTGGAAGTGTAGAGATAGTGTAAAAATTATAAAGAAAAGCTTGCTCGGAGTTGGCAGGCCAGGACAGCCAGGAAAAAATGGAGTTAGTAGCAGTTGGATATTTTTTTAATTAAAAAAAAATTACGTCTTTCTCTTTTCTCTGGAGGATTTATTTGTGGGAGGGCAGTAAGGGGCAGAGGAAAGAAGGTGGTAAAGTGGGCATGTTGCAGGAGGCTGTGTGTCCATGGGACTACAGGAGGATGTGTCTGCATGGCAGATGCACACACAAGGAAAAACTCTAGAGCTGGGCTAAGGATGAACGTCTGGTTGGCTTTGGCTTTTTTTTTGGGGGGGGGTTATGTGTGGTTTTGGTAATGGAGAATGCAAGAGTGGCAAGGTGCCCACTAGGTACACAGTGGCCCTTTGGAAAACCTGCTGCCAGCTCTCCTCAGCCATGACAGCCTCCCAAGGGCACGTGCTCACCTTTCCTGGAGAAACTTCATCTAAAAATCAAGTCTGTTCATTCAAAAATGATCACTGTAGTGATGCTCTCCAGAAACCCAGGAAATAGAAAACCACACGAATATTTTTCAGTGAGTTGGTTTTTTTTTTTTCATTTATCTAAAAGCTCCTTTCTCCCAGAGAAAGAAAAATTTTGCCCCCTGTGAATCTTGTTCCTGCATTGATTCTAGATGAGAGACAATTAATTTCCATCAGTTGTGATGACCCATAAGAAGCCAGAAGCAGTCCTGTTGGTGGGTGACCCCTCCTCGCCCATCCCCACCATCCACCACCGGCTCGCGCTGCTGGTGGGCTGGAGAAACTCCCTGGTCGGCCTGGCTTCATTGCCGAGAGATTCACATTATTTATATGGAAAAAGTGCAGGATGCCATCTCCTCGCTTGCTCTGCCTGCATAAATTGCGCGTGTTTATTATTCATCGTAACACAGCACATTCTCTGTTTCTGTGTCACTTGTCACTAATCACTTATGCATCTGATGTGCGGATCCAGAGCAGGTTCTTAAGCATTCTTGGCTTCAAAACATAAGATATGCATGGGTAAGAGTTTATCCCACCCCCAAAATAACAACTTTGATACATTTTCAAAAGGGAAAGTGCATATGTTACAGTACTCAGGAGCAGCAATAACCAAACTAGCTGAGAAGTGACACGGACTTGGGTTATTTTCTTGTTGCTTTCTTCTTTTTTTTTTTTTTTTTTTTGGTTTCTCTTTAGTATTTCATGAAGTGTGTAAAAATCTTAACATTTGAATGCCACACGCTTCGTTCTGCCTGCGAGATAAAGGACATTTCTCTAAAAGAAACATACGCTCCTTGTTCCTTGTTTTGATTCCCCGTACAGCTTGTCACAATGCATTTACATTTTGCCCATACATTTGGATTTGCAACCCGAGCTGTGCTTTTGAGGAAGGGATGCAAACTCTTTTCTTTGACTTTTGGGTGGCAGTTGGGCACAGAGGATGCAGGCTGCCCACACAACCCTTCCAGCCTCTACCACGACCCACCACCCCAAGCCCCAGTGGCTCCTTCATGCGGGGCTGACGGTCGTGCTGGCCGTCAGCTTGGGGAGGGCTCTTTCCTCGTACTTTTCTCTCCTGTCCCTCCTCACTCCCTGCCTAGCTTGCCTCCCAGTCCATGGAAGCCAATTGCCAAACCTCAGTGGATGGTAATGCTATGTCTACCCCACTTTTTTCCCCCCAAATTTCTTTCTCTGGTCTCTTGTAGACTGGAAAATATCAGAAATTGCCCTTTCCTTGTCTGGATCTGCTCTGGGAAGCACTGTGGAAATGCTGAAAAGCCTGAAAACCTTGTGTTTAAGACAATGCCTTTTTCTCCACTGTCTCATGGCACTGGGTGAACAGCAGTAACAGTATGGGGCTGAGGATGGAAAGAAACCCCAAAGAGCCTCAGTGGGGATAATATCAGTTTGCAGAATCTTCTGGAGTTTGGGTATCACAGTGACTAATGGTCATTCAGCTGGGCAAATGCCATCTATCAAATTGAGAATATGGAAAACATTCTTGCATTTTCTGGTAGTTGAGCTGGTTCCTCTGTAACTCTGCAAACTGGCAAGCATAGACAGTGACAGGTCTGCCTATAAATCTAAAGAGTTTGAGCTCCTCCATCAGACACCTGCAAGATGTGGCTATGCCATATCTACACCGGTCTGTGGTTCACCTGCACTATGTTAACCTGCAGTCGAAGATTTGTGATATTGGCCTGGCCTTGTGGGAGGGCATCGTGCAGACTAGTTGGCAGAACAGTAGCCTGAATGACTTGTATTTCATTTCACAGGATCATAAAATGGTTTGAGTCAGAAGGGATCTTAAAGATCATCTAGTTCCAACTTCCCTGACAATTTTTTTTTTTTACCAAACATCTGCAGGGCAAAAATTATTTACTGTAGAAGTAGTGAAAAAGTCATAAATCTGGTCAAACATTTTCTCTTCCAAGGCTGCTGAAATAGAGGACTTCTTACTGACCTTATTGTTCCTTGTTCTGCTGATATCTGATGGGAACAATCTTATTAACAACCTCCAATTGCATGTCCTCCTTGACTGTGAAGTCAGCCCTACAATAACACCAGAGAGGCAGCTTGAAATTAGGATACAGAAAACTGATGCCAAAAATATGTCAACTTAGAAGGTCATTAAGAATTATCCATTTGTGCATGTTCACATGCCAACAGTACCTTAAGTGATTACCTTAGAGAGATAGATTTGTCTAATGAACGTACGAATTAACAATATAAAATTGTGATTGATAAATCAAATAAGAATTTAGAATTTGCCAATGAATCTAACTGGAATAGAGTTTCACTGGATGCGAATGTGAGAGGAACTGTTGGTGTTCTCTGCTAAAAATTACTCTCGGTGGTATTTTTCCACTTCATGACACCACAGTTGTAGGTGACTGATCTAAAAACCAGCCTGCCTGTACCTCAGGCAGAGACAAGTTGTTCCGAAGATCTTGGCTCACCATTTCCAGTAGTTATTTTTTAAACCTCTCCACCTACACCTTTATTGATCTTTTTTTTTTTTTTTTTTTTTTTAAGCTCAGCGTAGAAATTAACCGAGACTGGCACTGGCAGACAAACAATGGGCTTTTATTCAAAAGCTGGTAGAATTCTGTTTAAGTAGTTTTAAACTTAGGCACTCAGATAAAAGCAGCTGATATTTAACTCTGCTTTTCAGCATGGACATAGCTCAGGAAGGAGTTTTGATTTTCATCTCTGAAAGATAGATTATATTAGTAGTTTCCTGAGTTGCGGGTTATACCTCCTTTGCAAAGAGTTGTAGAAGCCTAAAAGAGCAAGATGTTTAGGTTTAAAAAACATCTTGTACAGATAGGCATTTTTTTCTTTTCCTTCTAAAGCTCTACCCTTGTAGTGGCTAAGATCAATGCAACCTACACACTGTTTTTTAAAATAAGCTCTTACTGGCAGATATGCTTCATTTGACATTTATGACAAAGTTTTAGTGATTCCTTATTGCATCTTCACCTTTTTGGCTTGTGCCATTTTGGCTTTGGGGCACTCCTAATACACAAGTGAGGACCAGCTCTACAAAATGCTGTTAAAGGAGCTGCTAGTTTAGCTCTTGTGAAATTGCGTATCAAAGACCCAGATAATAATAAAGTACCAAAGGAGTTTTACATTTCACTACTCCATGTCATTAATGTCTTATGTGCTCATGAACCAAAGTTAGGTCATAAATGTCTTTGAAATAAAAGATTATTGAAGGTCTCTTTGACTTGATATAAAGGGGTAAATTCAGCCTGTTGAGTCTGTAGTGCCCTGAGTACCACTTGTTTTGCAAACTTAAAATTGCCATAGTAAAATCTACTATTCAGTTGAGGTGGAAATTTCAAGGGATATTTATGCTGGATTTTGCTGTTAAAATGGTTTGAGTAATCACAAAATGAGCAAAATCAGTTACCAAAACCCTGCACATCACATGACCTGCCAGAAATGGTGTTGATTTTGGGCTCTCTAGTGCACTCCTGGCTGTGGAGCACTGCATGAGGGCATACTAGGCACACACACACACACTGGGAACAGCATCTCTATTTGCTAGTAACATTACAGGATGTCCCAGGAGGCTCCTAGGGGGGATACTAGATGGAAAAGTACCTCCTGACTCACAGCCCTCCTTCCTGTTGTCTTCTCTCCTATATCTAGCTGCTCTTGATACGATTCTTTTGCACCAGTTTTTTGTCCCAGATCTGTGGCACTTTTTTGTGTAATTTATCACATGTAATTTTTAAAGTGAGAAAATACCCCAAGTGTAAAAATGGTAGTAAGAGCAAGAAGGTGAAAGCACTGATGCTTGCTGCTATAACCAGAAAACAGGGCACTAGGACTCACTGTATACTTAACTGATCTCTTTGTGCCTATGGGCAGTATGGAGAACACACAGCCTGCATTGTAGCCTCCTGAGGGGAGGGGAAGGGGAGAGGGAGCCCTGCAGAACTGCTTCATCACAGCTAGGGCCTGAAGGTCCACAGGGTCATGGGCCACAACCAAACTCCCTCTCGTAGGAAAGGGCAAGATTCGGAACGTACTGTGTAAGCTCACAAAACCAGGGGCGTGATTGTGAGTTGCTGTGTGTTGGAGCAGCGCAGGCTTCCTCGCACGAGAAGGAGCTGGGAGGCGGCTGAACGGGGCTGCAGCCCCGCGCCTCAGAACATCCCGGGGAAGCTGAGCAGAGAAGCATGACACAAGCCTTGAAACATTTAGGGAGGGGGCATGTTATTTTAATATCCTTTTTTTGTGCTTAATAGAAAAGGGGTTTGTGGTTAATTCTTTATTATCTCCGACAGCAGTTCTCGCTTCGGCTCCTCTTTCTTTAACTGCCAAGCTAGCATTTTCCTTTTTTATTGCTCCTTTCTTCGAGGTTTGCTTTGGAAAAGTGCCAGTTATCATTTCCCATTAGGGCAAATATTGCATCAAACTCATGATTAGGGATTTGAGGGCTTGGGAATATCATTCTCTAACATTTGTCTTTCATTTTCTAAGTCTTTTTTTCTCTCTTTGTACACACACATATGCACACATGCCTGCATATCTGTGGATATACATATGTGTATATGTATTTATAGAGAGGAAGACAAAGTGCTCTGTGTGTGCCTGATTACACGGGAAGGCTTACATGTATGTGTGTATCTATTTGTATATAAAGTTTAAATCTCTTCTCCTAGACAAAAGAAAAGGGAAGAGCTTTCTCTTCATGTGCGATTTCAGAGGACTCTGAAGGTTAATAAAGGAGAAGAATAACAGATTTGTTTGTATGTTTTGGGTTAAATACTTCAGTTTTGCAGTGAAGGAAGGTGTTAAGAACACACACTGTGAGTGTGGAGATGAAGCCACTGCTAGGGAGCTGCTATCAGTTTTACCGACCCTACAAAACTGGGGAACAACACTGCTTATTTTTGAGTGTGCCTTTTACAGTGCCTTTTTTATTACCTGTACCTGTACATATACAGCCACCATGTCTAGAATATTCCTTGTATAAAGTGGCAATAAATATTACATTTATAGAAATAAACTATTCTGCTGTATTAACATATGCTGCACCACCTATACTGAAGAACTATATAGATACTTAGGCTCTAATTTGGGCATCCTGATTTGCTCTTAAAAGGTGCCCACTTCTGTTGGTTAAACAAACAGGCCTAAATGTCTCGAGGCAGAAAAAAGGCTGTGCTGGGCATATGCACTGTTGTAGGCTTCAAGGTATCAGGATTCTGGCTTAATCTATCTCTTCCCTTGCTTACCTCCCAATACTTAGGCACTGCTGGGATGTTCAGAAATCTTCGCAGCTGCCACCTATTTCTGATGCTGGCTCACAAAACCCAGCACCTGCTTTCAGTACAAAATTTTAGGAGGATTTTTGAAGAATATAATTTTATTTCTGGTAAAACTTTGCTTATGCCTGGTCTGGGGTAAGGCACATTACAGGTGGTTGGTCCCTCCCACCAGGTGCCCTTTTGGGAATGGGGATTTATGGGAGGCTGGGGCTGGTGGTGATGCTGGGGTCTGTGGTACCCCACCCCCATCCTCCTCCCGAAAAAGGGCTCCCGAGAGCCAGGCACCATCCTACTTCACACCCGGCAAATCACTTAACCTCTCAGCACGTCGGCTTTCACAGCTGTTAACACGGGGAATGGTTTTATTTCGTCTCCTCTCGTAAAGAGCACTGAGGCTCTGATCGACCAGAGGCCAGGCGTTATTTCCACTTACAGATAAGTTGGATTTTGGCAGCTGGTGAGAGGGAGGCAAGCACATTCATCTGGGTAAAATCCCCTGGCTGGAAAAATAGCCAACGGGGAAGTTTTATAAGGCAGGCACAAAGCAATATCAGCAATATCCAGAGCAAATCTTGTATCGGAGTTGTCATTCTTGCTCCAACCCGGCAGTGGCCGGCTGGGGATTTGGGGGGTCTGTGGGGAGATTGGAGCAGGCGAGCTGCAGAGTGGTGCTGGCCAGCTCAGCTGGGGTGGTGCTGACACTCACAGCACCCGACAGGTTCCTAAATACATATATTTCTAGGCAGCCAATTTGCCTCCAAAAAATTTATTCTTCAAGGCTCGGTCCCATCTGCCAAAAGAAAACATGTCATTTATATAAAAAAGAAAAACCCCTAACATTGACAGACAGTATAGTGTTGTTTAGCTATAGCCCTCTGCTTTTACCTGAGCCATGCGCAGGAACCACATGGTGAGACAGCCCTGTCACCCACATGCTATATTAACAGTCAGCTTTTAATCGTGCTTCTCCCTGGCAGGTCGACAAATATTTTTCCCTTTACTCACAATTCACCCTGTCTTTTTTTCTGAGAAATACTGCACTTACTTCTTTTAAATTTCTGCAAAAATGAGTCCAGGCGAAGTGACTCAATCATTCTGCAGATTAAATACAATATCACCTCTCTTCCTGCTTCTAGTACAATGGCTATAAGTTAAAATTATTACAGTAATTTCAGTAATTTATGCTGTAATTTATACTGATAAACTTGACTTTGTGTTTCTAGTTCTGCCCTGCTTCTTCTGTCGTCCCTTCCTAAAAAAATTGTCATGGTTCCCACATGGGAAAGCTTCAAATCAAGGGAAGGTACAGTAAGCTCCTAGTTATTTTAGAAATCTTTAAGTGATTAAGGCAAAAGGATGGTTAATTATAATATTCTAAAAACACAGCTGCTAAAAAAAAAAGTTTCATGCAGCCACCAATTTATTATTTTGTCATCATCTTAGACATACTTATGACATATGGGAAAAATAAAAGATTAAATCTCCGTCCTGAAACTGCCCCCACAGTCCTGGAACAAGCAACATCTTCTGAAAGAAGGAGGCTCGGCCTGACTTCATGCCAGTGTGAGCAGGGGCGGCTTCCAGCCCCGCGTTCACTTTCACAGCCTTGAAAGCTGAATCTTCTGCCGGGTTTGCAAAACATCAGCTGGGAAAACGGTGCCTAAATCAAGAGCAACTGCAGTTTGCCAGGGAACAAATATCCCAGCTTTGGCCATACCAGTCTTCTGTGCACTCCTGCTCATGTTTTCATTTCTCACACACCACCAAATAGAAAAGTCATTGCTGGTATTGCCAGTGTGGCTGAATTATGGAGCCCCACGAACATTTTCACTCTGCCTCCGTAATGAGCAGCAGCCTTCTCCCTGTGCCCACATTGTTGAGGCTACCTCAAAAATAAATCTGCCTACAAGAGGAAAACCACAGTGTTTTTCCCAGAGGTGGATGGTGCCTTGGGTGGGGAAAGGGTCTTATATCACCAGTCTGTTCATGCACTGAGGCCAAAGTGAGTAAGGAGCCCTTGGTGTTGTGTCAACTGGGTGGCTGTGGGTGACATTGTCAGCAGTATTATTCGTGCTGATGTGCTTTAAAAAAACACACACTTTGTTTTAAAACTAGAGATAAGCAGGATGGCTTCTAGCTAATGATCAAGGTGGAGACTGCTGAGGAAACTAAAGACACGCAAATGGAAAGTATATGTTGCTGCAAACATTAACCAGAAGCAGTGATTGCATCAGTGGCATAGCAGTGTCTGTGGTGGCTTGGTGAGGAGACCAGACTTTCTGTGAGTAAGGTCTGATCATCCCCTTATCACAACCAGGCCATAAGCAACTAAGGAACACAAGATTAACCTTTGTGGTACAGCAATGCACAAGCTGTACATACTGCAACATCACTTATTTTAGTTACATGGAAGACAAGAAACCATGGCTGTGACGGTATTTGTACAAAGCCTTGGTAAAAGAAACCATCCACACTGGGAGCACAGCAGAGCGTCCTTCATTTCCCAGTGTGAGCCTCAACTATTCTGATGTGGGAGGAAAGAAGGCATGCCAGCCCACTACAGAAACACTTTCAGCTTTTTATAGAAAAATGTCATCGGTGGTTTGGAAAAATACTGGCCCATGTCGGTCCCAAACCTTTCCAGGTCTGTCTGTGGCACATCACAGAGTGCTGGTGTTGCTTGGCATTGCTGCCCCAGCAGCACTGCTTCTGCACAGGGGCTGCCAAGTGCCCAGGGCTGCAACTGGCTCTCATGACAGCCCGAAATCCAGGACCTGCCTGTGTGCCTTTCTCCCAGCTGTTCTTTCCTGCTGCTTCCCATCGCCATGGGCTGAGCACTCACGAATAGAGTTGATGGTGCTTGTCACTGAGATGTGCAGATTTAGTCTTAGGGCTAAATGAAAGTTTGGGCACCTGGCAGATTACACCCATCCTGAAGGGAAACATCTGCAAATCTTTGAGGTGTCTGTGTAATGGAGACTTACAGGCTCTGGTACATGGGTGTGTACATACCAGAGGTACCTGACCAACCTCATGCCATGCAGAAAGCCTCTCTTTTACAGTCTCCCAGTTACAGGAGACCAACCCCAAAGCTTGCAAGGAAATGCCTCCAGGAAGATGTGAAGAGCAAACTGGGGTCAGCAGCAGGATGAGGAGGGGTAACCAGCCTTTGCTCCCCATGTGTTTTTCCCCATGCTTGTCCCTCTCCAACTCTTCTCACCTGTGGAGCAGCTGGGATGCCACTCACATGCACTGAGTTACCAGCGTGTAAACGCTTGGTACTGCAGCCATGGCAGCAGTGCCACTGCCCTCGTCACCAGCTGGCCACCTGCACAGAGCTGAAAACCAGCTGTGTGGAGCATCGGGGCTCATTCCCTGGGGCAGGAAAGAGTCTTACTCCTCCTCTCCACTCTCTGCCAGCCACTTGCTTCACAAAAATTATGCAGCAAAGTGGCTGTAGCAGCGGGGTGGAATGGTGCCTCACCCCAAACTCACTCAGGCTAGTGGAGGTGGTGTCCCTGACTCTGGAGGTTCTGGGACAGGCCAATAACAGCAATAACACCATCAGAATTATTCCCCTGGGCTCGTAGGACTGCAGCTCCCATTAACCCTCACTTTCAGCCCCACACCAGTACAGGGGAAGGTGCTCTGGCTTCTGCTCCTTGAAAGCACACCCGTCTGCACTCAGGAGGTTTTCCTGCCACTTTCCATGAAAGGCTTATCCAAATACCTTTGGTATCATCACAGCTTGTGTTAACTTGGTATAACACAGACCAGCTTAAGTTTATAGTGCTGTTTTTTATAGAGAAGCATTTTTTTCTTGTACCAACTCTCAAGGATGTTTTATCTGTTTTATATCCCATCGAATCCTCTGTGAAACTGCACTAGTTTACAATAATTTTATTACTTTATTAATTAAACGTTTTCCAACAAGCTAGCTATGGCATTTCTTATCATCAAGGGTTCCATTAGTTTTTAATGGTGTGAGACAAAATTACCATTTACCCACATGCAATTTAAGAAGCATCATTAACACAGAGAAAGCACCAGGTGGGATTTCTAATAGTTACTGTTTCTCATTTTTGTTTTTATTTAAAAGGAATAACTGGTTTTGAGGGTTTTGCTGCAAGGTT
This sequence comes from Pseudopipra pipra, assembly GCF_036250125.1. Lineage (NCBI taxonomy): Eukaryota > Metazoa > Chordata > Aves > Passeriformes > Pipridae > Pseudopipra > Pseudopipra pipra. The sequence goes on from NC_087555.1 coordinate 11,091,432, forward strand.
GCCAAATCCTCACTTTGTTTTTTATGTCCAAGATAATTTAAAATAATGTTCTTCTATCTCCTTAGGCTCTTCTCCACACTATTTCCCTTATCAGCACATCGCTTGGTGCGTTCGCAGTGTCTCGGTGCAGCCGGGTGAGTGTGTTGTCTGCACAGTAATCACCAAGAACAAAGACTCATCTGCACGGTCAGTGAGCAGGGGTGGGGGGCTGTGTGTGCACACGTGTGCCTGAGCCACTGCCTGGGTTTGCAGGGCTGTGGGTGGGAGGGAGCTGAGCCGGTGCAAGCCCCAGACCACACGCAGCTACCACCTTGAGTGGCTCAGGGCCTGCAGGCACTGGCCACTGGGTCCCACAGGGCCCATCCCAAGCACAGGAGAGTGGGCAATGCTCCTTGGCCACGCTCACCCATGTCATCAGGGAACACCAACACGAGGATAGGAGGTGGTAACCTGCCCTTTTAAAGTTCTTGAGAAACTTTGACACAGACCATCTGCATGGATACTGATGTTCTGTGCAAAAGACAATGGAAACCCCATGATTGTGGTAAATATTTACCTTAAACAAAATGGGAATAATTAAATGGCAATTCCATTACTATATTCTATTCAATTATGCTGACTGTTGACTAATTGCTGACTCAGTCCATTTACATGTTAATAAATATCTGTGTTTAAGGTCCTCTTTGGTTAATTTCTACCTTTAACAACATTATGTGAAGTTGCTGTTTTTTGTTTTTGTTTTTTTTTTTTTCCCATGAACTCATTGCTTAACTCTGTGAGCTCCTGCTGCCCCACATGGATGTGTGACCCTCCAGTGGCCATGGGGCATGCGGTGGGTCCGAGCTGGGGCCTTGCCACCAAGATGTAGTGCGAGGGTCCAGATGGTGCACGATCCCGTGAACCGCTGAGCGCGAAGCGTGCGGGAGGGTGTTAGGGATATTTAGTGGGATGTGTTTGACAAGGTGTTTCCTTATTTAAAGGGGAGGGGAGGAAGAGGCAGATGGTGTGGCTGTTTCTAATGACATTCCCTGGCTGGGTTTTTTAACAGCAGACATAAGAGGGGCATAAGCACCTGACGCGCCTGTCTGCTTGGCTGCTGGGAGGGAAGGGGATGCTGACAAAACAGGTCCCACCGCCACCCTGCTACCTGTTCTACCTACTTATTTAGTATGCCAGGGTGCCTGGTGAGGCTGATGGAGGGCTCTGCCCCAGGCTGGAGTCCCCAGAGCCACTGGTCCCTACCCTGCTGCAGTGTTCAACACGTCGCTCTGTCCTGGCACAGCCATGCAGCTTGGAGAAAACAGCTCTTTTTCCCAGAACCTCTCCATCCCTGCACCCCTCTCCCTCCAGCCTCATCCTGTTTTATTTTCCTTCTATCTCTGCCCTCTGCTCGCTCAGTTGTCTGTGCTGTCACTGCCAGCACTGTGCAGATCTCTCCTGCTACAGGTTGGTGCTGCCACCAGCTCAGTGGCTTCCCGGAAACACCTGGGACAATGCCCTGGGTAGAAGAAGGAAGGTTACAAGTGATGTTTTCCTCTGAGAGATTTTTAAGCACGCTGCAATCAGAAGTGATGTGAATTTTTGTTTATGGTTAGGAGCGTCTATTAAAATAGAAACAAATTTTGAATTTCCTAAAAGGGCAGACAATTGTTCCGTGACAGAGAGCAAACAAAGGCACAGGGATGGACTTCACCATAAACGTACGCCACACTGAACTTCTGGTCAGATAAATTTCTAACTAATTTGCCTGTGCAAACCATGGAACGAAAGCTCTGATTATATATTAGAGCAAGAGGTGCAAAAATATTTTCTTGCATGTTTCCACATTATCCTGTTTCTTGTCTAAAAAGGGGCTCTGGTGTGGCTGTCCTCCGATTGATGCCACTGCAAGGCCCAGTAGGAGTCACCAAAGTATCCTGACCCCCCTCTGCATCCCCACATGGTGGGGCAGACCCTGCCACCCCCCTGCCAGCCTGTGGCAGGAACTTCCCTGTGCCTGGGCTGGCGGCCGGCTGGGTGGGTTTGGAAGCGGTGCCAGGCGGGCAGGCGGGCAGCGCAGAGCTGTGACTGGCACTTTATGCTAATGGCTCAGTCATTATTTATTCCTTTGGAATTCATTACAATCACATTATTTGCAATTGGCTCATTTAGGGCCACGAATGCATCCATAGGATTTTTTTTACTGTGACCTAATTAATAATGAATGATTCTATTTTAAAGCACCGCCGTACGCTGGGTTTTAAGGCAGGTGTAAGAGTTACAGCAAACAACACTGAAGTGACTTGGCTGCTCCTTGCAGCACGGTCAGAAACGTGCAAGGAAGTGCTGCTCAGCCGCCCTGGCCCCGCGGGCAGAGGCCAAGCACAGGGCTGTGCTGGCATGGCACGGCCAGCAGTCCTAAGCACAGGCGTCTTGTGCAGCTGCAGCTCCAGATTTCTCTCTATTCAGAGTAGATTTTTTTTGGCGAACTGACGCTTCTACCAAAACCAAGGCTGAGTACTGACCTTGTCTAAAGCAAGAAAAAACTTCAGCAATATTTTGGGAAAATTCTGTCTCGGTTTTCACTGACCAACAATATATTTGGGTACTGTAAAGCTGTGCAGGAGGAGAAAATCTTAACTGGCAGCAGTCTTGTTCTACTTAAAAGTAAATACTTTCTTCGAACATGGCATTTTCAAAAAAAAAACAAAGCATACCCTTAAATTTTTTTTTTTACATGAAATTTCCAGAAATACTTAGAAAGTAATTTTATTTTGAAAAGTACTGAAGTGATATCGACTTTTCCAATTTTTTTTTCCTCCTCAGTGCAAGAACCTTGGCAATGCCCAAAAGAATATACTTTTTTTTTCCAAGAAAGGTCTCACCCAAGTCTTTTGCCAAGACCCACTTTTAGGTGAACCCATGCCATCCATCAGCTCTATTTCACACTGACCCCAGCCTGGGTAAATGTGGTACCACAGCATGGGAATGGCTTCACCTTTCCCTACTCAACACGTCCTTGCTAAAAACATTTCAGTTCAGCAGCAGGGATGTCAATTCACACTGAGCTAAATTTGTTCCTGGAGAAGCAGTGCAAGGAAGTCCCTCTTCCTTGCAAACCTGTCCAAGCTGAGCAGGTTGACCTACACTGTATTTTTTTATTTTCACAAAGTCACATCATGCCAAATCTCACTGCAGACCACTGAGCACGTCTTGTGAATATTTGTAAAAGTCTATAAACAGTTTTAATGACATAAATACTATTTTCATGAACGCAAACCTACTCCTCTGTATCCCACAAGCACAACCATTTACATGAGGGTACAGCTTGTCAGGTCTAGGTTCAGACACATGGGAACATTTACTGGGAAGCGACAGATGCTTCTTTCCTCCCACCCGGGGTATGCCCACACCCTTCTGCAGCACTCAGGGGGACTCACCTCCCTCTGGGGGGGTGGGAATTGGGCATAGCCAAGATGGTGGCTGCCACCTTGGTTTGGGTTTTGCAGCAGGAGCCTTGCTGCTCCAGCCATCCTGTCAAGTGATGGCTCTGCTACCCCACAGGTCAGCACCCAGACCCATGTGGCAGGGTAAAGCTCATCAATGAGGTTCATACTACTGTAGACAACCTCGTTTCAGGTTTTTAAGGCTAGCCCAATGACCTTGTTTAATTTTGTTACAATGAATATCTATAATTCAGGTAATCAGCCTGAAGTAACAGCAAAAACTGTGTCTGGTTGTGATGGAATTTATATATATTGCTGATGTTGTGACATGTTATGAATTTTCTTCTATGTAGCCATTGTTGGCATTGTGTCTGAGAGAATGACTCCTGCTTGTCCCTGCTAAGAATTTCAGGTTGGCATAAGACCTTAAACGTTTTACAAACAGCTGCAAGAAAAACATATGAAGTATTTGCTCACATAAATTCATAGAATACCTTACACTACTACTTCAGGACCAAATTTCCTAAAAAAATATGTTACATTTCAAAGAAGGATTGTTACAAATCTGTTTTTGCTCATGGTGTGACATTTTAAATAGCCTGAGGAAGGGCTCTGTGCCTACTCCCTTTGCAAAACCTCCCAATGATGCCATGCCACTTCCAGGTGGAAGTCCTCCTGGGCAAGCAGGACCTCCTGCTTGTGCTGGACTTGTGCCCTCCTGCAGGGCTGGACTGCTCCCACACATTACTACTGCTTTACATCCTCACAGAGTAAGGATGTAAGGCTACAAGTAAAAGCCTTTTGTGTCAGAAAGTATGGAAACTTGTAAGTTAGGACATGCCTGTGTGGCTTGCTATGTTTGGCCATACAACTCCTCAGGTATAATCTACTCAGGACGGTCCCACAATAGCATTTATAAGTAGAAGACAGAGGTGCCATTGGAGCACGGCAATTTTCAGGGAAAAAGAGAAATAACCGAAGGCCTGAACCTTTCCTTCTGTGCATGAGAAGGTAAAGGAAGTTGTTAGGAGCATCACTGTCCTACCAGCGCATACAGCAGCTGCCTGTCCCCATAGGAGGAGGTGACGACAAGCTGTGTGATAATAATACCTCTCCCTCAGGGACATTACAAAGCTAAATGCATGTTCACAGGGTGCCTTCAAACCCTCAGATGGAAACCACCAACCATGATCACTGTAGAGGCCTGCTATCACTCTGGGAACATAGTGTCAGATGCTCATGAGGTCCTTGCCAGCAGGACCACCTGAAGGGCTGCACATCACTTGTCCCTTTGTTTTTCTAAATAAACAGAAATAATCTACTCCTGGTATGTAAAACCACACAACACACACGTTTGTTGGTAGACAAGTCAAGTGATGTCTTCACTGTGCATACACAGGTACACACATCTATACACACCCATTTAAATTATTTTTTGTTGCGTACATGAAGGTGATGCGTGTGGGGAGTACACGTGTGGTTTGTTCGCTTTGCTGCTGCAAAATCCACATTAAATGGGGAATTGCAGACTGTGTCTCTCTATATGAAATCCAGCTTGATTTTAGAGCAAATACTGCTACCAAAAGCGCTGCCAGAGTCTGCATTGCACAACTCCAGGCAGCATCTTTCATAAAACAATTACATTTTTTCTAGATGTAGTGAAAGCCTTGAAAAAGTTTACTTGATGTCTAATCAAGCAATGCTGCATCTTCAAATTTGAAGGAGAGCTCAGAAAGTTAGTTTTTTATTATTCTTCATTTAAGTATTATTTTTTAATTGCAGCGTATTAAACATAAAATCTGGTACAATCTTTAAAAATAAATAGGACCTAACTATAAATGGGCCCTGTTGTGTTTTTATCTTTGACAAGCAAGTAATTGCTTCTCAAATTTATCAGTTTGTTTATGCAAAAACCATTTACCAAGCCTAGCTCAAAAGCATCAATTTCATCATTATCATCTTATTAATTTAGCCAAGCTATAACACAGCTGATTATTCCTGAGTAATATCCTCTGCAGCACATCATGTGTGGCAAAACCATCTGTACAGTACCTATTTAATAAATAAACCCTCGGCTAAATGTCTCTGTTTATTGAGAACTAATGTTTATAGAAAATATAATGGAACTCAATAAATAACTCAGCTTCATCAACCTGCATATGAATCAGTATGAAGAACGCTGACATCATCACCTTTCAAGTACCAGAGAAAGCAAAATTACCCAAAAGAGCTATAGAGTCAATATTAAGGCATTAAAACTGCAATGAAGGCATATTAATGCTTAAAACTTCATTGTTGGCAGTAGAATTGCCACCACGGACATATTTTATAACTCTAAGAATACTTAGGCTTTATGACTGTTTCTTTGTTGAGTGCCTTGCACTTAATGTAGTTTTCCACTTTAAATAAAAAAAAGCCTCAAGATCTTAAAAAAAAAAAAAGGGAAAAAGAAAATTGCTGATTCCAAGCATTCATTTTTAAAATAATGCAAACTGCTGATTCCAATTGTTCAGATGGAGGAAAAGGCAAACTTATTTAACTCCATGCTTCCTGAGCTCTTTGCAGCAGGCTTGGGGTGTGCCGAGGTGAAGATCTCTCAGCAGCACTGCACAAAGATTACGGAGCAGCCCATGCACAGCTGAAGACATTATTAATATAATTCCTGGGTTTAGGAGGAAGGAAAATGAATGGAGTAGCTGCAGACATTAGGATACTTATTGATTGCTTGTTGTTCCTACAAAGGCAGTTCTCACTAGTTTATTTGATTTGGTGCTTTACAACTGTTTCTCTGCCACAAATCAGGCATTTAAAACATACCTCTACACCATCAGCAAATAGTAACAGATTAATTTCTTACAGCTCCTTTCCTGGGGCCCTCTGAGATGTATTTGTTTGTTTATATTTTGCTGTCTTTATTTCCGAGGAATATCGCTCTGTACATGCAATTTAAGTGAGGGCACTGCACGGCTGCAGGCATGGATGGACACCCAGTCAGCATCACCTTCTGTAGCCCCTGCAAGGTACCTCCAACAGGTCACAATTCTGTAGGAGACAACTGTCTCCTCGACAAATGCCGAGTCCCCTGACATTTCGTCAGTAATGCAGTAGCTCCAGCTCTCGGGAGGGATCAAGGACACAGTGCACGTTCTTATGACTTCTCACAACATTTCCCTGCCCACAGGCAGGGCCAGCCTCCCTGGGGTCCCTTCTGGTGGGAGAGAGAAGATCAGAAGGACCGAGTGTAAGACACAGAAGACATATTTCATAATCCACTCATTAGTGCACACGTGATGGGAAATGCTTAGAGGTGTGAATATTTTTAACACTGTGTGTGTTTACACAAAAAATGTGATTTACACAAATCTTCATTTGCTTCTCTGTATGAACTTGCTATGTGGATTAAAACTGGTCCACCATGATTTCTGAGGAGAAACAGAAAAGAGACACCGAGGTCTGAAGAACCTGCTGCTTTGCTTCCTGTGTCCAAAATGGTTTGAAAAAAAAATAAGAAAAAGTGAATGTGCTTCTGAGTTATTAAAAAAATGTGCATTTTCAATACTTGAAACATTTTGACTGGATAACTAGAGAAACACACAAGCAATAAGTAAAAAATCCCTAGTGATGACAAATGGAAAAATTTGAGCGAGATTTTTTCAAATTTCTTCAATGGGAGAAAATCTGGGGGAGCCCCCAGTCATCTCTCTCAGCTTGTGGACTGCCGCAGCACCCTGAGGCCCAGTTGTCCCCCAGTGCAGGGGCTTGGGCTTGGGGTGGCTTCCCCCCCTACCCTGTGGGAAGAAGCAATCAGTGCCACATCCTGCTGCAGCCTCCTTTGGTAACTCTTTTTTTCAGAAAGGGTCACTGTTTGTCAGGGAGCAGTTGGCCCCTTCGCCTGGGGGCCTGCTGCTGGGCAGCATAGACGAACTGCAGCACGCTGGCCAACCACCCTGCCAAAGTGGGTCACCTGCAGCACCCAAATCCACCTTTCTGAAGGACTTTTAGGCTGGCAAAGGGCAGGAGCATCATCAGTTGGAGCATCATCGGTTGGATCATGCTGATCTGTGCTAGTGACAAGGCTGACGGAAACAAGCTGGGAGCAATCCCACATTAAATCATCACGTCCGAGCATCTCAGGCACTCTGCAAGTGCCTTGAGTTTTTCCCATTCTCCTCAACTTATGTTGCACATATGCAGCTCTTGTTTGCCTTCCTGAATAAAATAGCAGATCCACAGCGCTTCGCCGCCTAATGAAACTGAACATATTTAGAACATATGTGAGCCCGCTCATCGCGAAAAGAACCATTTGTGGTTAACGAAGAAAGTATTCATGGGTTTGCTGCTAATTGCAGGGCGGTCTGCGTTTTCTTTCTGAGAAAAGAAAAAGGTAGCGCCGCAGTTGTAAGCACACAATAGAAGCATGGCGCCTTTTTTTTTTTGCTGAGTTTTGATGCCGTTGGATAAGCAAACAGATCCATGGGGCAGGGACACGGACAGGGGGAAAGACACCATTGATAATCCTTATGTGGCTGTACATCAGCTGAAAACCCATATGTTTCTTTTAATTATTACCCACATTGCACATGAAAAGATGGGATATTTTTCTCGCTCAAAGTCGATGGAGGTTTGCCATTTATTATAATCTAGGGGGATCTGCCAGTTGCCAGAGCTGGAGACTGGCAGTTCCCAGCAACTCCCAGACAGCAGCACTGCCTACCACAGCCTCATGAGCAGGGCTCTGCCGTGGCTCGGGGGCCAGCAGAGCCCTCCTCCCCTCCTGGACTCCAAGAAGCTATTTCTTGGCCTTTAAGGGTTGCTGGGAACTCAAACTGCTCATGAGATTAGTCACAAAGGCAATATATTAGGCAATCTACTGAAAGCATAAGGCATTATTTTTTACCACCATGTTTCAATCTACTGCTCTGTGGCACACATCAAATCTCTGCTAATTTTAGAGTATTATATTGTATCAACACAAATTTTTCTAGCCAATATATTTTTTAAGTTTTAATTAATTGATGTGTCTTATTATACCCTACTCTCAAAATTACCCCTGAACCCTCTTCTGCTTCTAAAGGTAAATAATGTTTTTTTCTTTCAAACAGAGAATTAAAATGGTGATTAAAATCTCCTTCAGGAGTATAAACTACTACATCTACACATTATGAAATGTGAAAAAAATCTCTTGTCACTTTCTTTATCAAATTCAGAAAGTCATTGTAATCCCTGGCTTGAGAATGTATATTAGTAAGTGAACAAACTGTTACCGAACAATCAAAAAATTGGCAAGTCCCAAATGAACCCTAAATTAGAAGCAAGTAAACCATCAAGGCACTTGAAGAGACCAGTAAGCGTTTTAGCAGAGAAAAATCAGGATCAAAATATGAGATAAATGCTGCAGGGCAGAATATAAAATTTCAAAGGCTTATTCATATGTTATACAGAGAGTCGAGCTGATGTTACACAGTCAGTGCTAATGTATCTGCCTGAGTGGGAGGCAGACAATCTAATTCAGAGAAAGAATTTAGGTTTTGAATGAGTTTGCAGACGTATGGAGAGTTGCAAGCACTGAGGAAAATGGCTCAGTTTCTAACGAACGAGTGTTACAGAGGGCTGAAGTTTTAATACATTGACTTGGTGCCCCTGGCTGCTGGCGAGATCAGAATCGCTGTAGAGGCGAACTTGCCATATCCCTGCACTCAAATGTCACGTTGTGACAGTTGTCCCTGAAAATGCAGGGCTGAAGGAGGAAACAGGGAAAAGGATTCCATGGACAAACCCCACTGTTCACATTAATACTGCACTGCAAACAGAAGGGTTTGAAGGCAGAACAAACAGTAGTGCCCAGGCAGCCAGGACAGCAAATTTTTACCTTACTTTTGAGTAGTCTGCCCATGCTCAGCTCAGGGGGACTCAGACACAGGTGCTGGAGTGTGCAGTTGGGTGAGTGCCAGCAGGCTGCATCTCGGCACAAGGGGAGGAGAGCTGAGGAGCTCACTGCTCGTCTGAAGCCCAGGCTCCTGCCTCCTTGCCTGGACATGGCAAGGGCCACATGGCATGCTGGGACCAAGACTGCAGCACCATGGCAGCCTTGGGATGCAGGTGATGGCATTTCATCTGGTTACAAGAGACTTCTGCCAGAGCCTTTGGATTTATGGCAATGAACAGTTTCCCAAAGGGTGCCTGAACTGACAAAATCCCAGTGGCTGCACGTAAATAAGCTGCAGAGTTCATGGTCAGTGGAAAGGAGAGGGAGCAACTGAGATACAAAATGCAGACAAGATATTAATTTTTGCCTCTAGTATTTTATGAAGAGGAAAGATTCCCTTTACAGCCGCCTGGCTGCTTTTAAAGAGTACCCAAAAGGGATATATATTCCTGGTTACGTCCTTCTGCCCCACTGCTCTGACAGTCATGTATTGCTCTGCAGACCAAACCCAAACTAATGCAAATGCCTGAAACCAAAGTGCATCCTATTTGATATTTACAAACAGTGATTTAAGGTATCACTGATACCAGGAGTATGCCATGTAGCAACACCATGTCAAACTACAGCCAGTGCAGAAAAAATGTTCAGGGCTTGGGCTGCCATTAAACCATTAACAGGACACCACTGTGGGGAAAACCTGGTTGAGAGGAAAACAAGGTTTTCCACCTCCTGCCCTCACTTTTCAGAGGGACATGAAATACCAATATGCTTGTGCTTGGTATGATGGCCTTACAGCAACTGCGAAAGAAGGTAAGGAAATCATCCAAGTGAGATAATTGTAATGAAGCAAGACTAATGCAGCAGCCCTCCTGCAGCTGAAGTCTCTGACCATCAGCATGTCCTGCCAGGCTCTCATCCTGCTGTCCCTTGCCTAATCGCTGGCCGAGGCGGTAGGGAGCACCGTGCCACCATCGGAGCATGCATCCCGAAATAGCCTCAGCAAGGCTGTTAAGAAACTAAATTACATCCTTGATGTCTGCTGAAATCCAGAGGGTTGGTTTTGTTTACAGGATGGGTAAGCGCCAGTGGACTCAGCTCAGCAAGAATAGAAACCCCTCCATTACAGCGAGGCCGGACAGCAGATGGCGGGAAGGTCACGGGCTGGGTTTGTAACCACAGGGCAACCAAATGCTGACCTGGCCTTTGGGGGCACACAGGCTTAGCCAGCAGGTCCCTAATCACAGGAGGCATTTTGGATGCACTGCTCTCCACCACCCTGCTGATGAGGTGGTGGCTTGGGGCGCCTGGGGGTGCAGGTGGCACATAGGGCTATCAGCATTGGCCTCCACCCACGCTACAGCAGGAGAGAGACACTTGCAGGAAGCCCGTGAGGTCAGCAACAGGTCCTCTGGGCTATTTCAGGTTGGTTATTGCAGGTTATGGCTTTTTCTCCCCCCTGCCATTTGGCTCTAATGTGGTTTGACAGTGAGAGCAGCCAAAGGTGAGGAAGGGCTGAGGTTGTTCTGGGGTCAGGCTCATTTGCGGTGGTAAGAGCCACCCACAATTTCACTGGGAAGGTGGATGATTATCTGCCACCTTCACATCAAACTGAATAGTGTTGCTTGGTGCTGCTTCTGCTGGGGCTGTCCAGACCAACGCACCCCATCACTACCTTCCCACTTTCCAGTGGGACTTCCCAGAGCTTGATTAATTCAGCCGGGTCTTTCAGCCCCTACATACTTCCTGATCAATGCACTCCCAGCTAACAACAGAAGTAATTAAGAGTTCCCAAGTGCATGACCATTGCTTTCCCTTCCAGATATTCCAGTACCACATCCCACTCTGCCCTCCCAGCAAATTTCATCAGGACATTGTCAAGGTAAATGGCTAAAATACAGAGACGGTCCGGTCCCAAGAAGGGTGTTTAAGAAACTGGGCAAGTAACTACCCTCTCATGCTACACATCCCCATGAAATGTATAAAGTCTTTGCTATGAGAGTCACCATCTCTGCTCTGCTTTACTGCCCTTGCCCACCCTGCAGCTCCCGTACCAGTTCTCATCATCACCTGTTTATCTTATAATTTCCCACAGGGTGTTGTATGAAAGGGAATGGAGGACATTGCTTTGGAGAAATCATTCACTAAATAAACAAACAACATCAGTCTGATACCAATCACCTTTGGTAATACCATGCTACATTTTATTACATTTACATTTATCCTTCAACATTATTTCTGGAAAAACACATTTGCTATTTTTCTGGCCTGGCTGTTTCACTCTCTGCTACCCGGTGTGGTGGTTGAGCACTGCAAGGTCCGTGCTGCTGCTGTTAGCATGGATGTGGGGACTGCTGCCTCTGTGTGGTACTACCCACCAGTTCTCACTCCCTAAGTCCCCTCCTGCCTGCAGCACCAGGGAAAATAGAGGCAATTATTTTGGGGCCACTCCAAAATTAACTATAATCCTCGGTGCATTCATGCCCTCGCTTTTCCCCCCCTCTCTGTTTTCTTTTTCTTCATTCCGATAAAGAATTGTGGTTTATTTTCCTTTGCAAGGTCTACAGCAGCCACTACAAGAGAAGCTACTCTTGCCCTTTGCATGATGCTTCATAAAAGACAGTAGCTCTTGAACGTGGAGTGAGCCAGAGAGCATTATTTCTGAGGTACCTCAGTAAGAATGCATACACTATCCTCTACAAATAAGAAAATATTGTCATTGCCAGGTTATCTGTTGCTTGAGAAATACAGAATCCCTATTCCTGTAGGCAGTTGTTCTCAGTTTGATCGAGGAGCGCACAGGTTGCTGTGGCAAACCAAACGTAAGTGCCAGGGTGCAGCCTTGCTGGAGGGTGCAGCTCTGAGGGTGCAGGGGCCAGCTGGGGCAGGGGGATCTGTCATTAGCTCCCTCTTCCTGGCAGGTGTCTGGGATGCCCAAGCTGCCATGGGACTGCACTGCAGCCTAGCCATCTGTGATGCCTTACAGCCCAGTGCTGCTGAGCTCCAGTAAGGGTGTTACATTCTGACCCACAGTTACCCATTCAGGTTCTACCCCATTGGCAAAACTGTTTTCCATGGAAAACAATAGGCTCCTCTGCTAGCCAAAAGTAGAACTCACTCCTATTGAAATGCACTTGACAGGAATGTAAATAAATAGAGATGCCTTGAAACAGAAACATTGGACAAAGGTTAATTTCTGAAATCTGTAAATCAGATGTCAGATCAGATTTGTAAAGTAGGGAAGAATATAAACAAGTAGATGAGAAGACTGTGATTAATGAAAATCAATTAACTATGTAAGAGGGGCTTTTGCAATCTGAAAGGTAAAATCCAGGGACCAGACCTCTGCCAGGTGCTCTTGGAGGGGCAGCCAAGTGGGAACCAAGGGTGGCTGGGGGTCAGGCCCCTTTCACCCTTCCCTCTGGAGATGTGGGAGCTGTGCTGGGTGCTATGCCAGGGACATACCAGACTTATGCTCTGCCCCAGAGTTCTGGGAGGACTGCTGGCTCCCAGGGCATGTGGCTGACACTTGGCTGGGGGTTCCCCTTCCAGCCCCCCTTTCCCCAGCACCAGCTGCTCACCAACGTGGCCAGCCATCCTCCCCAGCCTCAGTCTCAGCTCGCACCAGAACAGCACAGCTGCAGCCAGAGAGAAAGGAAGTGTCCCTCAATGCAGGAAGGTACTTAAAAATACAATCTAAACCTCTAACCCTTGAAAATAATAAAAAATTGGCCTGAGCATGCCACTCTGCACAGGCATCTCCTCTCCCCTGTGGCCCCAGGTGCTTTGGCTGCAGAGTGGCCTCAGGGCTGCTCCCCATGCCAGGTCCCTGGTGCAGCGTGGGGGGCTCGCCTGGCCAGTGTGGCACAGGCCATGGGCTGACCCTGCTGGGATGTGGCATGGCTTGGCCACACCACACCCACCCGCTGAGGCAAAAGCTGTGCTGTGCTGCAATTGGGTTTCCCCTGTCCTGCAGCTATAATTACATTTCTCAGTGTTAATATGTTGAATTAAACACCTACCTCTGGGAGGGGAGAAAAACAGAGGGCTGTGTTTTTTTTCCTCTGCAAGTAAGCAATTTGCTGCATGCTGTAATTTGTCTGCATGCTGTCCTTTTTTTTGGGACACATGTAATTTTGCTTTGATGAATGACACACATTAGTGATAGCCCTCCTTGCTGGCTGGGCTGGGGAAGGAGGCACCGACAGCCCACGGGACGTTTACAAAGAAACTTTGTCAGCAACCACAGGAGCCATGGCCCCTCCAAAGAAAACATTTGGGAGAAGGGGGTTAACAGAGGGTCCATGCTGGTGGCCAGTCAACAGCGATGCTCTGCAGATGAGGAAACCTGAAGGGGAGCAGAACCCCAGCAGGTCATGATTTTGATGGGATTTACCCCACAGCCCCTATTTTTATGTAAAAGACAAGGAAGGTCAGAAGGGAGGTGCCAGGGGGAGTGGAGTCTCAGCACAGGCAGGCTTCTGATGGGGAGGGGGTGTCAGGGGGCAGAGTGATGCCTGCAGAGGGGGCCGACCCCCTGGCAGGCATTGATCTCTCCTGACATCCATCCCATAAGGACTGCCATATGGGCAGCAAATAAACCACTTGCCATATCTCTTCTAATAGGGGCCAGTTGATGGGTGGCAGGAGCTGGAAGCGGCGGTTTGCTGCACAGCCTGCCAGTGAATTCGTGACTCCCATCCAAGCACTGGAGAAGCAACTGGCAGTGGGGGAAAGACCTTATGGCATGCAACAATATTTAGAAAACATTTTTTTTAAAACCTCAGGGGAGGGTTTTCTAAACATCTGAGTTTTCTGTTAATAAGCTCTCTTAAACGATGAGCTTCAGCTCTCCTGATACTGGTGTGCTTCATGGAATGGCCTGTCCTCACCGAAACCAAGAGTTTGGGCACCGCAGCAGGAATCAAAGGCAGAAAGCCCTTAGTGCTGCTGGTAGAGTAGTGGTGCCTCCCTAGTTGTTCAAAATGCTGAGATGAAAGCACAAAGTATTTCCTAACTGATGGAGCTAAAGTATAAACGATGCAGTAACGCCCGAGCAAGGGTGCAGCATGCACCAGGAACTGGGGAGGAATTCCTGAACCCATGGGATGCTTTGCTCCTCAGCTCCCTGCAACCGGAGCACAATTTTGGCCCTCCAACTGAAGGAAAGAGGCTCTCCCTGAGTACGAGAGACATGAGTATGAGCAGTTGCTTGCCAAGTGGAGATGATCATCTCTCCGGCGCTCAGTTTTAAGGAAGGCTGGCTGTCTCGCCTGTGCTGAGGCAGTTCCCCTCCCTCCCACACAGGCACTGCACGGCTGCTGCCTCCTGAGAGCCTCTCACATTGTGATTGTCAGCGCTGGAGTGCACTTAACCTCTCCCAAACAAAGCCAGCCTGGATTCAGACGGGCTCTTCAGTAAAGGTCGCCTGTCCCCCAGTTAACAGAGCTGCCACCAAGCCACCAGGTAGCACGAGTTACTGCATTGTGAACTCACCACAGTCTTCATTCAACTGATAAAATCAAAGATACTAAATCAAAGATCCCACAGTACATTGCCCTGACATTTAATTTTGCAAAATTGACTCTCACAAAGATAGAGGCAAATAAACATTTTAAAGTCAGAATACAAAGCGGGTTACTGGCTTGTGAGAAAGTTTTGACATCTGAAGGCAGGACCTGACCCGATTTGCTAAGTGGTTCCTGCTGCAGGGAGAATTTGCAGGTCGGGTCAATCCTGCTGCCTGTGCATTTGTGAAAACCCACACTCTCACCACGGTCTCCTTCCCTTTGATGTTGGCATCATAAATTTCCAATCTGATAACTAGACCTGTGCAATTCCCTGAATGGCACATGGGCTGTTCCTACGTCTGGGAATGGCTGGCTCAGACCCCTCAAGGCCTCAGCTGGGCAGGAGGTGGGCAGCTGCTGCCTCATCAGCAGCTGGGGGGGAGCAGGATGCTCATCCCACCCCAAAAACATGCTCTGCCATGTGTAGCTTGGTCTGTGCTGGGTTAACCCAGCTGCTGGACCAGCATCAGTCAGACCATGGACATAGCATTTTGGGTGCAGAGCAGCAGGGGACTGCAAGAAGCAGGCAGAGCTGGAGACAAAACCCCAATGGACCAGCTGGATGCAGCCACCTGTGCACCAGCATGCTGGGAATGGGAGGGAACTGACGGCGCTGTGGGGTGACAAGGCCCAGGGCTTTCTGAAGTGATGGGTCGTTTGGGGTGATTGAGTTTGCAGTGTTTTATAAAGCCCTTCAGGGACTGGACCTGTGGACCCAGGGATAGGGGATACTGGGGGTATTGAAAGGGGACAGTGCCAGGGCCCATGGGAACAGGAAACCTGGGCAGGGCATAAACAAATTCCATTTAGCTCGAGGGTAAATGCTATCTGAAAAACAGCTGGGGAAGGCTAATCCAAAACACACACGGTTTTTCTCTGCCTGAGTGTTTAGGAAGACGTGTTCATTCCTACAAATGGGTGTCTGTGCAGGGACGTGTGCTCTTGTGTGGCTGCTGCGGCTGGGGAGAGGGACTGGCCACCACTGAAGAGGGCATGGGAGAGTCCAAACAGCAGATATCAAAACATGCTGGTAGTACACCTGGCCATGAGCAAGGAGAACAGAAATTCAAAAGGGGGCAGCCTAAAAAGACAAAAGTGCTGCAGGGGATATCACAGCAGCAGCTCCAGGGGCCAGAGGAGGCTCTGCAGCTGTGAGCACTTTGGGACAGAAATGCTCCAGTAATTTCTTAGCAGCGTCCTTGCAGCATCGAGAAACAAGGAAAAGGGGCTCCTCATGCAAGACACAGGCAAAGGCATCAGAAGAGGAAAAGGCTGATGACCCAAAGTGTTTACAATTCCAACAATGACATGCCAAACTGCTAGCATTCAACAAATCTGGTTGATATCATTCCTTCCCCCTCAGGCAAGAAGAAAACCAGCTCTTTAGGACAGGACGCCTCTATACAGCCAAACATAACACCCGTTCCTGTGCAAAACTTTGCAGGAAAAGATTAAAACATCCTGTTCTTTCCCAAGCCTGCTGCAAGCACCCTCCCCTAACAACCTCATTGTTCCCCACTGGTACTGGGCAGTGTGCTTGGAGCTTCTGGTGGGGATTTGGGGACAAGGGGAAGGGTGAAGCAGGAGACCCCTCAGTCATCCCAAAAGTTCAGCTTAGTTGGGGTAGTGTCTGGTCACATTCAGTGAGGGACAGCCTGACATGCCATGAGCTGCCAGGGCATATGGCACAGGATTGAAGGGCCATATTTGATATCAGATATGCAAAGACTTTTTTTCTAGCAGGAAGAAAAAATGAGGATAGTGTCAGCCAAAAGCTGTGCTTAGGTCCTCCCCAGGTGGCACGGCATCGGCATGAACATATCAGTTACCCCAGCACTTTCCCAGGATCATTATTTCCCAGCAAAGCTCAGCCCATGATTTTGTCCTTCTGTCCTGTACATACACGGATGCCTCACCATAGCATCTCTTGGATCCTTCAGTGTAAAAATTCTAATTTAAAAATATTTCAAGCTCCACTCTGGAAAATCCCATGTGCACCAGTAAATATGTGCTGGAAGTCAGCAAGTCTGGGTTTTTCCCAGTTGCTGTGTGCAAGACTTGCAGTGTGAAATGAGCTGAGAGCAAGACCTTTAACTGGCTGAAACTGAATCAAAACTGTTGGAGAAAATCTAACTAGAAATGTGACCATATCTGGTATGCTACAAATGCTCATATGCTTCAATTTCTTCATATCACCACAGTCTCCGAGTTAAACCTGGTCCTTGCTGCATCTCAAGGACAGAATGCCAGAGGATCAGCGTGGCATGGAGGTGGCACCGTGCCAGTGGCACAGAGCTACCCTCAGACAATGGGCTGCTCTGATGGCATCAGACTGCAGGAAGGACCAATTGCAAGAGCAGCAGGCAAATCCCGCTTGTTTTTCTCTACCTGTCTGGATAAAAGGGTTGGGATGAAAAGAGAAAACACCAGCTGGTGGGGGCGGGGGGGTCATATTTTGCTGAACTCATGTCCAGCACTTGACCCCTCTGTTGGGGCACCAGTGCCCAGTGGGCAGGAGCAGGGACTCCCTCCTTCTCCCTCACTTTCCTGGAGTTCAGTAATGCAGGTCACCAGAAACATGCCGAGGTGGTCTGTCCCCCTACCTTCTGCAGCACAGGAAAGTAATTTATCCTATCATTGCCAAGATTTAGATATTTACCACCAGCTTGCCTGGCTGGTTGCCTCCAAGCATGGAGCCAGAGGAATAGAAGCCTGCAGGGCATTGTGGTCGGCTTCTGTGAATGGCAAGAAATGCTTCAAGACAATGGAAATAAAAGCACTGGATGAGAAAGCTGGAGAAGCCCCATATTGTTCCTGAGTCCCTAAAACATCTCCCTGGATAACACAATTGTACATAAGAACGAGAAATAGAGGGCAAAGATTATTTTGAAGTGTGAAATTAACAGACTCTTCACCTCCCGCCTGGGGAAAACTTTCAAGGCTTCCAAGGATAAAGAAAAGGACCCAAGGACCTGAGCCGCCTGCGATCTGCTGATGCCACCGCTCCGCCGGCGCTGGAGACCTTGAAGTGAATAAGTAGGGACTCAACAACACCATCAAGGGACAGGGACGCAGAATCCTTTTACAAAACACTGAGGTGCCATTGATTGCCAAGACAACGCCTGAAAAAGCTTCACGGGAGGTGGGAAATGATTGAGAAGCACTGAGGGGTCTGCCCCTCCCAGCTCGGGGGACTGGAGAGAGGCCGGACGGAGGCTTCCCTATGGCTGTAGCCCTTGGGCACATCGTCAAGGAGCTGGGGACAAGCAAAAATACATGGAGCACAGACACCAGCCATGCACAGTGTAAAGTGACTACCCTGTTCTTGCAGCAGACAGGGAGAAGAGAGTCTGAGAAATCAAAACTGTACAAGAACTCATCAGTTAGACTGGATAGTTCTGATCACATATTGCTTGTGGATCTGCATAATTTAAGCCTGTAGGAAGATAGCTGGGAGGCTCACAATTAATGCTTAGAACCTCTTAAAATGAGAACAAGGAAGAGGTGTCAGTACAGTAGCTGCAGAAATAAAGGTATGTTCTGAGAGAAAGGAGGAAGGAGGTGTCAAAAAGGGATTGACAGATTTTTAAGTTTGAAGGAATTAGCATCCCTAAAGAGATATGCGCAAAGGTAATGTTAAAGTAATTCAGCTTTTTATTTCATTCAGTTTAAATATCATTCTGGCACTGGTTCTTCATTCTAACAAGTTGTCTCAGAGATGTTTCTGAGTCCCCAAGCCAGCAGACCCTGTCCTGATCCTGGAGCTCATACTTGGGCTGGGCAGGTACCCAAATACCCTAAACCTCTGTGCAGGGAGGACACCCAAGCGTGTAATCATAGCCAGTCCTGGGCTCCCCTGTCCAGGAGCAAGAGCAGGGTGAGACTGCATCTCTCTGCACTAAATACTTACTGTATTGTTTTTTATCAAGCTGTTCTTAAGTGAGTTTACTGAGTAAGAAGGAACAAGAGATGAATTGTCAGAGACCTTCATTTAGACAAAAAAACCAAAGCAGCTTCTGTCTCTGCTGCCCTTGCAGCCTGACTGCATGCACGGGTGCCTACACTGAACTCTCCCAAGACTCTGAAGCCAAGAGCTTGCCATCTTTGACCATGATACAGGTCATTCCTAGCACACCCAGGCTATGGGCTCTCAAAGACGCTCATTTGCCCCTAAATTCATTCCCACTGGTCTCAATGGGCAGTTGACTAGGCATCATTCAACAGTACCATTGCAAAGGCCTCAGGAACCCCACAGCTCATTGACAAATGCTTTCAGATAGGACTCAGATATTTAGAGAGGTGCTCAAACCCAACAGAACCCCTCAACAGGTATCACAGGATTAACTTTTCATTACATGAAATTTTGCCCTGATATGAAACTCTGCAAACAGGAGAAACCTCAAGGGACACATATGACTGCAAACCACGATGTTGAGCTTGGTGGTACACAGAGTGAGGCTGACAGGAAGGCAAGGTGAAGTAACAGTGATAAAACACAAAAATAAAATTAGAATGAAGAGGTTTATTTCTATTGCCCAGTGCATTCTGGGATTTTCTTCCTTTATTAAATAAAAATTACTTGAAATAGAAGAAGTGAAACAGCAGATCAGTGCAGTTCTGCCCATTATCAAGACACGGGCCTTTGCCAGAAGGCTGAGCAGGGCTTGCAGCCTCAAGGTGCTGGATGACCACTCCTCCTGCTGTGCAGCACACAGTGCTCCTCTTGTCTTGGATGGCAAGGGCAATGCAGAGCCATCCCACTGCTTGCCGACCACAGCAAGTATCCAAAAGAATGGCCCTCAGCCCTGCCTCCATCAGATCCCAGCAACTGCATGCACTGGTTCCTCATGCACTCACTACAAGGGATGTAGTCCTGGATTACACGATATCCATAGACATAAACTGTGGGAACTGCTTCACTTGGGCCCTTAGAATCGTGGCAAAGTTCTACAACTTTCCGCCGTTGAGTTCTCTGTGATTCCAGCTGGGGCGAAACAGCTGAAAAAACACAAGTCCCACAACAGAGTGGAGAAAAACTCTGGGAGGTCATCTAGGGTCAGTGCAGAATTTTTTTTTATTGGTAGTGAAAGACATGAGAGGTAAAGCTGTGTCTCAGAGGACAATGCCACGGAGCATTAGCCAAAAGCTTGCACGTATTAGGGCAAATAGAAATAGGCCATAATCCAAAGCCCTGAAGTCAGCGGAAAGAGTCCCTCTAATTCCAGTGGTCTATGAACCAGACAAATGTGGATTTGGCTGAAAAAACGTTTCATTTCATAGCGCTGTATAATGGAGTCACTCACAGCAAGCCCTTGATGGTTTATGGGACAATGGCATTTCAGCTTCAGAAAAGGAGTGCAAAGATCACCATCAAGAGTGGGTTTGACAGACAAGGTTTCTCTAAACTAATTAGAAAAGGAAGAAATGTGGGAGAATGACAGCTGCCTCTTAAGATAATAGGAAACCTGTCTCTTTAAATGTGCTAGGGTTTTTCAATGCAAACCAGGCAGGACTATAATCAGAGCAGCAGCGGGTCGGATTTAGGTTCAGTACAGTATAATTCCATTGCAGGGGCCATCCAAGAATACTTTGGCAAGCTCAAATATATTGAAATTGCCTTGGCTAGTGGCTTGCAAAATGGCTGTGGAAAGTCAAGATAATTAGAGCATTGTGGAGAGGAGAGACAGTAAAATAAAGGGTAGAAGTCAAAAAAAGACAAGCCAATAAAAAAAAAGGATTGCAGACTGAAGAAAGTTTCAGAACAGAATAACTGAAGGAGAAAGGCATATCCAGCCGATAGGAGTCATGTCATTTCTACAGAAGGAAAAGGACACACACCAAAGAAAAAAAAGACCAACCTCCCAACAATTTGAGATTAATAAATGAATTTAAAAGTGTCAAGCAAAACACAGCTGGGAATTACATCAGGTTTCTGAATAGATTTAAATTAGAAATCAAAGAGGAAGCATAAGAGAAGAAAGTACTTTTGGAAGTAAAATTTTGAGTTGATCCTTGCCTGTTTCGGCCTGAGAGGTAATAAAAAAATCAGTTGTGTAAACTGAGAAGCCTCTCACTGAAGCAGCAGCACCTTAGTCACATTAGCCAGTCTGAGCCTTGTTCAGCCAGGTGCTTGAACCCACACCTAAACACATACATGGCACAGACCATCAACCCCTACAATTACACACTTAAGAGCCCTGCTTAGTATCATGTCCCTTGTTACAGGAACCCTGAGATGACTATACATTGCAAAACACCCAAGCCAACAGGAATTTTGCCAGCAACTACAAGGGGATGAGTTCTGTGGGCATCTATTCTATAAGAAAAGACGCTGCACCAAAACCAGTGCAGTGATGGCACTCTCCCGGTGCTCCCTAGCTCTGGGGTTGTTCATCCTCCTGTATGAAAGCAAACCATGCATTAGCACTGTACTTCACACAGACAGTGTGCTCTCAGCTCTGCCATTTACATTCTAGTTTCCAAATCCTGATTTCTGCTTGTTATTAATATGTCCAACAAAATGTACTTGCATAAGAGTTTGGGTCTACACATACACAGTAACAGAGATGTTTCTCTCCCACACAAACAGAATTATGCTCCTACATATTACTTACACATGTATACATAATTTATATGTGTACTTACTATAAACACAGAGATGTATATACAACTGCCCTTGTGCAGTTCCGTTTTCCACAGAGGAAACAACTTTTATGACTAATGAGTAACATTATTACCCATGTTGCCATGATCAATTACGAAAGCAAGAACGATAAAGAGTTTTTGAGCCTGAGACTGCTGCCCAGCTCTGCGAGCCAGCAGTGGCAGCTGGGGCTGTGGGAGCTGGCCGTGCTTTCAATAAACCCCACGTCCCCCAGCCCTGAGCACGGTGGGCTGTCTGCAAGGCTGGGCATCACTTGACATGAAGCACAGCTTCCTGCAGAGGCCTGGCAGCCCCTGCTCCCCTCTTATCTGCCACCTATACATTCCCTTCTCTCTGCTTGTACTGAGTGACCGGCTGGGTTTTTTAAGGCTTGTGGGCCTGATGCTTGGCTGTGTAAACTGACACAGATGCAGTGGGATGGAGCAGCATCCCTACATCACAGGGAAACGTTGGGTCTTGCAGGCTGGTTTTGCTCACTGGCTGACACAGCTGGGGGATGTCAGCATGTTCCTTCTTATGTCAGCCTTCCCAGCAATTTGCCCCACTATCACGAGATTTTTATTTACTAATACAAACCTTCACAGTAAAGGAAAAAGAGGATTTATAGAGAAACAACAAGTCAGGACAGTGTTCACTCCCAGCTGGGACAGGCAGAGTACATTGCCGCAGGTAGGGACTTCTCATGCCTCGAGATATGAGAAAACTGCTCATTTTCAGAGGTTCACTAACTTTTATTTCAAACTTGGCATTACCCAATTCCCCTCACCTTCCTCTAAATCAAGGGCTTTTGCCATGGGTGGGAACAGATTGCGAGACCAAACAGACTGATTGTCTCTTCAGCTTGGAGATTTCTCTCTTCCTCTGGCCTTGCTCTGGTTTTCTAATCAAAGGGAAGAGCATGAAAGCAAAGAACTTCTTCCCAGACTGGTTTAGACACCCAATTGATGGAGAGCTGCTGCATGTAACAGCATAGCAACACTGGTGGTGCTCTAGATGAGAACAACCTGTGTTCAGTGGCACGACACAGCTAGCTTGAACTGGGGAAATCATCACCAAACAAAACACTAACTACAGCCATTGGCGGTAAATATCCTCCGGGTGTAGACGAGGGACTCATGGGCCACAGCCCTGTGCTGCAACACAAGTTTGCAATGTAGCTAAGCCTGCCTGGAGAGGCACATTTTGGACAGCAGCTAAGGCTGTCCTTGAGTAAGGCTCAAATGTGTTGGGGCGAGTGGTGTAGAGCTTCTGCACAGCCCCACTGTCAGCTGCCCCTGCCCAGCCATTAACGAAATGATCTCTGCCAAATGGACACTGTATCCACAGCAGCAGTGGCCCCACCTCAGGCTATCCTGCGGCTGTTTCATCTCACAGGCTGTGACAGACACAGGAGTACAGAAAAATGTTTCTCACTTCCAGCCACGACACAGCTATAGCCTGTCCCGAAAGCTTAACACATTTGCAGGGAGCACAATGAAAATTTTATCAGGCAGCTGTTCCCTGTGGTCCTTGTGGGGACTTGTCCCAGTCCTAGAATCTCCCTTTGCCTGTGCCAGCAGGCTCGAGGTCCTGAGATGAATAGTTTTAATGTGCAACATGGAAAAAATATTACCTGGAAATGCCTGGACGTGCAACTCCTGATGCAATGAGCATCAGCCCCACTCTCTTTTCATCCTCATAGATGTGCTTCATTATTAACTTTTCATGTGACAACTGTTTGTGCACTAAGAGTGCTTCACAAAACATAAATATTGGAAGTGAGGACTTCTAACAGCCTGTATTAGGGGGTCCAGCCTTTTAAATGATGGTGACTGGGAAATTGGAACACAAGTCAAAGAGGTCTGTTCTGACCATCCTATCCTTGTTTTCTATTCTTCAATTAAACCATTGCTTTTAGCTATTCGTTTTTATCAGTATTATATAAAACTAGGACAGAGTAAATGAAAATTTATAATTTATAAACAATCTGGGGGAAAAAAAATCACTGAATTATTTATGGCACTTTTGAAATATGTGTTTGTTACTTGTACAAAAATTAGTTGTTAGGTCTTAATCACAGCAGTGCCACAAATATGTTGGAAATTAGGACTTACAAACCTGCTTGTTTGGAAAGAAAAAAAATCCTGTAACTCTACCTACAATTGGAAAACCTAAACCAAACTGATTCTGAATGGTTTAGTCAAACAAGTGCCAATTATTGAATAATTCTCTGACCTAAACAGAAAGTTATTGTATATGGAAAGATTTTTTTTTCCCAGAGAGTACTTTATACCAGATGCCCTTTTAAATTGTTTTGAATTCTCTGTAGGCAGTAGATAACTAAACCTACAGAATGTAGTAATGGCAAAAAGGAAGCAATCAAGTTGGCCACTTCTAGTTAAGAGTCATGGAAAAGGCATCTGTTCTATATGAATTGCAGACTATAGGAACTTTGACAGTTCATAGACCAGACTTAATTTATTAAACTAAGTTTCTAATATAAACAGTAATTCGTTTCAGGCACTGACACTGAAGGTCTGGATTATGTGAATAAAATATAGAAACCTCCACTGGCCTCCTGAAAAAAGGTAGTTCTGCTGCATAGGAAGAAAATAACTGAGTGTGCCTCAGCAGCAGGCATCAGTGCTGAGACCATGCCCTGTGTGCACTAGGCACCCTCCCTGCAACCCTGGTCCAGCACAGGTAATGCTGGTGGTGTGTCCAGCTGGCATTCCTGCCCACATTGAGCAACCCGGGTGCAGAGGATCCTCGAGATCAAGGATGGCAGCTGTCAGATATGTTAGCAAAACCGCAGTTTGAAGTCTTCAGAGAGACGTTCATTTGCAAACAAAACAATGACTAACAGGATGAACGTTGGGGAAAAAAGATTGAAAGAGGAATGTCTCAGTGCTGCACGCCTGCTGCTTATCTGGAAAGGCTATTACCCCAGACTATGCCAGGGCACGGGCTTGTCAGGCACCCACATGCCCAGCCACCCCCACACCCGCCCCAGCAGTATAGGGGACACGATGACAACTGGTGCCTGCAGTGTACATGCACACGTGCATATGAAAATAATGTCTCAGTGGCAGTTCTGCTGGTGCAGAACACCAAATATTACTATGAAGTACCCAAGCCAAATTAAATACTTAAAGCATGATTTACGGGAGACTTTGTTTGCCCTAACTTCATCCAGGTCTGAGAGCAGCACAGACCAGGGGTCTCAGGGCCTGATGTCAGCAAATGTTTATCTTCAAGCACTTTAGTAATTCAGGTGAATTCAGGAGGACTATTTCACTGCTTAAAATCAGGCAGGTACCTAAACAATTTCCTGAATCGAGTTTACATTCATCTCAAGTTTCAAGCACTGGCTTTGCTGCAGCTTTGACAAAAAAGTTTGGTCGTAACTCAGAAATCACACACAACTATTTCCTTATGTCATCAGCCCTCAGCAAAGATTGAGTATGGAAAACCTCAGTTAGGGTTTTTCCGCTGCCAAAAGAAGTTACGGAAGCGAGTAATGAGATGAAAGTGTTTTGCATCGGTTCTGACTGGTCCATTACGGGTGGTGAAAATAATGGACCAAAGTTTCTGGTGGCCAGAGTGTGAAAGCAACCACCCAGCCTCCTCTCCAAAAGCCAAAGAGGAGCTCCCTGTTGCCCCACACTCGGGCAGGAAGCAGAAGGTGGCTTTTGTGCAGCACTTTGCTCAGGCTGAACCCGCCACGTTGCCAACCCCAGCTAATTGTTTGATTCCCCATCTCATTTGCCTGAGAACAACTGAGAATGTGAGACAGCGCAGGGTCTATAAAATCATTAATTGAATTACTAGTGTGGAATAAGTAGCGCATCAATTTGAATTCACCATCATCCCCCTCCTCTCTTCCCCCGTGTTTTAGAGACCAATCCTACTGTTGATATGTGCACAGCTTCGGAAGGAGGCTCAATAAATAGATGTGCTATTCCAGCTAAACAAATTTATTTTTCCAGCTGTTCTACTGAATTAGTAAATTGTAATGTTGACTTCAGACTATCTTCCCCATAAAATATATGCTGGCCTGTATATTTTACTGACACTTCTTTTGTGACACCTCATTAAGGGCTGATCCAATCTGTATCCCATTCTATTGGAATTATGCTTTGACCCAAATGAGCTTTGGACCAGAATGCAATATTGACTCAATACCTATATTATATTTTACTGTTGAATCATTAGTGAGTTTTTTGTGCAGTCTCTCCCGTTACTTTGTTTTCTAAGAGATTTTAGGGCAATAATAGCAGGTACGAATGGGCTTGGAATTTTGTGCCAAATGTGCTGTCTGAGCATGTGGTTTCACTGGCACATACTGATGACTGCTTATCTGGGAAGCAATCAGGAATTTTTGTCCAGCCTTGATATGGACAATTCTCTTCAGTCTGCCTCTGTGCTCAAATGGACTGAAAAGCTTTTAGAAGGTTTGTTTTGCCACTGTTTGGCATCTTCCATTTCATTTACACCAATGCATAGTAAGCAACAGTGTTACTATCTCCCAACATCAGTATTTTGATTCCTATGTTAATATCAATTAATTCTGGGCTACAGTTCAAATTACCATTTCAAACCAGCATCACATTTCAGCTGGCAACAATCAGGTGAAGCTGAGCCTTGTGAGCTTTGCCCTGTAGCTCCATGTAGGGCAGCACAGACGCAGGCACTGTAATTTTGGGGCTCCCTGCTGGCTGGGTGGGACAATCCACAGGGCAGGGACAAGTCTACAGGCACCCTGTCTCCAGGCTTTACCAGGCACTGAGCAGAGGCTGGCAGGTTTGCCAGCCCAAGTTCAGAACAACCCACATGTCACTGGAATCTATTGGCTTTGGCAAATCATGAGATTCCTGTGAAAAGCGGGTTTGGTGGCAGATTCCTTGTGAGGTGCTGCTGCGCAGCTCCATCCCAGCCAGCAGGAACCGGGACCGCTTCTCATATGCTCCTAGTCTGAAGCAGCTGCCATTTACAATGCTTGAAAGAAGCAAATGAAGACAAAAATATATGTTGATGTTGTCCCTCCCAGACTAAGAGGAAAAATTAACGTTTGTTGTAATGTCGATAAATACACGCAGTTGTTCTCATCTGCACTTTTAACTTCCTTGAAAGGTTTGGGTTCTCCCAGCATCACCTAAATAGCCTTTGACGGCAGGGGAATCAGCCTGAAGCCTAAACACAACGGTCTAAGCGTCGGAAGGATGCCGCCGGGCAGAGGGGAGGGACAGAGGCAGCTCCCCGTGCCCCCTCACCGGCGGCCCCCCGGGATGTGCGGGACGCGCAGTCCCTCGCCCGCCGGTGGAGCGAGCACGGGCGGCGGCGGCTGCTCAAGCTGAGGGGAAGGAGCGGAGGGGACCGGGGACCCGCCGAGCCCGGGGCGGCAGCGGCAGCGGGCCGGGGCTCGGTCCGGGCTGGCGGAGCCGGGGGACAGGGCGGGGAGGGCACACGCAGCAGCAGGGACCGACACGCTCTCTTCCCTCTGCCGTGAAACAAACCCCGAACAAAAACAGCGCCAAACTTAAAAACAAACAAATCAAGAACAAATAACACGCTTCTAATGTCCTGATGCGAGAGGGATCTAATACCATTTCCACATCCATTAGGCGAAGGATTTTGCATGTTTCCTCACGAAGAGTGAGCATTTTCAGCCGCTTTCCCTTAAATTAAGATGACAGGTTACCGCCGCACAGTGTCGTTAATCTTTTTCTAAAAGCTTAATGTTACTACTTAGTAGTTTACTAATAAATCTGAGAAAATATGTAATGTCATTTTGGTTTAGACACAGATGGATGACTTTTTTAGTATTTGTGAAGTTGTAAAACAGGTACTGCCACGGCGCTCGGCAGAGGGAGCGGCACTCGCTGTGGTTGCTGTATTCCTTTCCGCCCCGGGGCCACGGCGCATTACACCATTCACGTGTTCAAAACCAATTTAATACTCTGTCATATATACTCCACCAGTAACTGGCTTTCAGCTATCTTTCATGCAAGATGTATTAAGAATGGTTAATTCTCATATACTTTCCATTACTTTGATCCTAATTTTCATTATTTTGACCTTTTTTTCACCTGAAAATATCCTGGTCATAACCTTTTAGGATTTTATCTTTTTAAGCATGCATCAATGCTTGTGATCCTGCACTTGATTTTGCTGCTGAATTCTCACTGGTTTGTGGATTTACTGCTTTTGATGCCATACAAGTGCATTTAAGTCAGTAGCTGGGACGTGACCACACGCTTCCCTTTTGTGTGCCACAGATGATGGGAGACAATGCATCTTCATGGGGACATCCTGACAGGCAGCCTAAATGAATGAGGACTTGACTGGCTTTATTGTTGGGCAGTTTTATTTTACTGTCCAGGAAATGGCTGACAAAATTGGAAGCAAACAGAGCCATACAGGAGAAGGGACCTTGCCCTTACAGTGGGATGGCCAGCTGCTGCTGCATCTGCCTTGCATCCCCCGTGCACCACTGAGAGGCTTGCCCTGAGATTCCAGTAGCACTAATCCTCCCTTTACTGGTAGGTCTGTCCTTGCCCATATGGAGTAGGCATCCCTAAGAACCAGTGGTTACCAGCAACCTGCAGCACCGGGGGCTGCATGCACAGCATTGCATCAGCAGTTCAAGGAGAGAGGGCAAGGGCTGCCTGCTGCATTCTGCCATGATGGCTCCTGGTCATCTTCCCACCAGGGGTGGGAGAGCAAGGCCCTGAGGGAAACTCACACAGTCCTAGTTTTGAAGCCAGCTGATGTTTTTGAAAACCCAGGCTCTCTGGGGATGGCCTTGGGCATGAGTTCTCCCATCATATTGGTGTAAAGCAGGAGTAACCCTGGCAAAGTAAGCAGGGTTAGTGTAAAACCAGTATGAGCAAGGAACAAAACACCTGTGATACACCTGAACCAATCCCACAAAGAAAAACGACTTGCCCCACAGCACATGCCTTTCTGAAGGCGTTTTTGCCCATGTACTGTCACTACAGACAGTAACAGAGTCTTTTAGCTCTCCGCACAAGTGGCACAACCCATTCTGCAGAAACACAGTGCCGCTCTGGAGAGAGGAGGCAGCCTATAAGAGGGAGGGAGCAGAGAAGAAAACCCCTATTTCCATTCTGGTCATTGCCTGATGCTGCACAGGTACTGACAGCAGTTGCCCTTTGGAGGGGCTGCAGCTGTGCAGTGTGAGCGGGGAGCAGAAATGTAGACAAGGGGCCCCTGCTTGGTTCCTCTGGGGTGGGGATAAGCCCCAAGCAGGGGGGCAGGAGCCTGTGCCTACCCTGCCTGAGGCCCTGCAAGGGCTGGCCCCATGCTGCACCATTCAGGGAGCCAGAGGCTACTTCCCCTTTATGGGAATTTTTACAAGAAAAGCCTAGGCAGCCCATTTTGTACTTTCTAACACCAGATCCTATCTATATTCTTAGGTGCTCCTAAGGCCTCCTAATTATTTCTTCCTGGTCAGTTTTACTTCTCCTTATTAACTTAATAGGTTCTCTGATGAGCAGAAGCAACTGCAAGCATCCAGAAGCCACCAACAAATGACCCTTCTCATTTAAACCAGAACTCACGATTTTATGCCGCTGAACTATGCATTTTTTGCTGCACAATAGATGGCAGTAGAGAAAAAAGGCTGAGACTAGACAATTTATAATTTGGAAGATGCAGAGGATTTTTTCCCCCTGTCAAATCACCGTACAGTATTTGTTGCTTTCTTCTCAACAGAGAGCTTTCCTAGAAAAGGCAGTCTGGGGCGGATGAGGCTAGATGAAATAAAAGATTCATGCATGAATAATTAACATATTGGAGGCCTCACTTGAACTTGTTGGCTTACCCAGATGAATGAGTTAACATGTTGGAGATTATTATAAAGAGGGACTATTCTGCTCCAGTAGATCAATTCAGCTGAAAATGATGAAATATCGATGCACATATAAATATATGCTTGGTACTTAAAAATAATCCTTCCAATAAGTATAGTCATATTGGAGTTCTGCTACGCTGACAGTCGCAGCGACAAGATAAAAAGATTTGGCATGAGTCATTCAGTTTGACTTTTGCACTGAAATGAGATGCAAGCCTGGGAACTCGCTTTATGTAGGGCAGCCGCCGCGCAGGCGGGCAGCTCCCACCTCCCCGGTTTTGTGGCGCGGGGGAAGAGTGGCGGCAAGTGGAGCAAAGGCACCTCCAACTTCCATACAAAGGCTGATGGATAAATGCACAGGGCTCTCCTGCTACTCCCCTCCACCCTGGCTGCTGCCACGTGCAGGGGCTTGCCTAAGAGCTGAGATGGATGCCCAGCAGGGCATCGCCCGGTGGCCACAGGGCCCGTGCAGGCGCTGGCAGAGAGCGTTGGAGTCTGCCATTGACCCTGCA
This sequence comes from Pseudopipra pipra, assembly GCF_036250125.1. Classification (NCBI taxonomy): domain Eukaryota; kingdom Metazoa; phylum Chordata; class Aves; order Passeriformes; family Pipridae; genus Pseudopipra; species Pseudopipra pipra. The sequence goes on from NC_087555.1 coordinate 11,121,381, forward strand.
CCGAGCAGAAAGTGCCCCTTAACTGTAAATACTCGTGGTTTGCCAGTCTTTTTAATTTAGCAAATGCTTTCCATTACAGCCTGCTTCTTTGAAAGCTAATTGTTGCAAAAAGGAGTTTTCCTTGTACATCAACATCAAATTCATGCTAACCATGATAGGGAGAGAAAATTTAATTACAAACTTTAATTCTTACCTTAGCTTTACTAATTTTTAACTGTGCCCAATAATAGTGAAAACCAAACTGGCAAAAATGCAGGAGATTAAATTCACTGCAAAGAATTTGCTAGATTTCCTATTCAAAAGTATGCCACAGCTTTCCTGCCTATCCATATCTTTCTATAGCTCACCGCACTAATAGTAAAATAAGGTTGGGAAATAAAACCGTAGCATCACTTTTCCATGCCTCCATTAGATTACACCTTTCTGATGCAGGTGAACAGAGTTGTGGTGAAGCAGGGAGCTTGAGCCATGCACATTGCTTGCAGAGTGCTTGGAGTGCAAAGGGATGGCAGCCACAGGCTGGTGCTTAGCAGGGAGGGGGACTTGGCAAGGCGTTTGCAAACTGAGAGCGCAGAGCACCCCGTCCTAGTTGTGCCTCTCATTGTATTAGCTGTGTAGGAATTATTCCAGAATCATTTTTCTTTCACCCAAAGCTCCTCTAACACTGTCGCAGCCACCTCCCTGCCACACGGCATGTCACACTGTAGCCCTTGTGCTGAGCAGGAGCAGCACAAGGTCTCTCTGGCACTTGGCACCAGGCAGACAAGGGGTCCTCCTCGTGTAGGTTTTTCAGTTTTCAGAGTTAAAGATGAGAACATGACACTGTCCAGGACTGCTTCAAAAATAAAAATAGATTGGAAGTACTTTGGAGACGTTTCTGCATATTATCTCTGAGCTGCACAGTTCTGTCAAGCAAAACATCATCTTTCTTCAGTCAATGCATAAACATAAACCAGATATAACAGGGCACGGAATTCGTGTGTGTGCAAAAATTTCTGATTTCTACGTACAACTCAATTTTTGACAAGCTTAAAGTTACCATTAGGAGAAGCTGTGGGCAAAGCAGAGCTTTTCTTCCAGGTCCAGCAGTGATCCAGGGCTCACCAGATGCCTGTGGCCAGGCCTGGGTTGCCAAGGGTTGACAAACCCATGGTGACAATTGAACAGCACTTTTCTATACACAGGTCCCCCAGCTGCACACATATTAATAAGTTGATGCACTTAATTCACATGCACCTTTAGTAAATCAATACTTCCCAAAATCTGGGCAGCAAGCAGCACAGGGATGCAGAACATGCCTCTCAGCTATGGATGTATTTAGCTATCCCTAAGGCCACTCCTCAGCGTGGGCACAGGAGGGAGGCAATCCTTCTGACACCCAAGTTCCATGCTTCAGAGGGTGCTTGCTGATGAAACCATCCTGTTCTGCAGACAGTTCAGGGATCCGGTAAGAAAACCTTCACCTGCTAACAATATTTTTCCACTTAGATCTGTTCCTAAAGCTTATTGCCACATCAAATCCCATTATAGAAAATAAGGAAATGTTAAAATTAAGAACTAATGTTCACATGAAACAATTTTTTTTTACCATTTCCTTCAGCAAACCAATGAATGTTTAACAGTTGAAATTGCTTTGAAACAGCAATAAATTATTTCATGCATACATGCCAAATATTAAAACCAGAAGGTTTCTTAATATGAAGTCACTGGTACCAAGATTCATTTTTGTCTTTGTTAATTATCTACTTGTTTATTAGCTTAGTTTCACTGAGGAGCTGCTGATATCCCCAAGTTAAGGATTTTGGAGCTGTTCACAGGATGTAATAATACAATTTTATTGGATGCTTGTTCAGAAAGTGTTTTTAGTTGTTTGCACTTGAGCTGTAAAACTGCCATTTTGCTCAGCCCAAAGCCCCCTGCACAGATCCCTGCTGGCCTGTGTCTCCTCAAGACAGCCATGGTGTCTCACAGTGCCACAGGCATGGATGCTGAGAGAAGGCAGGATGCTGTCCTGGCACTGCAACTCAAGCAGATCTCTCCCTTTAGCCAAGACCAGCCTCGTCCAGGGCAAGCCTGCCCCAAGGCCATGCTCCCTGCAACCCAAGAGGCGCTGCTCAAAGTTGTTTTCTGAGTAGGCAAAACCAGAGACCCAAACATTGCTGTTGATTTAATATTTAAAATTTGGGAAGATTTTTTTTAATTATTCTTTTTTTATCAGCAGATTGTGAATTCTCTCGTTAGCAAACTGCTTTAGGTTGCAAGGATTTCCTTGCAGGAAAAGCAGTCGCACAGGCTCTGGGAGTATGTTATTGACTAAATAGCTTTTATTACTATCATTAAAGAGTTATTCCCTCAAGTACCACCTCTCAGAGCTGGGGCATTGGAGTCAACTTTGGGAAAAAAAAAAAAAGTTTCCAGTTGTACTGACTGCAAAAAAAGGCTTCAGGTACTTTTGGGGTGAGAAAACAATGCCTCCAAACTGCACCATTTAGCAATACCTCGTGGTGCTCAAGCCAGCCTCATCACTCTGGAGTACTTGATGTGCTCAATACTGCCAACATCCAAACCAAAAACATGTCTTCCCACCCACCAACCTGCCTGAAGCACCCACTGCCTCCAAAGGGTCCTGCCCATCCTACATGCTGCAAGTGCCTTTGTGCCCAGAGCAGCACGACCAAAGGTGGGAGCAAGGAGCCACAGGGCAATGCCCACCTTGCCCTGACAAAACGTGGGCTGCTCCATTTGGGTGCCTGTCCCTGTGCCATCTGGGTAAGAAGAGAGCACTAGTTACAGAGCAGGCTGCTGCTACAGCAAAGGCTGCGGCAGCATTTCCACAACAAACCCCTGCTTGGGGGAATTTTCAAGCGTGACCGTTAAGCTTTGCCCTGAGCCTAACATGTGGCTTTAAACCAAGGACTTGGCCTTTTTCTGAGCAAAACCACATTTTCTTCAAACTGAAGCCCTCTGAATGAAAGGCACTATAGCCTTTCTTAAAGCAATACCAGCGTGATAGGTAAGATGGGGCAGGTCTCAACTGTGGTTTGACACCTCCTTAGTCGGGGGAGCACAGCCAGAGGACAGCATCAGTGTTACAGAAGCACACCTCCCTGATGCCCACTGGATGCTAGGAAGCCCCACGGGCACACTGCACTGCACCTTGCTGAGCTGCAGTGATCCAAGGCACTGCTTTGACAAGGTCACTGGGAGAGAGGCTAGGAAACACATCCTGGCTGCAGGCAGGCTCCTCTGACCTCCTGAACAAAGCTGGTTCTACTGAGTGTGGATATGTTACATAGAACTTAGGGCAAAAGAATGTTGTCCTTCCTCAAATACAGCAAATTACTCTTCTAGAAATGTTTGTAAGAATTTTTCAATGCACCTTCAGAAAATATCAGTTTTGTTTTTGAAAGTCTGCGATATTTTGAAACTCAACTTTTCCTATTGCCGCTCAAAACACACAGAAGTTTAACGCACTGAGAATATCACAATTAAAAAAAGATCCTATAAAAAAAAGTAAACACATTTGACCTACTTTGGTCCTTCTCAGAGGCAACACAGGTCCTGTGCTGCAGCCCTCCGCAGGGTGCATGCTCCTCTGGCCTGTGACAGTAACTCAGCTGCAGGTTACTAGCAGACTTAGAGATGTGCTTTTCCAGAAAGATAATAATTTTTGGACATGTGTGGCAGATGGGAGTGTTAACTCATAGTGCTAGGAGTTAACCTGATTGTATTATAATGTGATAGCTCCACAGCTAATGCCCATCAGCACTGTGGGCCATTTACTTTATCATAAAATAAAATTAATTGAGTGAAAATAAATTGCAGAGAGATACGGAAGAATTTGAGACCATATACATGAAATACACAATAGCCCAAGTCTCCCGTGACACTTATCTTCATTAGGGAGGCAACAATTATTAATTCTCTCTTTAAAAATATATATCCTGAAACTTGCAACAAGATTTACCTCACAGACTGTGGATGCTGATATGGCTACACAAGCACTAACATTTCTTTTTCTTTGAAGAAGGATTCTCAGACTCAGCAAAACATTACAATAAGGTTGGCTGCTGTGCCCATATCCTGGTGAAGCATGCCCAGAGCCCTCGGGAGGTGGAAAGGGGTATGTGGGGGGGCCTGGTGCTGCTGCAGGAGCAGCACAGTGTATCCCCCCAGTCAGGTGAGCAGCTCAGGCACTAGAGTTAGCTAATGGGCTGCAATATTTCTGATGGAGAATGTTTATTGGAGTGCACGCATGCATTTGCCAAGTATAGCAAGGTAATGACATTGAGGCTTATTGATAATACAGTTATAATTCCATGTAATGACCAACTGAGTGAAATGATACAACCATCTCTCCTTCATCTATTATCCTCCTGTCCACAGAGATTTCTCAGTTAAGGGCTGTTTATTTCTGCAGTAAGACATAGAACAGATATGCAGAATATAAACCTTTGTATTAGGACTCAGTAGTATATTTTTTTTCCTTCCAAGTCATTTAATGGCATGTAATTTTGGGGATCAGCTTTCTGGTTGTGTGTGAGCTAGGAGTCAGAAATGTAGCCATGACCACGGTGCCAAGTGAGAAGTAACCACTGTGTCTGATCCTGCCTGCAGACCTGTGCTCTCACTCAAGAGAAGCTTTTATTTCTCTTCTTATAAGCCAGTAACAAATTCCCACGAGAGGATTTCCACTTGTGTTAGTGATGATATTTTACAGGTCACCATTAGTTAGTTTCCCTAAAAACAAGTAGGGCAAAAGGGTTTTTTCTTTTCCTTTCTTTTTGACATCTGTATAGTGGCAGTTCCTCAAGCTGTCTGGTGTCAGCTCCATGCTGAGGAGCAGCATGTGGGCAGCCTGTCTAGTGCTGGTACACACAGGCATCAATGGATGTGCCAAGAGTGCTGCTCATGACACTGCTGCCCCAGTTCCCTGCCAGGTCCTGCCCTGGGCCCCTTCTACTCCTCCGGTGAGGCCAAGGATCACCCACAGGGCTGTTTCTGCAGCCTCAGACACCCTCTGGCTCTGGCTTTTACAGAACTGCATTAAAATTCACATCTACTGACAGCAAACCACATTGGCAGCTTCTGCACCTACTGAGCAGTGCCTACAGGTGCAGGTGTGAGACTTCACTTACAAACCCACCCTGCTGAGTGCCCCCTAACGCCGCTCCCCCTGGTTAACTTGCACCAGACACAGATTTTTCACCTCCAGGTGACATCTCCAGCCTGGCCACTGAGAGGCTGGGTAGTAATAAACCTCCTGAAGTGCTGGGTGAGCAGGAGAGCCCTTTAAACTCACAGGCATTTCACTTCATTACTGAAGACTTCATGTGCCTTTTACATGATGAGTTTTGTTCCTGGCTCTTAGATTTCCGTACTGCTCAAGGTTAATTGGATATATTTAATAGAAATAGCCATGTTTGAAAGAGTTGCATACATCTGCCTCCCTATTTATAGGAAGGGATAACCTGCAAGCACTTGACCAGTGTAATGACTCCAGGTAGCAAGAACCCAAAATCGGATTATATCCCCCACAATTTCATTAGTGCTGCCCAGTGACTGGGGTGCAGGTAGCAGTTATTGGGCTGCAGCACAAGGTGAATGCTCAGTAGCAAAACACAGTCTTTGGGCACTGCTCTGGACATGCAGGAAAACAGATAAGATGCAAGGGATGTGGTTTAATTAGGCCACAACTTTATTAAGTTAACTCATCTGGGATCTATCCAGCACAATTCTTTCTTTAAACACTCCCATATGGTGGAGAGTTGCCATTAGCCCTCCTGCTCCCCACAGCTGGTAACCAGTCCTGTGCTGGGACTCTGCCACCCATAGCATGTACAAGGGTTAGGTCTTCATTTTACAAGGGAAGAGGCACCATTGCTGCCACAGATGCCATACCCAGTCCCAGCTCAGCTTGACAGGGAAGCATCCCACTTTGCTCCCACAAGGACAGCCTGTGGCATGGCACCTGTCTGTCTCTGCCACCCACCCCAAGGCCACAACAGCCCAAAGATGCTGCTGGCATAGGACAACAGCGAGCAGGGATAAATGACCCCTCAGATGCAAAGGAGAATTAGCATCCTGGAAAACGATATTTTTGAAAAAATTGTCTCTTTAATCCTGTAGGAAGAATGTAACAGCCAAGGTCTATTTTAGAGAGGGAGATCTGTTTCCAAGGGAGAAAAGAGCTAGGCTTCTTCCAGCTATTGTCCGCAGCATTGCATAGCAGCCAATGCTGGTTTTTTTCCCTCCTGACAAAATGCAGACTACCTTCACATTAGAACATTTTGGTGACTTTAATTACCCACTTGTGTGTGTTTGGGGCAGAGAGAGAGAGAGAGTCCTGAATGCAGAACAGACATTACTCTGCGCTGCCAAGTCCAGGGCTGCTCACCAAAGTGCAGTGAGGGGCTCCTCCCTCACTTGCACCTTCCCACCACCGTGTCCGAGCCCAGCAGCGTCACTCATGCTTTGATGCAGAGATATTGCCTACACGTGGGTCAGGAGTAGACAATTTGCCATCTCTCTAGGGGCTGAGTTTGCCATTTTCCTGACCAAAATTCAGTACAAAAAGTATGTCTGTCTCCCCAGCTGGGATGGCATGACATGGGTGGCAGGAAACAGAACCCGCCTTGAGGTTGCTCACTGGTGTGGTGCAACGTTTCCACAGTGTAACTTGAACTACTTTAGTGTTTGTTGTGTCATGGATGCTCCTTTTTTACACAAACCATCACAAGTCAGAGGAAAAAGGCATCATCTGTTGCATGACTTTGTTATTATATGCTGGTTGCACTGGAATCAGCAGCATCATGCCCAGGATCCACTGCAGTGCCACATGTGAGGCTGTACTGCAGTGTAATGGTAGCTATTCCTCCTGCCATGTGACCCTTGTTCTTTGCTTTTCTCACACAGAGCATTATGACTTCTTTGTTTTTTTGTCTTTCAGATTATTATAAGCCTTTACTTGGCTCCTGCAAACCAAGGTCTTAATCAAGCTCAAGGCTAAATTATGTTGGAAATCCTACGAGGGAACAGAAGCAATGCCAAGCTGTGGATTCCCGGACAGGGCCCAGCCTCTGACTCAGCAGTTGTGCGGCATTGTTTATTTTGAGCTAAATATGTATATGTACCTATAGAGATAGAGCATGCATGTGCATGAGAGAGAGCTGGGACAGTCAGCAGCCCCATCCTAAGCACCAATGCTGAGGCTGCTGTTGCTGGAGCAGCCAAGGTGTGCCTGTGTTTCAGCATTTCAGTGTTTCAAGAGAGTGGAAACATGTTTCTCCCATCATATTAAAATCTTGCTCTATCTTCTTTCCATCTCTTCCTGGGGTGTTGATTCTAGGTCCCTGCAAAGCAGTGGGAGTCACGACCTTCCAATAAAGTCTGTCCCCCAAATCCAGCCTTTGGGAAAGGGAGCAGTTCCATACAAATACAGCAACACACGTCACATTTCTTAGGTGACACAAGGCTTCCTCCAACAGAAGGATTGTATCATGCTCTTTTTGCTGATGAGCGAGTGTACCTTCCGGGGAGCCCAGAAATCCCCAAATCTCTGACAAATCCAACACTGAACCTGCTGAGGGGCCAGAGGAAACCATGCCTGTGTTTACCTGTCCATGCTTTCTCATCAAGGACAATTTGAGGTGACAGGTGAAGTGGAGGACCTTGCACCCCTTTCACTCAGAGCAGGCTGATGCCACAGACCAGTGGTTGAGCCCAGGGATGCAGCAGCCACTGCTCCCCCATTTTTTTTCCCTTGCTAACCACTCATCCACCTTCTGAATGTCACGCCTAATGCAATGTGGCTGTCATCACTTGTTGACACAGCACCACATATATGCAAACTCAATATCAGATATACACAAACCCAGTAAAACCCCAAAGCTCAGCAGCCACCTGACTTCTCTCTGCAAGAGAGCCCATCCAACAGGTTTCATAAACCAAACGCACAACATCAAGGGGCAGTCAGAATTCAAGCAATAGCCTTAGACCTGAGGTATAGCTACTGTGCTTTTGACAATAGTTTTCTTCCAAGCTGTAAATACACATTTAGGGACACACAGCCCAAACAAAACAAAGAAGTTTTGTAATTTTACCCAGTTATTAGCCCTTTCTGTGACTTCGTTCACAGACACTATTTTAAAGCAAAGGCAAAAGGAGTAGTATGATGTTGTATAGATTTCTAAAGGTCAAAATGTGCATTGTGTACTTATTTGAAAGATTTATGGCTCTATTTTGCTATCAGATAAGTAGACCTGAATGCTGTGCATCTGGGGACTTTTAACAAGAAAATATCTTTACTCTTCCCACCCCAGGATTTGAGCATCTCTTCCCCCCTGCTCAGCTAGAAAGTGAAAGCAAGAAATAGGGCCCATATCTCTGAAACAATGCTATGGGACAGACAATTTTCAGCACACTGCTGAAGACATCTTCAACTCTAAACAGCTCTTTATCAGATCAACACCTCCCCATGAAGGACAAGTTTTATTGTCATCTTCAAATCAACCTCTCCACTTGCTCCCTGTGTTTTACACTGACTCCATTGATAGACATGGGGCAATTAAGCAACGGGTATTTTTTGTTGTGAAGACCTGTCACTAGAAACAATCAACTCTTATTTTAATGCATATGCTATCTCCACTTGATGAGAGTCAACGAGACCACAAGAGGTGAACGGCATTATGCTGTATCCTCCAGCCAGTTTCCTAAGACATCCAGTTGCTTGAGCAACTAAAGTGGGATCCCAGGGCACCCCATGCACAAGGCAGTTATACTCTGGACATGGTCAAGCCCCAATCATGTCTTGTACTGCAGGCAAATCCCTGGACTCTCAGACCAGATCTAACAAGTTTTTATTCTTCAGTTAAAAGCAACTGAGATGGAGGAGAGCAGGGAGGCAACAGTTGTGCTGCCTGCCTGGACCAACACTTAAGGTGCTCAAATAATGTTGCTGCTCCTTGACTCTGAGCCTAAATTCCTTCTAGGTCTTTCCTGAGTATTATTTCTTCTCTGCTGTCCTACTGCTAACTCCTCTCTCTTCCCTCAGATGAACTTCCCTGAGCTTTTGTCTTTTCCCTGAGCAGTGATTTCCCTGAGCAAAGATTTGTGAATCTTTGGATTCACTGCTCTGTAAAAGGCAATACAGCTGATATCCCAAGGATTGGAACTTACTTTATATCTACTGGTGTCTCTAAAGAAAACACCTGTGTTCGACCAGAGAGCAGAGATATCAGAACGAGGATAGAAATTACACTCATACTTCTACTCATTGCTTCCTTTTGTTTAACATGTAATGTCAGGGACACCTCTTACAGTACACAGTACAGTACACAGTACAGTACACAGTACAGTACACAGTACAGTACACAGTACAGTACACAGTACAGTACACAGTACATCCCAAGTATACAATATTCATCTCTAGTACGACTATTACAATATTACAGCCCAAGGCAAGATGACACTAATAGCACGTGTGGTAGCCACAAAAGCACAGTCTGCTCTTATAAGTCAGTCCATTCCACACACAGTTAAGATCCCCTTGTATTTATGCTGCTTGTATATTTTCCTTCTCTGTCCCTCAAACACAAGCCTGCCCCTCTCACTGTAATAGAACATTTGCCAAGAGGAAAATTAACCTTTCTCGCTGAGCAGTTGGAATTGTCCAGCTCTTCCAGACCACACACACACACACACACACTGAAAGAGGACAATGCGCCAGGATTGACAAAAGGACACACATCAGCAACAAGAACACTGAGAAGACCAAGATCTTGGAAGATCAAGATCTCAACACATCTGTTTATGACTATATTCTTTATAATGCACAAGTCCATGTGGCATGTTTCAACTTGAGATGCATGGCTTCCAAAATAGAGGGAGAGGCAAAGAAACGCTGTGTTGGCTTTGGTCAGTGTTGACACTCACATCCCCCCAGAGCCAAGCCCCATGCCACGTTTCCTTGTCCCTCCTTCCACTTTCCTCTTGCAGCTACTGATGGCATATCGGCAGCTTGTCATTATGTAGGAATTTAATCTCAGCTGGCTATTTTATAACCCTTGCTTTGTCCCATCTCTAAAATTAACATCTAGCATTAACATTTTTGAGCGTGACTTTAAAGCTTTCAAGCAAATATAAGCAGAGATAGACCTATATAAAACAGGTTTCCTTGGCATGCTGAGAAGCCTTCTGAAATGGCAGGAATGAAGGCTGTCTCTCTTCATGGGGTACAGTACATGCTTTGGAACTGTTTGATAGTTTTAAAATATTTCTGATGCAATGGGTCATAATGCTTTCCAGATGTGTACATGCAGTGCAAAAGGTAATGGCACAGAGACTTCACTCTTCTACCTCTCGTCCCCTTTCTGCCAGTATAAGAAGAAATGGTCCCATCTTATCTCTAGTTTACTACTAAATGCGACTTATTCACTTCTTCCCCACAACCCAAACTGAAAAAGTTAAATGTACCATAAACAAATCTTATGAACTTTTTTTATGTGATTAAAATGGTCATAACTATCTGATGTTTCTTGCTGATTGAATCTGCCACTTCCATTTACTAGAAAAATAAATAACACATGTTTGCTGTCTTTCTAAAAGGTTCTATTTATTCTGTGGTCATTTCCCACTTATGATATTTCCAGCTTAATTTCATAAAACAGCTTTTACATGGCTAAAAAAAAAAGGCTCTTATTGTACATTGTCTTCAAAATATTTTGCCTTTGAGCTGTGGGCTTTTATTTGTAGGAACAACCAACCACCCTGTTTGTGAGGCCTGTATTCCTCCAAATTAAAAAGAGAAACAGCTGTATGTCTTATAAACGTCTACAGAGCTCCAGTGAGATACTGTTGAATTGTTTGCTTCCCTATCTTCCCACAGGACATACCTCCTAAATCCACTGCATGAAAGAAAAACACAGGTAAAAGCCAAACAAATGTTCCCCTCTGGGCACATGCTTGTAGGCACAAGTCATCCATCCATCTCCAGCAAAGTATTTACAGCTACTTTTTGGGATTTACAGATGTAAATATGAACACCAATAGTTTGATAAGAAGCGATGGATCAACACAAGTTGATTCTATTTTCTGAGCAAGGGCCGCCACACCTCATTTGTCAGTGATCAACACAACACTAATTACAAACCACTCTCAGCATTTTATTGAGAGATGCTTTTCCCCAGGCTGCTGAATTCAGGGAACTTCTTGATCTCCATCTCTCATTCATTGACCTCTCCAGTTATACATCTATATAGGTGGCATAAGGGGAAGTTGATTTTAAGCTACTTGGTATCAGACCTAAGAGAAGCAACTTTGAGAACAGGAGGGACTGTAAACTCAGGGCTCTGGACAAAAAAAAAAAAAAGCAAATTAAGAAAGATTCATGGCTGATTTTGTTGAGAGTAACAACAAAAATTACTGAGCTGATTTCCACAGCGTACCTCACACCCCACGAGTGCTTCAGGTGGGTCACCATTTGCTATCTGCTAACAAACACCCACTGTGTGCTCAGGCCTTTTTGGGTCCCACTGGGCCCTCATGGGGGCCGAGAGCTGGTCCCATCCACCAGTGCAGGATGTGAGCTGCATCCCAGCACATCAGCTCTCACACATGCCTACCTTGTGCAGAGTTGCCAGTTTTACAAGACGGGCTGTGTTCTGCGCACAAATAACGATGAGCAGATTTAAGCCCTAAATCTGGAGAGCTCAACAGCTGCCCCCAAGTCAAACAGGAACAGAGACAATGCATAACTGAAATGGCAAGTCATGGGATAATTAAATTATTTGTGACAGTAAACCAAAATAGAAAGAAACAAAAAAACCTAAAACAAACAAACAAACCAGACAGAGCCATATGCTCCCATGCGCTGCACGCCGCAGAGCAAAGAGAGTTATTGCAACACAGCGCAGAGACCCCACACCCCCGGCCGGCGGCTGTGCCGAGCGAGAGCCCCCGCGGCGGGGGATGGAGGCGAGGCACAGTGTGGGTGCACACGGGCTGGAGCTGCTGGTGGGCCCTGCCATCCCACACACGTGCAGAGATGTGTGAAGGCTTGGGGCTGCAGCAGTGCAGGCTCCCACAGCCAGGCCGTGCTCCGGCCGGCAGCGCCACAACCCCAGGCTGTCACACCCTTCACCCAAGTAAAGCTCTTGCTGAGGAAGATGCTGTTGCTCGCCTCCTTCAAGCAACTCGAAAGATAAAAGGCAACAAAAAGACTCTTCTCTGATAGCAGTACAGGGGCCCCAGGGTGATTCAGGTGATTCCTTCATAACAACCCATCTGCCAGGTGTGCTGGGATGGCTCAGCTACCAATGCTGTGCTATTAATTTCCTCCATTGGCCCAGAACACTGCTGCGTCAGGCTGACGTGTGGAGCACAGGACTCTGCTCCCCCAAGCATCAATTCCCATCTCCCTCTGGTTAACAGCTGTACAGGCCTCAACACAGCCACGTCCGCTGGCAGCTGCCGTGTGACTGCCCTGCCAGGTAGAGCACTACACACCTCACCTCTGGTCCCACTCCAGAAAAGGCTGACCTCTGCAGTGTGCTTGTTCCTGAATGATAGGCACCATTTGGCATCAAGTGATTTAATGCTAGCAGATGGTAAAAGGCCAGGAAAAAAAGTTTCTTGAATTTGTTCAGTGAACTAGATTAAAGGGGGCGGGGGGGAGGGGAGCACTAAAATCACAAATAAACTCCAAATAGCAAACCAAATTTCTGCAGATGATCCAAAACCTGTCCACAGTTTCTGTGGATAGATCCTTGAGAAGTTTTCAGCAGGAAGCAATTAGCCCCCATTTGCATGCAGGAAGGCATCAGCAGCTACTTTCGTGTCACTCCCACCATGGCCACCTATGGCTTGGTATAAGCCTGTAATAAACCTTCAGGGACAGCAGAGCAGGCTAACAAAGGCTGTGAAGGGAGCAAAGGGTAGGCTGGGAAGACCACAAATGTGAACAGCCGTGGGGCAAGTGGCTCTGGTGACCATGTTGTCACCAGTGGCACTCACTGCTGCCAGGTCACAGGGCCGGCTTCGCTCCTGTGTGTGTCCATGTGCAGTTTCCTTTTTAAAACTGATAACTTGCAGAGTAGGAATATGGAAATATGGTAATGTTTATAGGCGACAGCAGCCTCCACCTTCGGATGTTAATTATACATTAGAACTGGACAAATTATTCATTGGGAACAGTCTGGGCTCAGGGGAAGAAAACAGTTTTCTCCTCTAAATACTGCAATCAAAGTCTTTATGGGTGCACTTAAAATATATAGAGTGGATTTGTGTGCACACACTTTACAGCATGGCTATATTTAATGACCAGTGTGATCTGCAGGCTAACTCAAGTTTACGTGTGAGTCCAACTTTGCTTGTCTATAAACTGCTCAGAATCGTTCGGATATGTTATTCTTCCTAACATGTTACCTCTGCCATGCTGGATTTGCAGCCTTTGGCTCCAGCTTGCATGCCTGAACCTATCCCCGACTAGAAGTAAAACTGCCTGGGAGCTGTGTTCCTGGGTGCCAGGCAAGGATTGCTAGGCTCTCCCACCCAAGACGAGTATTTGTCATAGAATGTCTTCAGACACGTCAAAAAACTCCTTAAAAACACTGTCTGATAATAAGTCAGCAGAGGGAGGCCATGTTTTATGTTGGCTCAAGTATTTTAAGCACATATAGAAGTATTTGTCCCATCACCAGTGACTGAAGGTCAGGTTTCACAGGGAAGCTGCAGCTGTGCCATCCTTCCTGCAGCCACCCCACTACCCACCCTGCCCACACAAATGCAAATCTCTAACGTTGCACTCCTATTCTTTGACTGGGTTCCATGAATTCTAAAATCCCCTTTTCACTGTGCAGCAGCCCCAGAATTACTTTATTATATGAAAAATCACTGCTTCCATTAAACTTGTACATTTTAGGAAGACAAGGCCCTTATATGTAAATTGCCGATGTTTTGAAAAAGGAAGGGAGGGAAGCAAACTAACACCAAAACTTTGGGAGGGAATTTTGTCATGAATTAAATTTAAAGGAAAAAAAATCCAATACTGAAATAGAACTGAGCTAGATATTTACAGCCTAATGCTTTTTTAAGTCAGCAGAACAAAACTCTGGTTTTCCTTATTGACTGTTAACCACAATAACATAAGACTTGCTCAATTTCATCTTTGTTCCTTTAATATTGGGAATTTCTTTTTTATTTTATTGACGAGGAAACATCCAGTTTTCTGGCTGGAGCCTATTATGTAAAGAAAGCATAAAAGGATTAATTATTTTTTAACTACTAGCAGGGAAGCAAACGGAATAACTGTATTCTTTTCTGCGAGTTCAGCAGCTGGTAGCTTTAGTATTTCAAACCCCACACTTACAACATCCCATCTCCCAAACTCTTTGAAAGAACATCGGTGCAGGATCTGACGACTACGTCAGATGTACATGTGTGTGTGGGGGCTGATGTACGTTACAAGTGATGCATTTGATAATACACAACGGATTGCTCTGCATCCTCCTTCAATTACCCAGTAATGTATTTTATAGCACAAGTGCTGGGATTCAATCTCTTAGTCGTGAATTCAGAGCGGTTCTCGATGCACTAGCCTGGCTGCAGTGGGACCCAATGCAGTCGAGTTGTTGGGCTGTGCTTTGGTCACTGTGGCTGTGCCACGATGGCAGTTCCCTGGGCCCAGCCACGAGACCCATGCCCAGCTTCCCCCCTGGGAGAGGGAAACCAGACAAATAACACGGACACTTGAGGAGATGGCGAGGTGTCCTTCCCTTCCTTCTCAAACAGAAATCCTACTCCCAGCGCATCTCTCCACAGCATCTCTTTTTTCAGAGGCTAAATATTACAAAGGTTTGGCATATAGGATTTTTTAGGGTAGGTTTTGGATTTTTTTGAACCCACACAGTAATTAAACTACTGGGTTAAACAGTGAAAGAGAGAATCTGCCTCGGGGCTGAGGGCTGTGGAATACCATCCCCACCAGAGACTAAACACTGCAAACCACTCTGCTGGTAATGGATGGGCATTTTAAAGGACGCAAATGTTAAACAGCGATGGAGCATAATTGGTGCTGTTTGTTGTGCACTGGCTGATGAAATGCCAGCATAACTGAGTCGCTTCAAAATGACATGTTTATGTGACATCAAAGAGGCTGAGCTGACTTTACATTATATCTGTGACAAATGTATATATTGGATTGCTGTTTGCCATTTCGACCTCCTCTGATTACTTCTCATTGTAAAGAGAAACATTTGCGATTCTGCTCACTTGGTAAATCTGTAGAGTGACTTGTTAGCAACACATGCAGGGAAAGTTGTTGAAAAGCCCTTCTGGGCCTACCGTAGTAAATATGTATTCACACACCCGATAACGTGCTGCTGCTTGTTTCCTGAAAGACGAACGCAGACAGAGAGGCACACACGTGCTCCCAGCCAAGTATTTGCACTTCAGGTACTAAGCTCAAGCTGCCACCACCTCCCCCCAAGACTTTTATGCGACACCACTTTATGCGCTTCTGACCATCAGGTACCGCAGAGGTTTGCTTTGCCACAGCGGCCCCTGGAAGCAGGGCTTGCACATGCTGCCTAGGTGAAATGTTACAATTTAATTGTCCTGGGGGATGGAAAATAAGCGATTGTATTGGGAAGGGTTAGAAGTAAAAAGACGCTTGCCTTTCCCAAATATGTCTCTTTAACCTTTTGGGAGAAAAAAAGAAGTCTGAGGAAGAATTCAGCACTAGCATGTCCTGGGAGAACTCAGATTTTTCCCAAACCCAGCAGCCCTCTGGCAGCACAGTGGAATGCAGCACCTGTCAGCAGGGCAGAGGCTGCAGGCACTGAGCCGACACAGCTCAGTGGCAGGCTGAGAAGTGGCACAGGCGGAGCTTCTCAGCTACTCTGATCCTCCAGAAACAGTCCTCCACTTGCCACCAGGTCCCCTGGATACCTGTGTCTGCCACTTGTGATCCCTGGGTATCCCATGGCCTCATAGGTTGGTCGGTCACAGTGGCAGAGTGAGACATCCCTGTGCAGGGAGGCAGTGGGGAGCATGGGGCCACTGGAAGGAGCTGGGAAACTGGCCCCATACCCGTGAATCCAGGCAAGACTTTCTGGTAAAGGCCATCTTGGATGCATTTCACCATTTCTGCTGCTTACTAGCAAGCAGGTAACATATTCAGGCTGAAGGGAGCATACTGCTATTGCGATGCTCGAGCATCTGTTTCACCAGGAAAGCTAACAGCTCCCACAAAGCAAGGGAGTGGGATGCTGGGGGAAAAGCACTTTGTCAACTGCTAATTCCCACCCAGACCTCCTTTGTTAATGGCTCCAGCCAGACTGACAACACTGGGTGCCCCACAGAGAGCAAACACAGGCAACTCCTCTTCATCTTTGTCACCCCCAAAAGACACTACCCATCAGTCCTGGCTAGGGAAAGCCTTGGAAGATGCTGCCCAAAGCATTCCCAGCAATGCTGCACGCCAGGGTACCACAGCAACCACAAGAAGACAAATCTGGGGCCAAACCTGGCACCATTTAACGATGGCAAGGGGAAGAGAGAAAGCTCAGACATACACCTGCATGCTCGCTGGCTTGAGAGCAATTAGCGGTCACAAGGTCCTCGTCCTCGAGAAAGTAGAATAAAAGGAAAGAAACAGCAACTGCTTTATGCCAGGGCCAGCTTGAGAAGCAGCTCTTTGACAGGACAAGCTAAAGAGAGAAGACTGGCCACAGAAAACCTGATCACATTTCATTGTTAGTTAAGCATCAGCAGATATGGAGCCCTCAAAACAATTTTAAAAACAAACAAACCCCCTGTAAGACAGGTAACAGCCTTACACCACTTACTGCTTCACGTGCAAACTGTGGGAAAGCAGGCTTTGAGCCCAAGAACAATTCAGCTGCTTTGGGAAAGAATGGCACGCCCCTCGACTGAGGAACTCGAAGCTGGCCCATGGGCCTGGCTGTGGTCTCATGGCAGCTCCCTCACCCTCAGCACAGGGCAGGCAGCTAACAACAGCTGAACACACCACAGAGCTTCCCCCCGCCTTTGTGGGTTGATACGTAAATAGAGAAAAGATTTTCAAGCTGCATTCTATTACTTGTGTTATGTTTTAGCCTTCCTTTCCCCTCTGCCCCTGCCAGCCCCAGCCGTTTGCCCGGCAGGCAGTGAGAGGGGCTGGCTGCTGTCACCCACCCACTCGCCACAGCACTGCTGCTCTCTCAACAGGCAGCACTCCACTGTCCTCCAAGAGGGCAGAGGCTGCCAGGATGCTGAAGTCCCAGCCTCAGGGGCTGCAGCAGTGTCTTCCCACTATCTGGCCAACTTCTATGTTTTGTTTTGACCTCGTTAGCCTTTTTTCTTTTTTAAGGCATGTTGATGATTATCATACTGGAGGAATGCACTAAGTACATAGCATAACTGGAGGAAGGAATTATTGCTGGGGGAATTTATAACATGTGTGTGCACAGCTCTGTAATGCTATCCCTGTCTCATTGATAAACTAAAAGGCAGATTTTAGAGGCAGATATATTTGTAAATATTGCAGGGAGTGGATGGTCTTTGAGCTGACATCCAGACAGGGCTCAGGAAAGGCAGCCCACACCCCAGCTTTGGTGTTCCACACACAGGGCAGCCACACTGCTCCTTGGCCCCAGGAGGGGGGAGGTAGCATCTCCCTCACCAACCCACCACCTAAACAGGCTGTGCAACCCTGCCTGCACACACTCATATTGACAGCACATTCACCTGGGGCGGGAAGAGGGGGCTTTTACCACTAGAGAAAGACTTACATTCCTCAAATTAAAGTAGAGATCTATTTTTGCCCTTCTTTATGGACATATCCTCATTGCAGTCAGTGGGACTCAGGAAACTTCACCTGTTTCAGGGAAGAAATGGGAAGCCTGGCACTGGATGCTTTCTGCATTCACATGGATAAAGGAGGACTGAGGCTTAGTTTGTTCTTAAACCAATGCCATAACAACAGCACCACCCCACCACTCCCACTCCTTGCACAGGTGAGAGAGAACCTGAAGCCCCAGCCATGCTCTGGCTCACCCATCATCATCAGCCTTCCTGCAGGCCTTCCCCAGACCCACTCCAGAAGAGCTTCCCGGTCCACACTCACGCATGGAGGGTTATGAACCACTGACTCACACCATCCCCGGCGCAAGCTGTCATTCCAGAGCCTGCAACAGTGTCCAAGCACCAAGGCCCTCAAGATCCTGTTGTAGGCCAGACCTCGTCTTTCTAATTAGACACCACTTTTTCTTCTAGCCCATAGCATCACATAACACAAAGCTGCAGCACTGCCAGCCACGGGTAGCCACCAAAGATGAAGTTCTAGGCTCCTGTGTGAAGCTTGCACAAGGGTAAACGCATGTGGGGCCCAGAGCAGATATGGTGGTCCCTGCAGGCACATCTGGGCAGAGGAGACGACTTTGCCCTTGCCATCCATGTGCAGCAGCCCAGGAACGCGTGCTAGCGTAGGAGCCTCAACGCTCCTGGAGTGCCAGCACTCCCCTATACAGCTTTGTGTCAGCAGCACCCTGCACCCAGCCCATCCACATCTCCAGAGGAAATGGTGCACTCCAAACATGCTCTTGCCTTCTTGCCTCTGCAGGGCACCACCAGATTTGGCCTCAGGAGCATGTTTACTGGTGGGTTACAAATAATAGTGCATGTTGACATGTGATTGTTAATATGTCTGTTGATATTGATTAAATAAGGAGTAAGATGTTTCCCTTTTCTCTGGCGCGGCACTTTGCCTGTTTGTTTCTGGCTGGCGCCGGCACCGAGCGCTGAGCAGCCGGAGCGACTGCCAGCAGCGCTTGGCCATGCTCGCGCCGAGACGCCCATCGGCACAGGCTCTGGAATGGGCTTCATGCTGGATTTTGCAGATTGAGCTGGGACAGCACTAAAAGCATGTCAGGCCACTTGGGTCCTGCTGGGAGTTTTGAAGCAAAGCATTTTTCTGGGATTAGGAATGTTTTGCTAAACTTTGAATTCCTTCCTCCCCAAACAAAGCTAGGATTGCAGGCCTCCCATGGGCACCTCATTTTCTACGTCAGTTCACACCAAAGGCCACAGTTCCTGAAAAAAACATTTTCCTTCCTGGCACAAACACAGTTTCCATGGCCTAGGAGCCAGCAGAGACCCCTGCCAGCCCCCGTGCTTGTGCCACAGCTGTGACACCAACACTGGCACCACCCCCAGCAATCTCTGTGGTATGGGACCCTGCCCTTGCCACCCATAAGGGACAGGGATACAGTGCTACCTCACAGTAGGGCACCCTATGCTGCAGCCTTTGACCAAGCTGAGCCAGCAGATCCCTCTGCCCATGAGAATGGTGTTTAAACACATTCAGCCATCCAGCAGTAGCACTTTGGGAAGCCTCATCCACATTCAGAAATGAAAGCTATTCCCCCCTCCTCCATGAACCAGCCTAATGCCCTGGCCTCACCAGCTGTACCTATGTGCCTCATTTCAGTGCTGCAAGGGCTCTGCAGCTTCCAGGGCACCTGTTGAGGCAGAAGAACTAAGTGTTTTCAAGATCAGAGCCTAAGAGAACAGGTACATTCAAAGCAACATGTGAATCTGCAGCTGGGGATGTGGGAAATGAAATGACCCTGATATTCAATAGCATGCTGTTAACATACTGGTATTTTTTTCCCAGTCTGGTCTCTTAAGGAGGCAAGATGTATGCAACTGTACTATTTACTTCATAGTCCTTTCTGGTACTACTGTCTCTGATGGCTGATTTCAGTCAAATTTTATGCCACAGAGGAATCTCAGATGTACCAAATTCCTAGGAGTTCTCAAGCAAATGCATAGAGAGACTTGAACTGCTGTCCCTCTCCCCTGAAGAACAAGACTGCAATGTAAGATTATCCATGTTATTAAATACCACAAATCCTGCATGGGAAAGCAATGCTATACTCCACCCACCAGTAAAACTTTAATCAGAATGAGCACAAGATAATCAAGCCATGAGAGAGAGCATCAGTGAAAAAAAAGGATTCATAAGTTCTGCTGCTCTTGCAGCACTTTCCCCTCTTAAAAACTGAATAATCAAGAGGCTCTTTTTCCAGCCTTCTCTTCACATGTTCCTTTTGGATTGCCTTTCTCTAGCTGCTTGCACACAGCACAGAGGTTACTGGCTTTAATACTGCACAGTATCCAGAAAGCCTGGGGCTAAGAAGGCATTGGCAGAGAATTTGGCAACTGCACAGCTGCATCCTCCAACAGGTGAGGGGAAAGGAGGAAAAGCTGCTGTCCCTGATAGCCTATAGCCTCAGATTTTAGTTAATGCTGCTTATGAACAGTCAGGTGTGAACCGAGAGCTCAGCAACAGGTCCTGACACTTTTCCTACCTTTTACGGGCACTCCCCAGGGCCAGGGGGACAGCCTGCAACATGCATGTCGGATGGCACACCACCACACAGGTACTGGCAGCGTGGTAAGCAAATGTTTTTTGAATGGAAACAAAGAGCAGTCACTGCACAACAGCAACCAAAGGCCAATGCCAGCTGTGCTTCCTGAAAGCAGGAAAGGAGGCTGCACCAGCAGCTCACTGCCTCCCCTTCCCACACAGGCTAAGGGCTCCACAAAGCCATGGTGGAGCTGAGCATCCCATGTTTTTGATGTGTTACCCAGATGTGCAGAGAGCTGGATCAGGCCACTGGAGCTGCAGCTCAGCAGCTTCAGGGCTTACTGGGCCAAGTTTGAATAAGGCCATGTGCTGGCCCTGCTGCACCCAGACACATCACTCAAGCTCCATTTACAGTATGAAGGAGGCAAGGAGCCAGCAGAGCTCCCTGTGTTCCCCAGCAGCAGGTCCCAGGGCTGGGCAGCCATTCAGCAGGTCACATTCCACCCTGAAGCTGTGCCGTGCTCTGAGCAGGGAAGCAAAGGCAACAAGCAAAAGCTGTGGGTACTTGGGGGCTGCCCGACAAGTTTAGTGACTATGTCTTCTCTATTGTTTCCTTCAGAGAGGGACAAGAAAGAGGTATCATTATCTTGTCATTGCCCTAGACAGGCAGTGCAAGGTGAAGTGAGGTCCCCTTAGTGCAGGAGCTTCCACTTTTCTGCTCCACGGCTGTTTCTTCTAATGCTGTAGATGAGCAGGGTTATCCAGTCACTTTGGCACCTCCCTTACAGCCATCTGTATCCTTTCTGCTATGCCACTCCATACATTACAACTGCTGCCGTTCCTCCTGCATAGCCTTCCCTCTTCACCAACACAGACTGGCCAGTCAACCGTTCCAGTCAACCACATCAATCCTCCCGCCACTCACGGTCACCTTGAAGGTAATTCAGGTAATACAGATATAATGCACAAAACACCTTTGCATATTCTGATAACATCCCACTCACTCACATTCCTCTGAGAGTTGTAAGCTCTTTGAAAGGAACACACAGATGCTCCCATTGCACAACACAGTTGTACCACAGGGCATGAGTAGCCCTGCATGCTCAAACAGGGATGGAAGGCACTGTGCTTCCCCTCTGGGCAAGTTGTGCTGCCAGACTTGCAGGATACAGCCCAGAGGGGACCAATGCTGGTCAGAAAGGTTAGGATTCCCAACATCCCCCTCAAGATTATGTCAAGCCCCTCTGAGCTAGGCATGGAAGGATGTAACTGCAGAAGGGTCTGAAACACAGCGAGATCATGCATTTGATCCAGGGTCAGCAACTGCATGTTGCTCCATTTTTAGGATGTCCGGGTATCCTCAGCAAAAACATACTTCAGAAAAGAAAAGCAGCTTCTACAACTTATTTTAGTTTAATGGTAACAACTCTGCAGGTGTGGAATAGGGTTTTAAAGACAAATAAAGTCTGCACCTCTTGGTGAAACTTAATTGGCTCCATCCACAGCTCCCCTAAGCTACTGAACTCATTGTACACCTATGTTTAATGCATAATGACTTTTCTATCTAGTATCAGACAGTAATCATTCCAGAAGGCAAAAATCTCAAAATAACCACAGTATATGCATACAGAATACATTTAAAAGAAAAATCTAAATTGACTGTTCAGACCTTCCCTCACTTGCCAGTGGATCTTCTCCAAACAGAAGGCATTCCAAGTCGGCGTAGGAAATGCTAAGATAGCATGCTTTCCATATTGTGTTATCGGAGCGTCTTCCAAAAACTCAAGCTTTCCCATACAACAAAATGTCATGAAGAAGGTTTTACTCCAGTCTGCGTATCACAGGCTGTACATACTGCTTCAGCTACTGTAACGTTGGCAAGCAAAGCCTGTAATGACTTGAAGTACAGTTTAGGAGCAGAAAAACTTTGCTTCAGAGCCACTTGCTCACACTGTCTGATTTTCATTAGGAGGGGTTTGTGTGCCTGTGTTTTTTCCTCCAGGAATAAAGAGAGAGATAAATGTCACAGAGGACTTTTTGGTTTTCAATTCACTGCATGGAACCTGATTAATTGAGCTGATGTCGTATTCGCAACGAAAGGAGGAGGAGTTCCCCAGAACCAGCCAGCCTGGCTGAACCGAGAACTGGGTCAAACCCTGGTAGCAACAACGCACTTCAGAGCACAGTGAGCATCTTGGTTTTAAAAACAGATTTTACACCCAAGTGCATAGCTTTCCTCTCTCCCTCTCATTACCATTACTTGCTCTCATCTCTATTTTCACAAGGCCAACAAGAAGCAGTCTCTCCAATACTTTGCTCAGGCACTAACACAGCAAAACCAGCAGAGCTGGGTTCAAACAGCACAAAAGGCAGTAAGTAGCATCAGTGCCAGGAAGCCAAGCACAACAACCCACCAGAGCACCACAAAACAAACCACCCAGCCACAAAGGCACACTCATGTCATCTTACCTGGCAGAGTTCAAACTGTTCGACAGTCATCATGCTGCTCCCTTCCTATCAGGGCTGGTTGGTGCAGATCAGCCCTTCTCACTGCTGCAACTCCTCTGCAAGTCAGCCTCAACCTCATACCTCTGAGCTCCAGCTGAAATCAATGTAAAAAAAATAAGCTCATCCAGAGGTTAACTTGAAGCACCTGTGCCCAGGCCGTGCTAGGGTCCTGCCCAGGGGCACCTTGGAGGGTTAAGCTCAGTCCTCATGGTTGCCCCTGCTCCAGCAAGACCTGCACTGCTCTGGGGTATTCTGGCAGGATTGATGTCCCTGCAGTGGTGGGTACCCTGTGTCTGCTCTGTGTCTCTGTCAGGGCGGTGCAGGTGCCTGATCCTGCAATCAGGCCTGGGCAAGAGGAAGAGGAAACAGAATTTCACTAGAAACTCAGTCTTTGGCACATTGATTCAAGTTAAGTTCTGAGTGATACAAAATATGCTATAAAAATTTTAATAAAAATCCATTTACCCAAATAGAGTCCTCATTTTCCTTTCTTTTTTTAGCTGTCAAAGAATTTGACAAATTTGATCAGATCATATCACTAAGCTGAAAGTGTGAGTTCTGGGAATGAGCTATTTGCATCGCTGTAGCTCCCCACTTACAGTTTTGGGCTTGCTACGTGCCCCCCTCTCTGCCTACTCTGCTATTACAACCCATCTGATCTCGCTTAGGGTGGAAAAATGCACTTCTGCAGGCACAGAAGTCTTCACAGCAACAAGGGAGAGTTCTCGTCCACGCCCCTCAGGGCAGGGCGGGTGCTGCACTGGGTGGCACATCTTGCCCTTCTGGTCCTTTGGCAGTCCCAGCTCAGCCCACACCACTCAGTGGCAGTGCTCTGGTCTGCCGAGCTCCACCTGACACAGGTGCCAGCTGCAAGTTGAGTGCTTAAATGTAAACGTGTGCAGATACATTTACTTGCAAAGGTGTGCCCACAATTTGGGGCTGAGCAACTGTTTGACCCAAGCTCCAATTAGACAGCATGGCACAAGGTAGATCTTTCTGCTGGTGGCACATGGCAGTGAGTAAATAATGTTACTCTCTCCCAAAAGTGAGGGCCATGCATAAGGTCCAGCTTGTCACCACCGTGACTCCGTGACCGTAGCAGGAACAGTGGCCCTCTCCTCTGCCTTGGCCCAGGTTCTACCAGCTTGTCATGGTGTCTTTCATCAGAAGATGCCACATGGAGCTCACGCACCCACCTCTGCTGGGAGGCAGCCACTCCTCAGGAGAAACCAGAGGCCCCATTGAGCAGTGAATAACAGCTGCTTCTGTGAAGACCAATGCATTGCTCTCATTTATTTATTTTCACTCTGCGCAACAAATGCTCTGATGACAGGAGCAGGACAACCAGCAAGCCACTTCCCCTCCCAAACACCACCTTTCCTCAGGACAGGGCACCAACTCCCACAGCAGGGACTACAGCCCACGTGCTGTCCCCTCCAAGCAGCAAATCCTGGCAACCTTTCTGACAGATTTGAACATCGTAAGAGGTCATGCAGAAGCATCCTCCAACACTGTGGGGTCCCTGGATAGGTTTTAGTCTGGGCAAAAAGGAGGCTGCAAAAGGAAGCACAGCTGAAAAGCTTCCCAGACACAGGGCTTTCGCCGTGGCAGCAGCAGCCACCCAGCAGCTGCAGCGATGGCTGCTCAGTGCCCGCTGAAGCAGGAGCCCACAGCTCGAACGTGGCAGCGCTCCATGTCATCCACCAGTGCTGTAGCATGAAAATGCCACCTGCACCAGCCCACAGCTTTGTTGATTTGCCTGCCTGCTTTGCCTGTTAGTCAGTGGAGCAGCACGCAAACACACGTGGGTGTGGTAACAGTGTGAGTTTGGGGAGCCAGGGCTGTTCCTGAGGGATAAAACTTGGGTGAGTTATTCAGGTCATCTCCTGCAAGTGCTCACCTGTGGACCATCAGGTATTCAATGTGAGCCAGTTTTCAGAATAATTCTGATGCAGAATTGAGTATTCAGGAGAAAAGCTTGTGGTTTCAGAGGTGGTGGTAGTACTGTGGTTATCAGCTCATACTTGGTTTGAGCCCTGCTGCCCAAAAAGCCACTGTGCCTGAAAGAGTGAGTCCAGCTGCTTAGGCTTGGGCTGAGAAATGAACGTGTGTCCTTCCAAACCCCTCAGGACGCCCCGAGACGTCCATCTCCCCTCACCAGGATTGCTGTGCTCCTGCGGTGTGCTGTTTGTTGGATGTGAGATCTGAAAGTCATCCAGGCAGGAGATAAAAGTACTGGCAGCTTCATCCTGAGTCACTTCTGGTGGGAAGAGGGAACATGGTGGTGGGGAAACAGCTCTTACAGCTGCTGAGGTGAGAAGCAGCAGTTTGGAGGAGGATGAGAATACATACAAGGAAATGTCTTGGTGTTCTTTGCAGGTTTGTTGTCCCTTAAAGAGCCCAAACCAGAAGGTATTTCCATCAATCAAATCAGGAGTCCTGTGATACTGCAGAGCCTGGCACTACCCCTGCTCTTTGGAGGGTTTGCTTGCTCAACTCCTCAAAATAACCTGAAAAAAATTGTACAAGCCATTAAACTACAGTCACTGAATTACAGATTTCCATTTTTCCCTTTCACGACAGACAGGTACTCTCTATTAGAACAGCTTTTATTTTAAAAGGGATCAGAAAGGCAGGAACAAAAGTACTGTCCAGGTGCAGCTCCATTTCTAAACATCACCAGCCGAAAAAGCTTTGAAATGCACTGTAAAATAGGACTGAAATAGAAACACATTGTGGTAAACCTGAAATGTCTCATGACGATTTCGATTTTTTTCTTTCATCTATAGTTTTCAAAAAACTTTTTACAACATTACAAATAAGAATATTTTTATAAAACCAGTTTCAATGTGAAAAAGCAGAATATTCCCATCCAGAAATCTGAATCCAGCTGTCTCAGCCTGCTTATTTTCATAAAATATTTTGTTTGATGAAACAGCATTTTTATGATAGAAAATTCCCAACTAGCTCCAAGTGTAAGTCAATAGACTGCAGCAAAAAAGTCCAAGCTTAAGATTCAAGTTCTCATATTCTGTGCTGGCCACTGGGAAATAAACTTTATTTACTCATAGACTGAACTTTTTTGGTATGCACTTGCTGAAATCTAATAAAGAGTAGACCCTGGAAAGTAAAGATATTGGCATTCAAGTGAAGCACATTGAACCCAAGCTTATTTACCTCAGAGAGCTGTTTTCTTTACAAAGCATTTTTAGCTGTGTGGAAACACACAGGCACGGATTCGTCCAGTTCCCTACTCTCTCCCTGCAAGCATACTGGGTTTACTACATCTGATGGGAAAAGTTCTCTGACATGACTGTGGCAACTATATTAGCAGGAAGTTTCTGACAGTTAATGCAGCCTCAAAATAATCACTTAATTTTTTTATGTCCAAAGACAGAATACTTCCATTGTCTTTCCAAGGGAGAAGTTTTTATAAGAGGAAAATCACCTTTTTCCAGCACTATGGAAGAGCACAGGGAAATAAAGAGTTTCAAAAACACCAGCATCTGCTGCTAAGTCAGCTCAGGGGACCTTGGGCAGGGTGGTGGTGGAACAACAGAAGTGGGCAGAAAGGCAGGTCTGTGCCTGAACATGTAGTGACTCGTTTTTGGGGAGCACACGCACACCTGCCCCTCTGCCCCTCTGCAGCTCAGAATTAACATGCAGCATGTGAGGGGTTTGTAAAGAGAAAGCAATTACACAGTGTGAGTATTCTCATTACTTAACTGCGTGCCTGTGTTGGCTACTGGTAAGTTCATAGAACAGTTTATCAGGGGAGTTCATCAGGGCACCATTTCCTGCATCCTGCAGCAACCTGCATCCCACTGGCACTGTAATGGTTAATGCCTAAAACTCGCCTTGGCTCAGCTCCTTCTGCTGTTTGATGGCTCAACTGAAGCTTGATGTTTATGGTGGAAATTGTCTTGATTTCTTTAGATGAGATGAGCATCCATGGAGTTTGAAAATGTGTTTTAATTAAGATTCTGCTAAATTCTACCAGACACCTACTTGGAAAACAAAGCAACTGAATAATTAACTCTGATGAGAGCAGATGCTGCTCTAATGACAACCTGTTACTGCTCAAGTGCATCATTAGTTGTTTTACTGTGTTCTTTTAATATGTCCAGAGATCCTCAGCTAATGAATATATTGGTAGCAATGCATCTAAAATAATTCTTCAGTGTGGACTGTTGTAAGAAAACAAAATAGCCAACAACCAAAAATTTCAACACACTGTGTTAACTGAAATAGTGTTTCTGCTGGTCTGTGTTGTGTGTGCTTGAAAGCAAACACTTCTTTAGTTATCCTTGTGGGATTATTTTAGCCATACATCAAGTGAAGCTTACAAATTGATGAGAATCTAATGATGCATTTATTTACAGATGTGCAGTTCTGTTCCCTGTTATGTTGCCGAGGGGTGAGAAGAGGGAAGGCTTTTTCTCTCCCCTATGTAATATGCACAGTCGTGCATTTGAAAAGTGACTAGAAAAATACCACCAGCAAGATTTTACCCTGTTATTTCTAGCCCTCAAAAAATAAATAGATTTCATCTCCTAAAATATAGACAGAACTCTTAAAAAAAAATAGAAAATAGAATATTTATACTTAAATAACGCACTTTAATGACACATTGGACTGCATGTTTTCACAATATCTTGTGGTTTTATCTAAAGCATGTATTAAAAAATGTTGGTTTCTATTTTGGACTATCAATATCAGAAAGGATTGGTCTGACCATAAAAGTAGTGGGATGAAATGTATAAAACAAGCAAAAACATCAAATGGGAGAATTTAGCTCATAGTTTTATATTTCCTTCTCTATTTTTTTAATAATGTCAGAATTATCCCTTTTACAAAATAATTACAAGGTAGGAAGAATTCAGGTACTCTTTTGAGGTGTTTTTCAGAACCCATTGAGCCCAACAGACACCACTCTAGAGGAGTCAAAGGCAGCAGAAACCTCTCTAACCTCTGGAAAGGAGCTGCAGATTCCTGGGAAATGTGTGTAGGGGCATCTCCTTCAGCCCCTTCGAGGCAGCACTGCTCACCTCCAGCCCAGCTGGAGTACCCACAGTGTAGCTTTTAAAGCCTCAAATGCTGTAAATCCATCAGGAGTTCAACAAGCAAATAATGCCAAGCCCATGCCACACTCCCCACAACCCTCCTCCGTGGGTGACAGGCCTTGTGAACCATTTTGTTACCACCTCACCACTAGGAGCCAATGCAGCTACTCCCATTTTGCTAATTGCTTTTAGGCAAATTTAAAAAATAAACCAAACACCTAAGCAAACAAATGACCAAACCAAAGCATTTGAATAGTTGCACTTTCAAGAAAACAAGTCACTCAACGCATTTCATCCCAGCATCTCATACTGCCTAAGCTTTACTGCAATCAAACTGGTTTCATTCTTACTAAGGAGGGAGGGGGAAAAGAACCAACAAAACCAAATAACAGCCTTCCTTTTTCCTGTAACCAGCTCCTAACTGCAGGATGCAAAGCTTCTCGGGTCACCTTTCCTACATAAAGGATAGAGAAGCCCTTTGAATTTATAGGGCTCACAGCTGACTGCTATGCTTTTTATGGAGACCTCTTTGGGTCTGATTAATTAGTAATTGGGGCAGGAGCTATGCACTTCAGTGACTCTTGGTGCATTGATTATAAATTGCAATCTGGTGCTAAATCTCAGGCTGTTTTCGCTGTGCCCCAGTGACACAACTGATTAAATCTGTGTAAACAGTATCTTAACGGAAACATTTTTGGGGCAATGGAGTTTGGAGGAATTCAGTTATTTACTTCCATGAGTTCTGTCTGTTCTAAAGCATTCTCATCGATTGTCAGTTGTCCCAATTGATAATGCAGCAAACTAATGGTTTTAATTTGGCTTTAGAAAGCTTGCCCACTGCAGGGGTTTTAAACAGCGAGTCAGCACTCTATTCACACATGCAAGCCTAGGATGATAAACAAACACTATCCTGGGTAGCTTTACAACTAAAGAAAAGACAAGGACGGTACTAGAACACATTTTTTCCTGCATGTTTTCCTACCTCCTGCCAGGAGGCCCCGCAGGGCCTGGTGGGCTGCTTCCTCAGTAGGCACATGCAGTGCACGTTGCCTTGTCTGTGTGTTTTTGACCATGAGACAGGAGAAATGTAGAGCTGTCTGCTTTACAGGCTATTGCAGAGCAAAGGATCCACACCTCCCAGTCCACCTCCGGTCCTCCAGTCAGGACCCTGGCTGGCCCCTGTACCTGCCCAGGCCAGTCTTGACCTTATCCCGTTCTCTTTCCATATGCAAGGAGGTCTGGTTTTCCACGGTGTGCACAGGTCCGTGTTGCACTGAATTTCGCAAGGCTGAGCCCTCCCAATATGTTTGAAGCAAGGAAAGTGAACCAAGAATTACTGTAAGGCCGTAGGAGAAATATTTGACATGTTGCCCACCTCAGATGTCTGGTCATTAGACACCTGACTTTTTTCTCCACTTAATTCACAAAAGCATCTTAATAAATGTTGGATGCAAACCAGTGAGTCTAGCATATCATTGCCTTTCCTCTGCTCCAGCTTCCTCTCCAAGCAGTATAGCTAAGTGCAGGTGCCGAGTGCTTCTCAGACCACTACCTTTGGATTATCCAAGAACAACTACCTTTGAAGAGACAAATCATTTGCAATACACTGTAATGCTGAACAGCTGTTTTCATATGCTCTTTGGGAAGGACGTGTGTTTATCTGCAGCGTCGATGAGCTGGAATGTTGTCCATGACCTTGCAGTGATGTTTTAACAACTGCTGTGTGGAGCAGAAGCCAGCCAGTGCTCCTCCTAACCTTCCTTGGGGTGGGGAGTGTGTGTGCTGTGTTTACATTCATCTTCATGACACACACAAACATACAACCTAGGCTGTTGATTTGCACTTGAATTACCTGCTGGCTATCATGGTTCAACAGAATCTGACCTGCTTTTAAATAATGTAACATGGGACTTTCAAATCCAGATGTTCAAATTAGTTCTGGAGAATCCAGCTCTGGCTCCAGAGCAGACAATTTGGTCCTGGAGTTAATAAAGATCTGGTGCACAGAACTGCTTTCTTGGATGGCATTCTTGGAGGAAAAGAAAAGAGCTGGGTAGCCAGGGGGGCAGCAGCCTCTGAGGTTCACAAGGCTCCTGGCCACAGCAGATGGCTTTTCGGACTACAGTGTCCAGCTGGTACCCAGCCTATGTTCCCATCATGGCCTCATCTCCTCAGGTTTTGTTAAAAGCAGAAGACCCCAAGTTCAAAGTGAGGAGGGAAAGGTTCCAACCCCTGGACTTGTGAAAAGGAAACTAGACAGGAGAGAGCATCAAAAATCCCATTTCAAATCTGGCATCAGTGTTGTGCAGACCTATCCAAAACTTGTTGCATTATAGACCTCAGGCATCTGGAACAGGGATTAAAAAATCTTGGACGATCAAAGGAAGTTTTTGGGTGGATTTCCAGCAGTTCATGACTTTTTTCTCCACCATAGTGTGGCTGCAAGAATGCTTTCCCTTGTGCTAATTTGTTACTTCCTCTCCTGATTCCAGAAAACAGCAGTAAAGCACACAGCAGTGGAGTTAAAACTACTGAACTTTTACAAACCTCGCATAAATAAGTTCTGGTTGGGTAAAAATCTGTCCTTATCTTACCTGACATTTTTTGCCTTGTCTGAAGTTTGCCTTGTCTAAAGTTTCAACACAGTCCTGCTGTCTACAGAGTCAGGGAGTTGGTGATGAACTGTAGTGCCAGACAAACCTGGGCATCACCCGCTGGGTTTGTCATGATGAGAGATGGGCTCACATCAGCCACTTCAAGTGGGGAACTGTGGTGGGTTCACCTTGGCTGAATGCCAGATGCCCACCCAGCCACTCTATCCCTCCCCTTCCCAGCTGGACAGGGGAGAGAGTAAGGTAGGAAAAGAAAACAACAGCTAGCAGTCAGTGTGGGTCAGCTGGCCTACTTGTGTCCCCTCCCACTGAAGAAGGAATGTTACAGTGCTGCGCTCAGCAGTAGCCAAAACACGGGTGTGTTATCAACACCTCTAGCTACCAATGCAGAGCACGGCACTGTGAAGGCTGCTATGGGGAAATAAATTCTGGCTCAGCCAGACCACCACAGGAACCACACACAGTTCCAGTGGGGGGGTGTTTGGAGCCAGCGTTCAGGACAGGTCACTGGGGAAATACATGTGATTTGCAGAGTTCAACCTTGGATTTTGGCACCAGAGATTGAAGGAGGCTTCAGATCAACAACTGTCATTAGGACTGAGATTGTTTCTCCTCAGGTCACTGCCTCATGAGTGTGCAGCCTCTTACTGTCCTATATCAAACAGGCCACCAAGTGAGCTTCAGTCCTTGAGGCCAAGATGCTGTGACAGAGGTCCAGCGCAGTGATCCAGCCTTTCTTCTTGCACAGTACCTATGGCCCTATGATTAAAATTACATTACATCAATGCTTGTGGAGACATGGAGGAATGCTCTGATGCCTTTAGTAGCGGTCAGGCTGAGGATTTCTTATTGAGATGCACTAGGTAAAATGTAAAAAATATAAAAGCATCTGCCAGAAGGCAAACAGCAGGTCACAGACTGGGTAGCAGTATAATTTTATCTCCTGAATGCTACAAGCCAGTGCTTGTAGCCTCTCCAGCCTTTCAGTCAGTTCCTCGGCATGGATTCCTCTTCTCTTTCTCACATTTTTTCAGTGAAGAGAGAGATCCCCAGCTGCTTTCACACGTAGCAGTTTTTATATGACTAACACTGAGGCCTTGTTGAAGACATCAGGATTTGCTACCAACTTCAGTAGTCACGTCTGGAAGTACTGGAGCATATGTTACACTGACTACACGGCAACTATTCACTGTGCATCTCTTAATTGCATCCATACAGACAAGATGTTCTATTGCACATGGTCAATTCCAAATGAGCATGAATCCAGCTGATGAAACTAGATTTTCTCCAGAGCAACTCTAAGTGCTACTCCTTACTGAGGACTTTATTCTTGCCAAATTTCAAGATTTTAGCTCTATCCATTTCTGTCTGAATAATCGTGGTTGATTGCTCCTGGAGTTGTGTGAACATTCACAAAAGCATTTGTCATCTTCTCATTTAGTGTTTTTCTAAGGAAATAATTTTGCTGTCAACAAAACCCTCTCTTGAAGGAAAAGCTAGTAGCTAAAGTAGCATTAGAATAGGAATGGGTTTTTATCATCAATTTGCCAAACTCAGCACTGCTTCAGAGTTTAACATCCAAAGGACCAAAGTGTATCAGTGGATCTGAAATGTCTGAATTCTTTCTCAGCCAATGGCAACTATCAGTATTCCATTACAAGGATTAATCATGGGTTCGTTGATTTTTACTCATTCTGTGAGACTTAAGTCCCATGAAAGACTTTTCCAATGCTGGTAACTATTACTCAGCTTCCCTTAGCTTTAGTTATATATGACCATATCTCTTGTTAACCCTCTTTTTCTTTATTACCATACCAAGACAAAGTTGACTTATTCAAATCCAGATGTGCCTTTTATAGTCAAGAGCTAATGTGCTCTATTTGTAGCATAAATTGAGCTGTTGAGCTGAGTTTAACTGTGTTTCATGCTCTTTCTGAGCAGAGAGAAAGGCTAAACCTGCATCACAGAAGAAAAGGACAAATATTCAAACTCAGTATGCAATTTTCCTTAGCTGACCTGCTGGACAGTTTAGCAGCTGGAGGCTGAGGGACTGTGTCTCCACGTTCTG
Source organism: Pseudopipra pipra (assembly GCF_036250125.1). NCBI lineage: Eukaryota > Metazoa > Chordata > Aves > Passeriformes > Pipridae > Pseudopipra > Pseudopipra pipra. The sequence goes on from NC_087555.1 coordinate 11,154,000, forward strand.
AGGAGCAGATTATTTCAGATACCTTAAACTCTTCTAATTCAGATCACTGGAGTTTCTGTAGATATTAGTCTTTATAAGTTGTCTTTAAAAGCATTTATTGTCTAATTTGTGCAAGATTTCCCTTTTTTACTTTCATTTCATCTATGGTGGCTGAGTCCTGAAACACCACCCTTGCACGTGATACTTAATGGTGTATCAGTGTAAACCATGTGCTTCATTCTTTAGAGATTTAAACCAGGTGATTTTTTTGTGCTTGTGGCATGTTCTGTGTTGATTCTTGACAAGAAAAAAAAGCATTTTGACTGCAGAGCTGGTGATGGGCCACTTCTGTGAGTTAGAATTTACATTAGCAGACACAAAGATGTGCTGCCAGTTTCTTCCTGGATCACACCTGGCTGGGAGAATGCAGCTGGAGGCTGCAATTCACTTGGAGCAGAGAGTCAGCAGGAGGTACTGAGTAGAGCATGAATTTTTCTTCTTAGGAAAAGAACTCTTACTATCACATTATATCAGGTCATCCTGGATTAATAGTTTTATATATTTATATATTCAAGCAAATAGTTTTATATATTTTGTACCATGCAGTTAAAAGCACAAGCTGCTTAACCTCACTGCTGGAGCAATACATGGCTTATCTGTATTGAAGCCCATTTGCTGATATGCTTTCAGAACAAACTGTAAATTAATTTCTTTAGTCAGGAATGTTGAAGAAGAGTTAGATGTCAAGGTTTAAATTAAGTATTAATAAAAATAAGAGAAGAAGACTGCCATTTATGGAGGGTATTCTTTTTTATATTTGTTTATAGATATATACCCACATATATGTACTACTTCTGCAAAAGAACAGGTTTGTTAATATCCAGCTTAGAGTGACAACTCTATTTTGTTTTTACTGGAGTGGGGGGAAATTTACCATGCAGAAGTAGAGCACCCCCATTTCTGTGACCATGGTGCCAGGGTTGGCATTGGCATATGCTGCTCTCTGTGTTTTCTGCAGACAAAATAACTCTGAAAGGATTGCTGAAGTGACCCTCAATGGTCAGGAGGGAATGGACCCACTCTCCCCAGTGGAAGGGGCACCTCTCAGTCTGAGGGGTTTTAAGAAAGCTAATATGTGCAGAGGCCAGTAGCGAGCCAGGGATTTTGGACACTGACATAGAGGCTAATGCCATGCAGCCAGAAGATGCCTAATTGAACAAGTATTGTCTCAGCATGGATGGCAGGGTTCCTGCTCTTCTGATGTTTTTCCACCTCTTTTAGGGTGACAGGTTCAGCTTCTTTTGGCTTTGCTCATTTCTCCTGAATCACAGCTGGTACTGGTGGCAGTGCAGAATTAGACCCCAGTCCTGCATTGGATCTGCAGAGCAAGAATTAGCTGGATTGCAGATGTGTCTCTGCTCACAATAATCACATTACAGGATCATGGCCATCATCTGGAGCTTCTAAAAACAAGAGTGCTTCATCTGTTTGCCTAGCTGATGCATAACACATATTTACATAGGCTCTCATCTTAGGAAGTTTCATCATCTCTTGCGTAGGAGAATGCTGAAATGATGTTTGCACCATAAATGTTCCAGATTCCACACGTTTTCAGTCACCCAGAATGGTCCTGCAGGCAAAAATACCACTGTACTCTAGGATAAAAGTAAAAGCAGTACATACCTCATTGGAGTTTTCCAGCTTATTCTTGGATCTAAAAGGTACCGGCCTTTAAATGTTGGTGCAGCATTTTTCATGTGCTCCAAGTCAAATATCTGCTTTAGCATTTTCATTACTAGGATGTTAGGCTGATTCATCAAGATGCCTAAAAAAAGGATTAAAGGTGTGAAATGCAGAAGGTAATAGGACTCAATTTCCTGAGTCAAAGTTTAACCCCAGAGTCAGAGTTTAAGCACTAATCACAGACCCAAAAACTACAATCTGAAATTTAGGAAGTGTGTGTCTTTAGGCTCAGTTAAATTGGAGCTACATACTTGGAGGCAGTCACAATAAAAAGCAAATGTCGCCACAGCTGGGACAGGGGTGTTGCTCAGCCTGAATATGTGCTCTGCTTGTCGTGTGAACTGGGAACACCAACCAACAGCATGGGGTTAGCAGGTTTGCAGACCCATAAACCCCTCCTTTGCCCCTCCCTCAGTTATTCCTTGAAATTAAGCATCACCAGACCAATTAAATACATTCTCTAGCCCCTAACCTCTATTTACGATATATTTTGGTTAAAAACCAGTGTGAGTTGGACATACAGATGGCAATTTCTCACATCATCATATTGTGGGGTTAATACAAATTACTATATTAATGTTTTCTTGCTCTTGTATTACATATTGATATTTTGCAATCATATGGTTAAGCAAATTAAGAAAATTAACATCCTGTGTGCAAGATCTGCTTCGGTGACAATGACTTAAAATAACCTGTCAGTCAAGAAAGATGGCTAGAGCTAAGTGTGGAGTTTTCTGGGTTCACACAACACTGGCAGAAACTTACAATTACACAAAACCCTTTGGTAATGTACAAAGATTATTGTGACTTTTGAAGGCTCTTTGCCTGAACTGAGGCCTCCAAATCACACTCAAGGTCCATGAAAACGTGGATGATCTCAGTTCTAATGGGTCCTCAGTATCTCAGCAAGGAAAATAATGGAAAATCAGTCAGTATGAAAGCTCTGGGAATGCTGACTCCAAAGCACAAATCTTAGGGGAGCCAAGAGGGTAAAATCCTACTTCAGAAACAGTAAAGATCAAATAGATTTGGTAAAACCAAAAGAAACCACTCTGTGCTCCTGAACTGGTAATTTTCAACAAATCAATAAATTCCAGTGTGTTCATTTTAGACAGACAAAAATAGCAGGAGCACATTGCTGGCAGGACACTGACAGTAGTTATGTTTTCTGTTGGGGTCCTCGAAAAATCATTCAACCTTCAACATTTTATGAAATGTTCAAGTTTCATAACCGTATTTTAAGTCCTTTAACTGATGTAGTTGATATATAAAGAGTAACCTCAGAAAGCTGACAAAGAAGAATTATTATTGTGGGTTATGTACTACTCTGACAACTTGGTTGCCCAAGGACATGAACTTTGTCAATACGAAAAAGTGTGAAATGACAAGTTAATGGTTAGGGAGGGTAATTTCTGTCATTTTATCCAGTTTCACTTACACACTCAAACCTCCCAGTAATTTCAGGCCCAGCCCTTCACAGTGGTGTGCACAAAAGCTGGGTTTGCAACAAAGACAAGGTTGGACACTAGAAGAGGATAAGCACAGCTTGCACACGGAAAAATTTCTGAATGAAGTCATTCACTTCTGGTTTGAGAATAAATAACTCTCATAGTCCCTGGCCCCCAAAAGGTTTCTGCAGGCACACTTTATTTTATTGCGTTTTGAAGTCTAAAGGAGTCCTTAGGAATGGAAGGTTAAACATGCATGCAAGTGTTCATGAAACTGGAGCCTTATTTGACTAATTTCTCCTAGGCTGATAATCAAATACTAAATAGCCCTGGCTCTTGGAACAAACATTTCCCCCTAAGGACAAACCTCTTTACTGAGCAAGAGATCAGAAGTGAACTGGCACTCTGGAGTTCAAGACAGACACGCTGTAATTAATTCAGTTAAAGCACAGCAATTTGGAGGTAGCAGAAGGATGGCAAATCCCACCCTGTTTCCTAATCTTCCCCAAAGGAACATATTTATTACAGACTCTTAAAATCACCTTTTGATAATGTTGAACAGTCTGTGAGGGGCCCATTAAGGCATACAAGGCAGACCCATTTTAATCCTTAATACCACTTGAAGATTATCCATTTTAAATGGCCTTGCAGAGCTTATCATAATTTTGTAAACTATTAAAAAGTATTAAAAAGCACTACTACATTTATCTGATGAGAAACATGGGCTCCTCCAGCCTGCCTGACAGAATGTATCTCTGTGACTGCCTGATGATGATTCCAGCTGTGGCAATCCAGATTCTCACTGGTACAGAAACTTTCCAAGTTTCACCGAGACTGAATATTGTACTATTGCTACCTGGGTTACTCTGCTCCTCAGGCTGAATGCAGAGATCTCATTTTCTTTTCTACATGAGGCACTGTCAACCAAAAGCAAGACAGCTAACTCACAACTGCCCATTCTTTTCAGGATACACAGTAACTGGCATCTAAAGCATGTTGGCTTTTGAGAGTGTGGCCAAAACAGAGCCATCTTTCATTTGGTACTTTAAAAAAGCTTTCCAATCTAAATCGCCAGAAGAGATAACCAAGCCATTCAGTGCTCCAGGACCAGGCAGTGGTTAATACTGGCTAGAGGTCTTCACACCCAGTGGTGAGGGCAATGTGAGAAAAATGATAATTTCCGAAGGGATTCAGTGTACAGCGTTTACCAGTCTCCCCACTCAAGAGTGGATGAATTAACCTCTTTTCCTGAAAACCCATGAGACGCATCACAGCAATTGCAGTTACTCTCTGCAGGTCATGGCACTGTCTCTCGATGAATTTCTTCAGATGCAGCAGCTGCACACTGCTCCTAAACACAGGCTGCTGCATCAGGAACACAGTCAGATTGGAAAACGAGAGATATTGGAGCAAAGTGCAGCCCCCCAAAAGAGCAGTGAAAAGAAACTGAAAGGTAGGTGTGCCAGGTTGCCACCTTGGAACGAGGTGTGCCAGGAGACACCTTGGAATGAGGAGAAACCCAGTTGGCTAATTCCCCTTAACTGCTGTCTGAGGAGCACGGAGGAGCAGGGAGGGAGAGGAAAGAGCTGGGCATGCTGTTCACCTTGTCTGACTTCCTGCTGTCTGTGACACTGAGATTATTGAGGAAAGGTTAACACAGATGGGATTTGTTGACTTGTAAATCTGCAAGTGCCTGATCTGGCCCCTTCTCATTCCCTCAGTTATCTTCACTAAGTGAATGGTTATCACATCTACAAGGCTAAATGCTAAAGAAAAAGAAATGTGAACTCAAGAGAAAAGTGTATCACTGCATGTTTGCCCTTCAAAGTAAAGAAACCCAGAAGAACAGGCACAGCAAATCAAAAAGTATACAAGGCATGGAATGAGTGGGATGGCTTGAAAGAAATGGGGCACTAATTATCCTGGCTTGAACCAGATAAGCAGGGCTTCTCATACAGCAGCACCCATACCACATTCAAAGCCTGACCTGCAACACCAACCTGGGCTTTAGAGCAGAGAGGCCTTCAGGCTGAAATCAAGCAGATTAGAAGTGAGGGGAGGCTGCCAAACTCATTTTCACCAGGGATCTGAACCACAATTCAGTCCAGGTGACATTTTACATATTTTCACCATTGTTTTTGTTTAATTTGTGAAAGCAATTACACAGCCAATTGAACAGTGTAAAGCAACTGCTGCAATAGTCAATATTTCAGTGAGGTACAGAGCAGCTCAGCTTTCTCAGTTAGGATATTCAGGCATAGCCCTACAGTATCTGTGCCATTCATCACTGACATTGCCATCTGGCTTACCTGAATCCTCCCCAACTACAGTTTGTGCTGAACAAACCTGACTTTTCTTTGGGCTCCTTTTGAGGAAAAAAAGGCAATGAAACACCCTGCATTGCTGGTGATATGCACAATATTAGCTGACATTCTCAGCTCTTAATTGAAGCGTGACAGGGGACAGCTAAGAGACAGACGAGGCCAAATACACTGGGTCTCTGGGTGGTCACTTTGATGCAGATAATTGATGGCTAACCCTGTTGAATTACACAGTGTAAACATGTAATATTAGACCCTTACAGGAGTGCTTTGCCCTTGTGACACTTCAACTGAATTACTCTGATTTTTATTGCTGTGGCCGAAATCAAAGCTGCTTCTCTTTGGTGTGGTGTGGCACAGGAGCCACTCCTACCCCACATGCTGGGGCTAAGCCACTGGGGCCCAGTTTGCTGCCAGGACTGTGTTGGGACAAACTGGTGGTACAGGTGAGTTGCTGAGGTGGTGTATCACTGTCAGGAAAGTAGGAGACAACTGAGCACACAAGTACACAGGGAGCTGGCGGCTGTGCCGCTGTGTTACCTATGATAAATAGCCTGTGTCACCACAGTAGCTGGTCTCCAGATTGAGGCAGACTTCCACGAATCAGCAGGGTCAGCATTTGAAAAGCATGTGAATATTGTGCACTTGTAAATATTTGAGCACATCTGTTTAGCTCCCTCTCAAAAACCACTGGGAAAAACTACTTCACATTGTGCCATGCAATGCTGTTACCCTGCTCTAATTGTCAAATCTGTTGAGTGTTTTTCTCATGCACACAAAAATTAAAAATTACTATCCTCATTCATGATTAATTCAGCTGCAGTGCTGCACTGTGTCACACTGCATTTTTTAAAGTATTAAATTCTACCTCATAATCAGAAGAGTTTTAATTAACTTTTTGCAAGTTCATCTTTTTTTCTTTCCTTCACAGAGCCTCAGACATCTCCAGAGCTGCCTTCCCTGAAAACATCTCCTCGGATTCTACCAAGAGAGTGATGGAATGCCAAACTGGCATTGCAAAAATTGCCTGCACCAACCCAAAACTATTTGCCTCTTCCATTCCTCCCTGCTTACAGGCCTGAGGCCCATTGAGTGTCTGTGCCCAGCTCATTTGGCCAGGGCATGATGGAGATCTAACTCACAGCATTTCTTAGTTGCCTGGGAAGAGCATCTGGCTATTGCTTCCCTTCAGCTAAATCTTCTAGCAGATATAGGACTGGTCTTTCATATGAAACCCTTAGTGAAGTGAAAGAGAGGACTCCAGAGGAGCAATATTCTTGCCTGTATGTCTGTGATGTTTCTAAAAAAGCAACTGTCATCTTCTCTGCACCTGGTGCACCCCAGGATTGCCCCAAAATGCTCACACATCTCTTATGTGTTTGCAGAAGGACTTTCCAGGCAGGGACACATTTACAGGAGAGCCATGTTCCCTCTCTCCCTCAAGCTGGCCTGGATGAGAAGGAAGGAAACAGGTTACTAAACCTCATTAGTTTCAGAACAGAGCAAAAGGAAAAGAAGACAGCATGGAAACAGGACCCACAGGACACTCAGCTCCCTCCCACAGGTTTCATCAACCTCTCTGGATCAGTGTGGTTTTTAAGATTTAGCTGGAAGTGACTAAAGAGCCAACAGCCAGGTGGGCTTGAGCAGGTTTGGATATTGATGCAGGACTTTTCCTCATGAGCAGGAAGAAAAGGTAAAAGCAGCAGGAGCTCCTCTCCCTTTCTTTGCCCCTATGGGCAAACTGCCTCTGCAACATGACCGCACTGCCTTTAGATGGTTTTTCCTTGCAGGACCAGCACTTACTCAGCGGATCTCCTCAGGTTTTTCTGACCTTGGCAATATTACAAGGGTCGCATTTTCACATGGCTGAATTGTTCCTGAACAATTTCTCCAATGTATTAGACACAAACATGCTATCTGTCAGCACCAGGCATGTCTAATCTCTCCACCTGCTTTCTCCCTCAGCAGTTACATTTGGCATCTGTTGCATGGAAAATCCAACTCTTTTTTTTGTTTAGTAGGAAATTCCCACTCAGGATGAGGGAGCAATCACTCTTTGGAGGAATGGGGGCCAATGGGGTTAGATTTACTTTGCTTTCCCCAAGAAAACTTCTTCCTGGGTCCCTGATTTATATTAACTAGTACCATTGACTGTCATTCCCTCAAAGGGCTGTCAGATCTCCTCTTTTGTGTCCAGGGGCACCCAGAACACACCCCTTACATCACCCCATTCACGGGTGATACCTCTCCTAAGAGCATGCCTGTGAGGGGAACCTGCAGCTCTGGTCCCCCTGGGACCAGAGGGATGAGGTCTCATCTTACAAGCAGTTGGAATGAGCAGGCACCTCCTGGCTGAGAGGGACTGCTCAGGAGCATGAGCACTTCCCTCAGGGTACGTGCAGGTGGCTGTGCTGAAGGGGAGTGCTGTGAGCTCAGGTCAGGGCAGAAGTGCCCTCTGGCCTTCTCCTGGGCTGGCTGAGCAGAGGGAGGTTTCAATGGAGCACAGTGCATATGACTGCTCTGCCTCTCCTCCCTTCCCACACTGAGGCCTCACTTCCCTCCTAAATCAGCAACAACAGGTTTCAGGCCAGAACTGGTACTGGTGAGGGCTTGAATCCTTCCTGAGAGGCAAAGAGCTGAAGAGACTGTGAGAGGGGTCACTCCACCTGCGCCAGGATGGCTGCACTACAAAGTGCTATGTGACGACACTTCTCATATTGTGCAGGAACTGAGAGAGAAAGGATGCGTAGTTTGGTAGAATTGATGCTGCTTAATAAGGCATTGGACATTCCAGACAAGAAAAAAGCAATAGGAAATGGAAAGCAAACGAAAGAAAGGGAGAAGAATAAAACAGACATTTCTTTATGGGAATTTCTAACAGTGGTTTGCTGCATATTTGAACACAGAAGGATGAGCAGTAGCCATTCACCAGCTCTGATCCAAAGGGACATGCTATACTCTGCCATGGCAGAGGTGACATTGGCTTGCTGATTACATTGACACCTTACAATATCCACTGCTTTTTTTGCTATTTCTGTATCTTTTTAAGGATCTCATTGCTGTGGAAGCTCTCTGCACCTCTGGAAAGAGCTGGAAATCCTGTCAGTATTTGAGAGGATAAAATGTGGTCATGTTTGATATATGAGGCCAGAAGAAAAATCTTCTAAAACATTTGGTTTTCACTAAGAAAACAAAGGTATTTCTGGCCTGGAGCATTTTTGGTGGGATTTCCTTCATACTTTTTTCCTATCCCCACCTGTCCCATTCCCCCCAGCTCTGAACACACCTGAGGATCACACAGGTGGCAAACAATCATTCCCATGCCAGAACAATGTGAACCTTATCTAGACAGGAACTGCTCCAAAGATGATGACTTCTTCCAAGCTGCTATTTGCCTGGCATAGAATCACTAAGGTTGGAAAAGACCTCCAAGATCATCAAGCCCAACCTTTGACCAAACACTACCATGTCAACTAGACCACAGAACTAAGTGCCCCGGAGTGAAATAAGCTGTACTCACCAAGACACTTTCACATCATTATTTTCTATTTGCTGCCAAAACAGTTGTGTGCACACAATAGCTTTACCCCCAGCTCTGCAGTGGTCAAACATTACCAGTCATTTGAGAATAAACTCATGTTTTAGCGGCTCACAATTTTTCACAAATGAGTATACCCAAAATATTGCACATAACTTTTACCATTAGGGACACTCCAGGAAAACATTTATGCAGAAAGGAAGGGCCATTTCTTTTAGATCTGAGGCATGATGGGCTGAAAACAGAGATGTACAATTTCTTTGTGAAATAAAAATATGAAGGGCCACCAATATGGAGTACGGCTGATACTTATAGATGAGCACTGGAAAACTGAATAATAAAAAATTATTCAAAGACATAATTCAGTCCCCTAGGCTGATTTGGAAGTACACCTGTGGGTCTCAAGTGTACAGAGCATGTATGTAATTGTCAGTTCTAGTATATTTAGAATAGATTCAAGGTAAGACAAACCAGATAGAAATACAGGCACTTGGGTATATTCTGAATTTGGCAGAATGAAGAACAACACCTACCTATCTGCCTGCAACCATTTGAAATTGCTCAGCAATCCTGCATGTTCAGCTTCCAGGTTATTCTCAAATGGAAAATTGTATTAGCAATTTTTGCTCAGAACTTGAAAGCAACATGTAAAAGCAGGGCCAAATCCTCAGATTTAAAGGGACACCTCTCTCCAAACAAAGTAACTCTTAATAATTCATCTTCAGCCATCCCTTTTTTGCTAAAAGCTGTCCTGCCAGCAGCCCAGCAACCTAGTCTCATGCCATACACAGCTTTCTTGTCTTCCCATTGCCAACTGCTCATTAGCACTGCCCCATGGGCACAACAGGACTGTTACTAGCTCTCTCTCACTGGGACTCTCAGCTCTAGTGTAAGCACCAAGGAGATTCTGTCTGTGGGCCATGGATGGTGGCTTTAAAAGTGTTTTGTTCTGTTCGTTCAGTAGATTTTCCAGGTATCACAAAGTTCTGTGTTTCCCCTACATGGGTACACAGAGATGCTTTGGCTGCTATTTGACCTCTGGTGCATCTCCTTCCATACAAGTGCTCTTTCTTAAGTAACCGTGAATGTAGAATATACAGAATCACTGAAAAGAACATATTCATGCATGAAACACCATTATACTTTAACAAACACCCTCAAAGACAAGAAGAGGACATAGGAAGAGACTGTACTCTGGATAAGTTTATAAAAGATGGCCAACAACACAGCATCAAAGGCTCTTCATGAGTTTTCTGACCATTCAGCGTGATGGGTTACAATGGATATGCAGAGGGAAGAAATCCCCAGAGCAAAATGAATTTGGTAGGCCCTTTGGCTATGTAAAAGGATAAAATGGAATTCCCTAGAAATAGCTAGGTAATCAATTATGACTTAAAAACAGTTCCTTAGAACATTTTTCAGCTGATTTTTGATCATAAAATCCCATCACTAAGATCTGAAAGTTAACAAAAAACTGTTTTCTCTGGATCTGGAAAAGGAAATTTGAAATGTTTTTTATCTTTTCTTCATTATATTTGTTCTTTCCCTTCCACTGTTTTTGCACCTTTCTGCAGTGGGGTATGGGATAAGGGGTAACAAAGGAGAGGCTGGAGATGAAAAGGAGTAAGTATATTCACAAAGAAGCGTGTGAAAACAAATAGAAAAGAAAGAACAGAACAACAAAAACTGAGATCTTTCAACTGCAATTATTTACCCTAAATTTCAGTGAAACCATTCAGGAAAACAAAATATTACTCATTTTCTCTCCAGAGGTTTTTGAAATTGTTTCAACATTCTTCCCCAGCCTGGTTTTCTCCCAGCTCCAAGCCATTGTGATGAGTGGTGCCAGAGGACATGCTCTACTAGAGCGGGAGCTGAGGAACGGGCCGTCACATTGTCAGGACACATTGCCCAGATTAGGAAATCACCAAGGCTAATCTGAATCCAGCAGGTCTTAGCAGGAATGTACTGGCCACCCTGTCACCTCATCTTTCTGCATTTCAAAATCGGTTTTTCTAGTATGGGATGCATGATGAAATTTAGACAGTTGGCAATGTAAACATTTGATAGACTGAGTATCTACAGAGAAAAACTCAAACCCTGAGGAACTCCTTTGTCCAGGTCAGCCTGCTGTAATGCACTCACAATACAAGCTTCTGTGTGCCCCTTGGCTGGTAGAGGTGAATATGCTAGTTTAGCCCACGGGACAGATAGAGGGAGTTGTAGGACCTGCCCAGTACTTTGCCTGTGTCCAGGGCTTAAGCAGTTTCCCTTGCTGTTGGCCAGTGGGCCATACCAGCGAAGAGGGTGCTGGACTTCTAAAACTAGAAAAAAGTGCTGGTTGATGGAGTCCTGTGAGCACTGATCTGAACAGCTTGTGAACCATTACTATCTAGAAGTGTCAAGAAGGATTAGAACAAACATGAAGCAAAGATGAAATAAACAGCTATTGTATGGGCAGAAATGGATTTTCAGTTTCCACAGTAAATAAAATAATGTGCTGTCTTAGTCAGTGCCCCTGTGATGATACAGTTTGCAGGATTTTTACTGGCAAGCTGCCATACTTACTTTCATTTATCTGCCTCAAAGCACCATTTCAAAAAGTGCAAAAGCATGTTGTTGATAGAGTAGATTGTTTATAGCTGAATTGAGTATTTCAGAACAACGCGCATTGTAATAAAGTGGGGGAGGGTATGAGCCAACACAGCTGCAGCTTCTTGAATCCTTTGTCAAAAATCAATGCCAGAAAGCTGAGACATATTTGTTCTGTCTCAGAATAAGCAACATGCAGACTCCTTACAGGTCTGCTCTGTGACAAGTGCTAACAAAGGCCCACAGTACACCAAGGCTCTCCCAGCACCTTGCACTGACAGTGCTGGCATCCCTGGATGGCTGAGTGAGGGATAGCACTGCATTCCCGGCTCCTCGGTGACCAGTGGAGCCTGAGGATCGATCACCCTGTGCACCATCACAGTTCTGCTGCTGCACATAGACTATGTGGAGCACATGGTACAGCAACTCCTCCAGGAATCTAAAGACCATGTAGGTGTGTGGAGAGACAGAGTGAGAGAAGAATTATTATTAAAAATAATAATGTAAGTAAAATCAAGGTGTTTGAAGAGTAGAGTGCAGCCTTCATCATCGGGTTGGCAACTTGCCACTGCTGGGGCAAGGTGAAAAGCTGTGGCAGCCTGTTGCAGGTAGGAAGTGGTGGCTGAAGCATAAAGGTGGATTGTCCCAGTTCACCAGTCTCCCTCGCACTCACAGTGTCTTCAAAAGGACAGTAAGTCACACAGGCTGGTTCTCTGTGTTGAAAAACAGCACGAAAAGCACATGCCTCTAGAGGCTTCCATTGCTAACAAGGGCTGGTTTCCTCAGCATAAACAATAAAAGGCTGATGAGTGAGGACTTCAGTTCTCCTGAGACCAGCACATCTAAACAAACAACAGACTGAAGAATAAAACTAAAACTAAGGGAAAAAGAGAAGAAGACTTTACGGAAGGATAACTGTAGTTGCTACCCAGAGTTAGAAGAAGTGGGGAGAATGTGAGGATCCCTTTCTTCTGGCCCCAGAAGAAGACATTTCCCATTTCCACCACGCTAGGGCACAGCAGTGTTTCTGGCCACTGTTCCTGCAGCTTACCACAGATAACAGGGATGGTATTGCCTCCAGCCTGGCAGCAGAGACTACCAGACCGCAGGTGCAGGGGGATTCACAGTCTTTGTTTCCTCCCTCACTCCAGCTTCCCAAGTGACCTGCCCCACAATCCCATGCCAGCCAGTGCTGCATGGGGTGACTCTGCTGCTTGCCCTTGGCTCCCTGGGGCCCAGGCTGGCCTGGGAAAATGCTGTGCTGCATGGGTGACTCTCACTTTGCCATGCCCCCCTCAGCTGGCCCAGCTGACACCAAAAGCTCTTGGCATGTTCCTTATAAACACAGCTCTCTCAGGCACCACAGGCTTTCAGGAGATACTGAGATCCCTCAGCTCCTTTTGTCAGCAGGAGCTCCTGGAGGCACTCAGCACCCCAAAGGAATGCTTAATCCTTCACTGAATCAAGCTCTATTAGCATATTTCCAGGCATTTACAGATGCCATATTTTCTACATTAATATTTAACCCACCAAGTCTTTCAAAGACCATCTTTCCAAACCTCAAGTTCCCAGATGCTTTTTAATGCCCTTCTCAATTGTGCAATAAAAGTCTGATATTTTATTACTCCCATGAATTATTATCCTAATTTGTAATTCGCCAGACTTTTTTAAACTTCAAAATCTGTACTGTATTTTCCCACACACAAAAAAAATAAAATGCTGTGCACGACACATTTTTCACTAACAAGCTGAAGCCTAATATTTAAATAGACATAATGATTTTTTTTGGAAAGGGCACACTATCTTTGTCAGAGTCAGCTAGGTTGTTTTGTGTCACCCCAAATCATGTTTAAAGGTTTTCCTAAAACAGAAAGGATAACCTAGAACTGCACACTAAAGATTGGAAGCAGAATGAAACAGTTATGCATTCTTCTGAACTTTGATGTAATGTAAACTTCCAGGACAGTTTATAGGCACCATTTTTTTTTTGTTTTTTAAAGAAGTAAGCACTTGGTTATCTGGAATGCAGATGGTGGGCAAATTCAGAAGCTCTGGAATGCCTGCAAGCTGTGCACCCTATGCAGTAGACGCCAAAGATAATGGAGCAAAAGACGCTCAAGGTCTCATCCAGCATCTGCTGAAGTCAACACGGACCCTTTCACTGACTGAGCTGAGCAGTGGATGAAGCCTCCAAGGGGCACCTCCTTGTGAATAAACTTGGGACCTGACTGAATCTGGAACACCACAAATGAGGTGGGTCAAGTCAAAGAAAATAGAGACACTGAAAGGGTGATCTCAAAGCCAAACTTAGGCACACTAAGAATCTCTAAACAAGGCAAGAATTCTAGTGACACCAGGCTGATTTTGCCCTGCTTCTTTTGATGCAGATTGCCCAGGAAAGCAGAACTCTGAGAATGATCTATTAATGTGAGGATGGAAACCTCCACTTCTCATGCAGTAAGAAGTGAATGTTTAATACTTATAACTCACAAAACTCCCATTGACTGAAATCTCAGTGGTAAGGTCTGGAAAAGCAAAAAATGAAAGTTGCTTGAAACTATTCTCTTTCTTCTTTCGGAAAACCTATTAAAAATGAAGACAGAAAACTCTGGTGGAATCCCTCTGTAATGGCTCAGAGCTGGCCACAGCTTTGTGCAGAGTGCTACAACAGCAACTTGACTGGCAGGAGGCCAGAAAGTTTTATTTTCCTGGGTGTAAGCATGGTATCACACTTCCCATAGGTAGAGGGTATTTCATCCTGGAATGAGCAGATTGATTACTCACAGAGAACTTGCAATATTTGAAAATTATCTAAACACTCAAATCCTGGAGTTTATAAACTTATCTGTGGTTGGACGAATCTGAGCCAGAGATTTGAGAGGGCCTTGGCTGGGTGACCTGAACTGAAGACTAACCAAAAAAGTGCTACACTTTCAGTATTGCTTTCTAAGGATCCTTTTCCCCCATGAGAGAGACCTACCTTGCATTGGACCTTTCAAGGTCTATTTTCATGTAGACAAGAGCTTTGAATACTAAACTGCCCTCAGAGAGGACTGATTCCTAATGATATAAATGGACTTCCACAGAGTATCTGTGCAGGTGGATGAGAAGGTTCTTCACAGAAACAGAGGTCCTGTTGCACTAATCCTGCTTGCTCTGCTTTTGGCCACTTCAACTACTTCCTATGCAAGGTCACTTGAAATTCACAGTGAAGCCGAGCTCCATATTATAAAACAAATGCTCAGTTTGTGCCCAAGCTCCCTCTCCCATCATACTTACCTCCTGTTCTCTCATCCCCTTGGCTCCCGTTGAGCTTTCCAGTTGTTATGGGCGATCCTCTTGCCCACTAACTCTTGCAAAATTATTTGTCTGCAAAACTTAGTAAGAGAAGTAAAAGTGGATTCCAGAGTTAACAGGAAGGATCTGTGTCTTCCTACAAATGCTGTGTGCAGTTCAAACCTCCTTTGGGAAGAATACAAGTCTTTTACAGGTTTCCGATCACCCCTGTAATCCACATAGGACCAGCACTAGTTTAGCTTTAAAAGGGAGCAACTTTGACCCTCTCTGACCTGCCAGGGATTAGTCCTGGCACAAGTTTAAGCCTGAAAGCTAGGACCAGGTCACTGAGATTACTTAGCTCTCTTGAAGTCAGGATTTGCTTCAGATACAACACTGAGTAATGAACTAATAGTAAAATAAAATATATGAACATATACCTATTATGCTGTAGAACTGGAATTATTTTCCCCAGTTAAAATTTCTTTTCTATTTGCTTTTATTATTATTATTATTTTAAACACCTTTCCTCCAATGACTTGTTGAAGACAACTCTATTTTGCTGAGTAGGTACTTCCTGCCCTTAACTCCTTTGATGGTTGGGAAAGTAGACATATTTTGCATCTCATATGGCCAAGTAGCAGCTATCTCAGACAAGAGAATTCAAACCCACTTGTGCATTATTCTTATGGGAGGCTTTTAGAGAGCTTCACCTCAAACCTCTGATTTTGCTTGAGGCTGAGGGACCTGAGAAGTGCA
Source organism: Pseudopipra pipra (assembly GCF_036250125.1). NCBI lineage: Eukaryota > Metazoa > Chordata > Aves > Passeriformes > Pipridae > Pseudopipra > Pseudopipra pipra. Next base: position 11,169,659 of record NC_087555.1, read on the forward strand.
AATTCCCTCCAGCATTCAGGGATTCAGGGATCCACAGTCAAGCTGTTAATACAATACAGGAAAGACACACAGCTACACTTCAGACTGAAACACAAGCATGCACAGAGACAGTACTGCCTCAAACTATCCCATATCTTAAAAAATCTTTCAAAGGTGATGAGGCAGAATCATGAAAACCTGGCAGGAAGACCAAATACATTTTTCTAAAGGCCACCGAGAAGGAATTCAGAGTTGCTCACATGTTTTTCAGATCAGGTAACCATGGTGTTCACCCCAGAAGTTCTACCATCAGAATACTGCTATTGGGACCCAGCCAGCTCTGTTGTCCTGTTTCCCCTTGCATCTCTTCCATCACCTCCCTGGGCTAACCCAAAAGCAGAAAGTTGCCTATCTGCAGGGCAGACAAAGCCTTTGTGAGCAAGCACAGGAATGATATGCAAGAGCCCAGCTTAGTACCCAATAGCATGTGTGTGATCAATGGCCTCTGTGTGGCCCCTACACTTGTGCTTATTTCTCAGGGCTGCGACTTATTAACAGTATTATCTTTTCTGATGAAATACCATCATCATGTGCAAACATCAGTGACAGGCATTAATCACAGACAATGCCTTTAATCAACAACTGAACATTAATAAGCATAGACCCTGAGAATTAACACAATCAGAGACTTAATCACTAAAGAGTACTTCTCATAAAGAAAACCTTATCCTTTTGTTCCTAAAAAGGTCAAAGTCTTCTTTTCTCTATTTGACAACGACAAAACCCACACATAGGGGTTAGCACATATCTATGCTGCTTTACGTGACTTAAATTATTTCCAGCCATGTGTAAAAAACATTTCTTCTCAAAGATATTCACTAAGTTTTTGTATGTGATCCACAGCTCACAGAGTCTCTGTTCCTGAAATTATTAGGTTAGCTGCTGAAAGCAGCAATCAAGTTTTACTGTTAATCTTAAAAGCTAATCTTTTTTATTGACTTCCCAGTCAATAAACTTGTAGCTCTGAAACTGCTTTCAGGTTTCCTTGAGTAATAAGAGGGTTTGTGTGTACCTATGCATGTGTTGAAGCTGCTAATTTCCTTGCTGAGTAAGTTTCACTCACAAGTTAAAACTATAAAGCAATTTGTTTTGTCTTCTGACAGGGAGTCTTACTTCCATGAAAATCAGAACAAGGCTTGAGGTGAGAAGACTCAGGGAGTAAGGTCAGGACTCTCATCTGGTCACAGTTTGTGGGGGGCTGTTACAGGGAATGAATCTTCCTCATTAATAGAAAGGGTAAGGAGAGAAGGGGAGGTTTTGACCCTTTTTTTTTTTAAGGAACCCAGTGGATACAGTCCTGTCCCTATTCTTGAATTAAAATCTAGCTGTGAGAGCTAAAGAATAGTTAGGTGTCACACAGATTTATCCTTCCTCAGCTCTAGCCAAAGAAAAGGGAATGAAGGACATGCCAGATGCCTCAGACTACTTCAAGTTGCTGTGAACCAGTTTGGCTGTGTTCAGCCGTGCACAAGCTCTGTGCACAGAAACCAGCAGCGTGGGACTCCCCAGAAGTCCCAGCATCACCTCAGTAAGAAGAGGACACAGTATGGGAGAAGAAAAGCAGGTCTGTTCTCAGCTTACATGCTATGTTGAACACTAAAATATAAATAGCTCTCTGAGCAGCAGGGAAAACATGAAGGCTTCCTTGGCTTTGTAATTTGTGGTGGGATTTTCTTGTGCCGAGCAGTATGCAAGCTCTGACTGAAGCTCTTCCCACTGGTGGGGGGCATTCAGGCTGCCACTATGAGAGCAACCCTTCTCTTGGCAACAGGATTAATGCTCTTTCTCTTTGTCCATCACCAGTTCCATCTAGTCTGCCAGAATTAAAACCTCTACCACTCATAGATGTTGCTCAAGCTTAGCAGAGACCAACCCCTGGGTTCAAAAGGTGCAGAGGAAACTTTTCCCCTCCCTCATTAAGCATGAGCTTTCCCTCAGACTAACCTCCTTTCCAAGACTGTCTGGACAGCAAGCTGCTATCCAAATTTCAGTGGCACCAGGAGACCACAGGCATCAAGAGCACTTCTCACACAGAGTGCAGAGCAGAGGGCCCGCACGAGCCAGGACACGCCACAGCTCCCAGCCTCGCATTCCTGCTTGGGTTTCAGGTGGGCCCGTTCCCCGCCTGCTCTTAGCGTGTACAGCAAGCTTCATGCTCTTAACATTTCCCAGAAATTCAAAGTGACAGAACCGGAGGTATTGCAATCTGGAACTCTTAACTTTCGTAAACTGGTGAGAATACTGGAATGTGCATGTTCCTTATTTAACTGCTCCACCAGCTTTTCTTATATGCTGCTCGGCACAGCCGTTCAGGATACATATTAGACAACTAACATCTGGACTGAATATCTATTAGGACCATATGCTCTACTCGGCTACAGCATCATGTTGGAGATTGAGAAAATCCAAACCAAATGGAGATATCAGAAACTTTCAAGGGTCAAAAATAAAGCCATTTTGGTTTTTCCCAGCCCTGCTGAATGTGGTATATTGGCCTGTGCTCTATGCCTCGTGCGAAAGTCTCGTTGTAGAAATAACCTGACTGAAAAAATGCAGAACAACTTGAGTATTGTGGTCGAAAATAGATCTATCTTGATGATTTTTCCCCTAGTAGTTTTCAGCGAGTCAATGCTGAATGTCTCTGTCTCCTAAATGAGAATGAACAACAAGAATTTCAACCTTCACTTTCCTATTGATACTTTATGATGGTGTTTTCAGTGTGGGTGTGATGGTTTCCGGTTTCACCCCAATAGGATTCTCCTGGTTTACTGCTGAAAAGGTTATATGTCCCTTAAATGTCTCTGCCTGGAAATGCAGGGCTTACATAAAGAGAAGCAGTGCTTAAATGCCATAAAAGCCCCTCAGGATAGTTGATGAAGCATGGTGTGACTCCCTCACTATTGAATAAGGAATTGAGAGCACTGAGTGGCAAAATCAACCTTATACATGAAAGGAAGAAGGCAGGAGTTCTTTTAATTGGCTTTGAGACCTGATCGAGAAAAAATTATAGATCCTCACAGTCTCACAAATATCTCATCTAGGAGGAGACATCTTAGTGCTTTTACAATGTTACAGGTAAAGTCCTGAATCAACAGAGGCCAACCATGTTCTTCAGATAACATTACTTACACCTATCCAAATTTCCTGTTACCACGTCCTGTGACCACTCCCTTGACTGGGGCAAGGAGCAGAATTCCAGGTGAAAGGATTTCCTCTAACTTAGCTGGGACACCAGATGAACCATTGCACTTTATCAAAGTAATATCCATACTGTGTTTTCCAGGTCAAAATGGCAACCCTTCAGAATAATAAACACAAAATAATTTTGCAAGAGAAAGCAATTCCATTTTCTGCCATTGTTTTGTTTGTTACAAAATGAAATGAGTCAAAACCCCTGCATTTAAAAACCTGACATAAAAAATCTTAAACATCCTTTTTAAACAAGTGTTCTTATTTTCTTAATGGTTTTACAGTTGGATCAACACAACAAAGGTAGAGAAAAAGAGTACATAGGAGGGATATTTCTGGTCTGAACCAGGAGAACTGGAAGAGCTGGATGACTGAAGTGACAGAAATGGGGTGAGATTCAATAGCACAGCATGCCCAACCACAAGCTATAAGGAGTCAGAGCAGCATCACTGCTGTGCTCTGGGAGCTCATTATCTGAGAATGGCAGCAGATGAGAAGGGCCTGGAAGTATTGGCTGGTCATAGGACAAACATAACTAGCACTACTTGGCCTTGAGAAAATAAGGCATCTGCCGTGGCAGGTGAGGCAAAGTAATTCCCCTAGAAGTAAGGCAGCAGTAACCACCCAGTTCAAGGTCAGGAGACTTCACAGAGCAAACTCTTATCATCACCCATGTTCAGGAAAAATGAAACAGGTAGCGAGAAAGGCTATTAGGACAACGAGGGAGGCATGGATCATGAGGATCTTGTCTGGTTTAGCCCAGCAAAATGAAGCCAGAAGCAGACCATGATGGCAGCTACAGAATCATTGGAGTGGAAAAGGAAAAGGAAGAATAAGTGTCATGGAGGAAAATTCTTTTCAATAACTGTTGGCAAAAGATATATAACAAGCGGTTAATTGGCTACAAATGGACATTAATTTTTTCTTCAGGGTGTTAAACTGAACTATTATCTCTCAGACAAAGTGAGGCTTGATAAGCCTTCCAAAGCATTGACATCCAAATGAAGTCAATGACAAATTCCTGTCCTCCATCCCTGTGTCTGGCTGCCCGTGGATTCAAGCAGATGTTACTGAACTCCTTAGTTTCAACCCGTTGCCAAAGCCCTTTTTTTTTTTGCCTTTTTTCTTTCTTTCTTTTTTTTTTTTTTTAAACTCTGAGGTCTAGAGATTTCGCTTTCTTCAGATGAGAGATTAGATTCTGTCAGTTCTGAGTACATATGTGGGCTGATCTGGCCTATGGGCCGTATGTTTGACACCTCTAGTATACTGTGTTATTGTACCCGGGGGAGGTGACGGGGACTTATTTATAGAGACAGTGTCTGTCAGGGGAAGTTATAAGTGCGATTTGTGTGGGTTAAAATAGGAAGAATATGTACTCTCTTAAGTGGACACTCCCTCGATTTTAGGCATGGGCAGGGTGAGTGCCCTTAACAAATGTTAATGGTTTTCAATTTATTACTTTTTCGTGGGAAGAAGCAATATTTTTAGAATTCTCGGGTATATCTTTAAACTTGGAGAAATGACAAGTCCAGGCACTTCTGGGACACTTGAAGCAGATCTAACCTGTCATCTGTGCCGTGAGTAGCTGCAGACGCCACTGCAGTCAGTGCAAACACTGCCTCGCTGCCCGGAGGTGCTCAGCACCCCACAGCACCAGGGCAATGGAGCAGGGGCTACTCAGGCTTCGGTCTCTGGACCCCCAAACTGCACCCAGCCAGGCCCTCTCCTGCCTGTCAGCTCCTCTCCCTTCCCACCACAGACACATTAGAATACATGCAATGCTCTGGGCACAAGCCCGATGTTTTGGAGGATCACTTCTTCCAAAACACCTTAATATGAAACAAAAAACCACCCCAGGTTAAGGAGGAAAACATCTCCTGTTGACTCCATGGCAGAGGCCTGAGGGTTTCACCCTGTCTCAGTGAATCTGTTTCTTCTCTAATGTAAATTACTTGAGAAAGAAAGTTTCCTGATATTAGCATTTCACACATCACCAAGCACATTGCTGGTGCTTGAGAAATGGCCAACAAAAATAACTTCCTTGCAGGGTTTAGGTACATAAGATTTAAAGTACCCGATGAAGTTTTCAGACTCCTAACACTTCAAACAGAAGAGCTCCAACAGTAAGCATACAGCTTAAAAACTTTAATCAAACACACCAGTTCACAGCAAGAGCCAGTAGATAAAACAGATGCAAAATTTCCAGACCAAGTTGTTCTCACATATGGTAACACCATCCTCTCTTAGGGGAAAGCAGTGATGGCAAACAATGAAAATACCCTTATTTAAAAAAATTCCTCAGTATGTCCAAACTGCCATCTCTGTTTAATCTCAAACTTACAAAAACCAATGCCCTTGGTTAGGAGCCTGCTGATACTTTAGGTTTAAAAAAAAAAAACCAACACCCAAAACCTGACAACATTCCCCCTGCCCCCAAAGCCCCAGTTTCCTGGAGATGCTGCTATGTAAGTTTGAGTGAGGCAAGTTTATCGAGAAGGTTGTTTCATATTCTGGCTCCTAATACAGGGTACTGGGACAGTATCCTTAAAGGTAGGGTCCAAACTGTTAGCCAATTGTCAGAGGTCCCTAATGTTTCACCAGCAGCTGGCAACAGAACCAGGACCTCCCACAGCCTCTGCTTGGCAACCCCATGAGACAGAAATGACCTGCTTGTACTCAAATTTCCTTTAAGGCTCCTTGCATTTAATCAAAAAGGATTTTTTTTATTCTCCAGTCTGTATTGGCTGTGGCTCATAATTTCAATGATGAAAAAGCCAATAATTCACCTCACTAGTCAGCCATACATTTTCTATGATCATTTATTAAATTAAATTCCAGCTATTACCAACTATTCATACACTATCTCTCATGTGTACACATCCACATACACCGAAACAGTACTGTTCATTAAAAGGTAGTGCTGCTAGGGTTGCCAATCTAAGAGTCAGCTTATTAAGAACTGTTTTCTGACAACAGTGAAAGCTGTGAAATCCATACTGCCTAGTGCAAAATCAGGAAAATAATAGACTGGTTTCTTGGGTCCATATATCAGCACAGCACCATTGGGTGGAGTGAGGCTGCTCTCTCAGGTCTGGTGAAGGTCTGCCCCTTTGGCTTTCTCACTGATCCTCTTTTTCTCAGGATTAAATGCATGCAGCAGAGGATTTTGCAGCAAGTAAAAACCATCAGATCAGAGGACGAGTCCAGGGCTGCAGCACCAGCACTAGAGGTGAGAGCAGCATGTGCCTGTGCTCAGCAGCACTTGCTCCAGCTTTTGAACCCTCCCCTCATGTCCAGGCTGAGGAAGCAAATTTAAGGCTTCTTTAGCTTGCAGACCATGGAAGTGGGGACATGTAACTTCTCTTATCCCCTAGAAAACAGGGAGTCACTCAGTGGTGATGATGTCAGGGGGGAAAAAAAGCCTGCTCCCTGATGTACTTTGTCTGTCTTATACCCCCCACTTTGGTCACTTCGAAATAAAATCAGGAACTTCTTTGTTTAACTTGCTGATGCCATTTGCAGGCAGGATCATACCCTGAGCTGCTGCAAACTGGCAGAGCCATACTGGTGCTGGGGAGGGTCAGTCTGGACATGCCAGCTGAGGATTTGGCCCCCACTACCATGGCTATGGGGCAGCAGGAACCCTCTGTGACAGTGTATACAAAGGAGTTGCAGAACACATTATCTGGATGATCACACAGCTCTCCAGGCGGCAGATTAGTAACAACTAAACCCAGAGCTCCTCCTGAAACTGAAACAATATCATCTTTGAGCAAACAGTTGTCCTAAATGAAAATTCATCCCCTGCTAAATATAACCAGGTTGCATGACAGCACATATGTGTTGATTTCAGAGAGGTTTCTGAGGCATGAGGGAGATCATAAATAGGCCTTAACATCTAAGAAAATTAGACAGAAAACACAGATTCGCTTTCTGTTACACTTTTGTTTAGAATTCAGCTCAGTATCTGCTCTTCCTTAAATGTCGTGGTACACAGCTTAATTATTAGCACAGTTTCCTTCAGAGGAAAGGTTACTTTTATTTCGGTGTCCTACACAAATTAATTGGAAAAAATTATTTGCAAAGTGAGAGTTTTTAACTTCTGCAAACTGTGAACCTGGCTGCCAGCATCCCCAGGACTGTAAACTCTTGCGTTTGCTCTGCTCCATATCAGGCAGCCACCAGCACTGTCAGGTTAATCATCTTGTGGGCAAGCAATCACTCAAACAATGTGAAAGATGAACTACACAAAGCCAAAGGCTTTTCTAGCCATGGACTAGGCACATGAGACCAGGATAGCTGGGCTGTGGTGAGGCTGTAACGCCTTCACGCAGCATTGCTGACCTGAGAGCAGAGCTCGCCCTCGAGTTGCAGGCTTCATCTCCAGGACTTACATCAGGCAGAAACAAGAGTTGCAGGAAAATTATTATGAGAGTGGGACTGAACTGGCTTTTTAGCTATCTCAAAATAAACAGTTCATGCTAAATTGCCTGAATGCATGCTCTGGTCTCTAAGCACTGAAAAACAAAGCTCACAGTGCAATATTCTGTGGTTTCAATGTGAGCTCCGGGAGACACAGATGGGATGTACCACCATCCCCTGCTGCCAATGGCAGGACATGCCCTGAGGAAATGGAAGCAAAGCTGAGAAGGTGCTGGGAGCAGAAGGAAGCTGCTGGCAGGTCTGTATCAAGACAGTGACATAAAGCAGTCAGGTCTATGTTCCGCAATGCAGTTCCCTTCCTGTTCCTTTCCCCTGCTTGGCATTTGGGTCTAGTACACACAACCAGAGGCATTTCCACAGGGAAGGTCCTGAAGCGTACAGCTCATGAGGAAGCTGCCAGCACTCTCTGCCAGCTGAATAAAAGAAGCAAAGTTTCCAAAAACATTTAAAAAGTAAAAAATACATTCCTAATAAAGGACTAATTACCACAACTTGAAAACATGAGTCTGAGTTACAAATTGTACCCCTGCTTCTTGTCGCATTTCTTGAGGAAGTAATGATGCAGACAGGAAATGCTGTGCTGTGCTTCACCTCCCATTGCATGGCAGGTTTGAAGAAGCCAGGAGAAGGTGACACATTGGAAGCCAGCCCCTCTCATGGTGGAGCAGAGTGACGGGGCAGTGCATCAGCACTAGCACACTACTTCCTCCTTACTCTTTGACTCACTTTGCATTACCTATCCTTGGCAGGTGCTTAGCATTTTTCCTCTACCAAGGGTACAGAGAGCAAGCACTACTCAAGTAAATAGTGGTATTAAGTAAATGTTACTGTGAAATAACATCACCGACCTTATCACTGCATAAATCAAAGTTGAAACATATTTACCTTAATGTTGCCAAACGTTATTTGTAACTGACAAAACACCCTCTCATCCACGCCGGAGGAACAAGCAAAGGCTTATAAAGCTCTCTCACTGTGAGTGTAGGGAAGAGAGCGACTATAACTTTGTCAATATTACAGACTGCAGTTCCTGTGGCAAATTCTTTCTTCTAAGATTCTGAGAATTGAAGGCATTGTTCTCAACAAACCAGTTGATTTGTTTACCTATCATTAAATAAAGTAAGCAGAAGACATAATTTTTCCTTTTGATTTTTGGCAACTTGAATTTTTTTCTGCAGCGTAGACACAAGTAACTTGTGTTTTATATTTTCCCCAGGACAGAAGTCATCATCAGTTGTAGTCTGGGGCTCCTAAATGCCACACACCATGGTCAGGTGAACCCTCTGGATGCTCTGCACAAGAAATTTTTCCATATTTTGAGACCACTGCCTGAAAAGTTTTGTTTTTTACATGAAAATATTACAAAACTGGAAAGGCTGAGGCTGAGTACAAGTACCCTGCTGTCCTGGTGATTTAGTTGTCTGTTTGGCCCTGCTGTCAGGTCTCTGGAAGAACATGCAGGTCCTCCAGGTGCCAGAGACTGTGGCCAAAACCCAAGGCATGAGGGGTGTATAAGGAGGCCAGGGAGCCAGCGAGATTTAAAAACAATATTGAAAAGAAATATGATCTGAGAAGAAAGGAGGGTCAGGGGTTGGCATGGAGGTCTGAGATGAGCAGAGGAAGAGGATCTGTGGAGCCTGCTGGTGCCATGCATGATGCCCTGCATGCTCTATCCTGTTTTCCTCTGGACTTTGCAGAGTAACATGACAGTGATGGGCTACTCAAACTGTGGAAAAATATTTTCCTTTTACATGCTGTACTAGAACTGAAGTTCCTGGGCTTTAATATATGAATTTCTGGCTAGGTTTCTTAGGGTAGCAGGGTAGATTTGGTTGTTGTTGTTTTGTTGTTTTTTTTTTCTTTTACATACAAAAATATTTGAAAGCATTTGCTTCTGTGTATAAACTACCTTTTTTTTCTTTTGTTTCCCCCATCAGCTCAAAGAAAGTTTCACCTGCCAGAGGAACACAAATACCTGTACTTACTATTATAACTGCTAAAATACTCAGAAAACTTTGCAAAAGGTGCATCTTAGAGGCTGTAGCTAGACTAACAACCTAACTCCATGCAGAAGTATGTTTGGATTATGCACAAATAGAGCACAAAGTCAAACTGAGGTAGAATGAAAACATTACTACTTGGGAATATGAAATCTCCCTATCTGTCTCTGTCCAACATGGCTGAGTGGATGTTTCAGTATCCTCAAAGGAATGTCTCTGTTAGCGGGACAATGTTTTCTACTCAAAGCTTCAGAATAGCCAGATTTTAAAATTTAATTGAATTTCATTTCTTAAGGAAAAGTCCAAGTCACACAAGGACCCACTAAAAAAAGCTGAAGCTGTTTTGATGGGAAAAAAGTCAGAATCCCACAGATAAATTGGATTGTACAGGAATCATGCTGACTAGTGCTTCCAGACTTTCCTAGAAATGTCCAACTACTAATGAGAAAATTTGGCCATTCTCTTCTAGGATACTCAGGGTTTAAACTCTCCAATAATGGGCAAGGGATATTTACTCAATGCACTTCATCCCTTAACCAAGGTATAATGCTCTTGGCAAAGAAACATGTTTAAGTCTAAAGGGAGTGGTCTCCATCTCCTTAGATTTCTATATGAAGAAAGGAAAAGAGAATAAAAATTTACTCCTCCCCTGGGTCAAAATCTCAGTTTACCTCAAGAAAGCATATATGCCTTCCATGCAATGTAATTACAAGTCAGCTGAGAAACCTGGAATGAAGGAAAGCAGATCCATACACTGGCAAATTCATGTAGTCCCTCAGCTTTGAGGGATGCCAACAAATCCATTACCACAATAGTATTTTGCACTGAGAGAGCCCCACTTCAGGATTTACAGGCTTAATATAAGGAACTTAGACTGGAAAGGAAAAGAGTTCCCCTCCCATTCACTATTTCCAATGGAAAAGGATTTCTCCCAAGTGAAAAGTAAATTGCTGAGAAAATGCAATTGAAATGATTAAAATTGCTGAAGGTTTTCCCCTTAATTTTGTTCCCATCCCTCTCTCCTCCAAATTCCCACGATAGTCAATGTCAGAAGATTTTGCTTACTCTTGAATTCCTCCTCCCAAATCATAAATATTTATCACGTGAATGGGGTTCTTACAAGTCTCTCACATTTGTGAAAGAAAGCAGTTTGCTGCAGGATTTGACCTTGAAAATCTTCCCCAGTCTCATTGACAGGAGCCAATGCTATTTTTCCTTTTTAATAGCCTTGGAAACTTGTGCCAGACAGACAGAACAGCCAGACAGACCACACGCAGATTATTAAAAACAGTTAAGGGTGTGTGATTTTGGTATAGGGACATAATGGCCACTACATTATGGGCAAATGGGAGGTGGTAGAGTGGGAAGGGGATTGTTCATTAATGAACATAAATAATGAAAGGACATTGGAACATGGTTCATTCAACACAAAAAGCCAACTTCTTCAGCTAGAAAATGGAGTCAATCATCTGAAGTAACGGAGGAATTAGAAAATATCATCAATCTTTATGTTTTGGATTCCTAAACAGCTACTAGACCTGGACTTAAGGAAATAAAAAAAAATACAGTACTGCCTAAAAAGAAGAGATTGTGTGAACTTTACTATCTCTTCCACAAACTCCTGTACTAAAATAACTGAAGTGCCTGTAGCCCCCTCTTCCCCCCAGATATCTGCCATAAACACACACTGTATGCTGGACTGAAGAAGCAGCAAAGCCCAAAGCAGAGAACAGACCAGGAAGCGAAAGGCAATATTGCTTTGGTCAGCTCTGCTGTGAGAAGCAGGAAGAGGCTTTTTGTTTTCCTGCATCTGTGCTTTCCTCCTCTGTATCTTCTGTGGGACCCCTAAGAGTGCCAGGTCACGGCGCTTGCAGCAAGGACCCAACTCACATCCAGCACTCAAGGCAGGTATGGAAGTGCAGAACTTGCACACACATCTTTGCTGTGCCCTGAGCACTGTTACTTTGCAGTTGCTCCTTTGACTACCACTGACCTTTTTTAAAAAAGCCCAAACTCAACATGAAAGTTGATGACTTTGAGGGCAGCCAGAAAGGGTGGGAATCTCAGCCAGCTGACTGAAGTGAGCTTGCTCTTGCTCTTACTGAGGAGAATAAACAATTTTCAGCAGTTTTGATAAGTGCTGGATTATCATCCAGAGGTGAATCTGATGCCCATGCTACATTAATGCTAGACAGTGCACAGCCCCTATTTAAAGATATCGTCAGAGGGGGATGCATGGTCAGAGAAGCCTTCCTGAGAAATCTCCTTGCCAAGACCAGAAAAGAGCATGCACAAATACCTCAGGATATACATTGATGCTTGTGGCACAGAAAGACTCCTGGGGTGCATACTATTGCTGTGGCCCATTGAATTCATCAGCCAAGGAAAGGGAAAGTCAACAAGTCCTGCAGGACAGAGGACTTCTGGTCCTATAGCCAAGGAAGCTGACCTGGTCAGGAAACACATTGCCTGCCCCTTCTTTCCCAGCATCTCCCCTCCTGCCTCTTTATCTTCCCATGGATGTTTTGATAAAAAAGAGAAAAAAAATTTAAAAAGATGCTTTTGTCAGAAATTTCCCTGGTTTCTCAATCCTGTACGGTGAAACGCAAAGATGCTTTGGCCAGGTTTCCTCCTTCATACACAATAGATTCCCATTCTGGTGGCAGGAACTGATTCCTCACGGTATCTCTGGCAAAAGAATATTTCCACTGAAAAATGGCTTTTGGAAAACTCATTTGTTTTCCACTGGCTTTAAAAAGACCATTGACTGAAAAGGCTTTTCCATCTGAAATCCTGGTTTAACATTAGGAGCCTTGTCTGAATTAGGCAGCATCTCAGTATCACTGAAGGAAGGGATAGTTGGATGATTTGGGCTCCTTATCACTGTTTCTATTTGCCTTTCCAGCTTACCACTTTGTCTCAATCACACCCAGCCAACTAACCCAAATATAAGCTGATAAATCAGATCAGCAGCTGCCTGTGCATCAAAGTCCTATCCCAGGGAAAAAGAAAGTAAAAAAAAGGGCCTTAAGTTTCCTTCAGGATGCAAAAAATGGGCTTGTATCACAAAGCAAAAGAAATATTTTCCATCACCACAATGAAATATTTATTAATAGCAGACACTAAATAATCTAGTACAGACTTGTTCACCAGAGTGCAGTTTTAGCAGAAGTCTCTGAGAACCAAAGCCCATTTAATTGTAATGAATAATAGCACAGATTTCCTATATTTGGGCTCCTATTTTGCAAAAAGCGTTAGCAAGTAAACATGGATATTCCCAAACTGTGAATATTTAGTTAAGTTTTATTCTGAGGTTTCTTGTTCTGAATATTACTCTATGAATTATTAAATTGCAGCCAATTTTCATAAGGATGAATTTTTTTGTTTGCAAAAATTGCTACTTTCTTCCACCTGAAGCTAAATCCACTACACATGGAGACAACTAGAGGCAATATATTCTTGAAAAGGAATGTAAAATCTGAGCCAAAGTATATATCAGATGAAAACCAGAAATGCTACTTTCATTTGAGTGTCATACATCCATAACGGCTTCAGCCAAATTAAGATTTTTACCAAATGTCTTACTAGTATTAAAAGTTCATGAGTAGAAATTGGTTTAGTTGAGTACATGCTACTGACTGAGCATTTTCACTCTATTTACAATTCGTGTCTCTGACAAGAAATATTCAGAAAACCCACATCCCAAATGCAGAGTGTAAGGGATAGAGAAGAGGGGTCTGGGATAGGAGAAACCAAGTGCTCTTTCTCCACACATGGGTCACTGCACTGGGATGGGAAGCCCAGTGCCTGGCTGCTGCATGAACCAAATTGCTCATCAACACTGGGTGGTGGAGGTGAGCCACGAACACTTGTCCTGATGGAAACCTGTGCCCTGCACTAAAACATGAACTTTCCCACACTGCTCTTGCTTAAAACTCTCCCACTCTTTCTTTCCTTTGAGACTGGACGCTGCTGGGGGCAACAAGTGCTTCCTGTGCATTATTATGAGACTCCAAAAAATGATCGAGACCTCATAAGAACTTCACCTGTGCTCGCCTACTCTGTGGAGATGAGGGGTGCTCATGTCACAGCAGTGTTGTTAGCAAGAGACAGAGAGGGGAGACCTCCAGCAGCTGAATTCTCTGAGGGGAATGGAGGGGATACTTTTAAACTTACATAACAGAAGTATCAGCTACTTTAAAGCATTAAATGATGATCACAGCAGAGGGGTAAAAGTTCAGAGGAATAATTAACATCAACACCATTTCACAAAGTGAGAGTCAGCTACTCGCACTCCTACTCCCAGAACTATCCCTACAATCGTCATACAGGCACAGTGCAAATACCTTTTACTCCTGTAGAAAATGTTTTTCTAATACTGAGCCTATTAAAAGAAGGGACAAAAAGATAACACATGTGCCCGTAGCTGCAATTTCCCCATGCCAGCGCTATTGCTCAGGCCTGTGGACACATGCTGGTGCTGCCAAGTGGTCAGGCTTTGCTGCTGTCTGCACAGCAGGGCTCATGGTGTTTTGTGATTTATTTATTTCCAAAAATGACACCGTTTGACAAGTACCAAGTGACAGTGGCAAACCTGTTTAACCGCTCTACTGCTGGGTTGTGCTGGAAGCTTAGACTAGACTTACAGGTACCTTACAATTGTCCTGTCTATTTTAACGCCCCCCACACAAAGCTGCAAATCAGCCTGACAGCATGGAAAAGCCTCTGATTAGACAGCAAACTTCACTTTCTGTCCTTTTTAAGTGCAACATTTCCAATTCTCGCACATGTGCATGCTCATTTGGGAAGCATCTGACTAGTTCTGGCATCAGATTTGGACACCTTAATGTGTGCATCTTCCTCACAGTCTCATAGCACTGAATAACACATGAAGTTACATTTGTCTAGAGGTCTGCTCAGTTCAGCCTGGGCGGGTAAAGAGGGAGATATCTATTTGCGCTGCTGCCACAGGGGTGAGATTCTGACTGCAAGCTGAGTCACAGGTTTGAGTGCAAGTCCTCAGAGAGCATGACTGCTCATCACAGCTGACACTGGACCTTGACCCCAAGCCTTGTAGAGGACAGCACTGCTGGGGGCACCTGGAGTGGCTGCCCTTTGCCAGCACTTCTCACCTGTGATCTGCGAAGCAGTTGTATTAAGAACAATAAATCAAAATGCCTGTGGTACGTTTGTCAGCAAATACCAGCTTTCAAAAGCAAGTGCTAGTGATAAGCACAAATTCGTTTGACAAACCACGTCCTGTCACAAAAAAGAAAACCAAACCCTTCCTGCAGAGGAAAACAATCCTTTAATATTAAATAGCTTAGGGTTAGGCCTGCATAGCCTTCTCTCTTCCTTATGGTGATATACTCTGCAAGACAGTATGGGAGTAAAGTGATAGCTCGGTTATTCCTATAGCACAGAATAGATTTTGAATAGAAAATCCCAGCATTTTCTTATAAAAACAAGTATAAAATGCATTTATAGGATAGGTTTGAGTGTTTTCAGCTTGCAAGAGAGTTTTAATTTTTTTTCCTTGCCACATGAACTGCCAACTAAACTGAGAAACATAAATCCTAAATAAAAGTTTAAAAGCAACCACCAACTGTTTAGAAACTGAAAAAGAAACTCTACTAGGAAATCAGTCCTTTTAAGACAGTGTTGCAGTAAGATGTCAGGGATAGGTCACTTGTCTCACTGGAATAACCACATTTAAGTTTTCAGAGTAAAATATATGAGGTTGGGCAGCCATGAGGGTTAGCCCAGGCCTCAGATTTTAACACAAAGGGTAATCTGGTCTGGTGCAGTCTGGACACTGCTGCAGTGTATCTGAAGGTTAGGTTTTATGTTTATTAGCATCATCCAGATGGCGTTTTATGTCCTTAATAACTTTGTCCCTGACTAAGCCATGAACCTACTGTTTGACAAACACTGTAGGAAATACCCATCAGCAGAAAAGCCATTTTGTAACAAGGGGTAGAGCTGGTATGTTTAAGATGCCTACAATTTACTTCTGTGTACCTGTCACCTTTTGATGTGTACACTTAACACTGTAAAGTACTTTGAGCAGTTGTCCTTAAGCTAAGGGTCTGGACAAATGAGTTCAGAACAATTGCAGATGCCCGGGAACCCTGCAGCTTCTTCCAGGGCACTGCTGAGTGACATGGGCTCCTCGTCAGCTGCTTATGCCCTGGCCTCTCCACATGCTCGGCCCTGCCAAGGAATGAGGGCTAAGGCTTTGGTAAGGTGCCTCCCATTCTCCCCACATGCCTCATGTGATGCCAGGTAATTCACAGCAAGAATTTTGAGCTCCGAGGTTACTTGCAAGTTAGGGCAAAACCCACCTTTTTCAAAAAGCTGTTCCAACAGTTCAACTATCTCCACTCACAGAGCACCTTGCAGTCCCTGAGGGAATATGTCCTGTACTTCATTAGCAGAGATATCTATCTCCAACGTGTTGTCCCAAACACTGTATGCATAGCAGAGCCTCCAGGATTTACTGTATTTTGATGACAAGACAGGAAATCTCCACTTTTAATTAGTGGGACTTGCAACTGTGTGAAAAACTATTTTAGCGTCTAATAGTTAAAACAAAGGAACGTTGACATTTGTTTTAGTAAGACTGTCCTGCTCCTGTAGAACATCTCAGCAGCCCAGAAGCTTCTTTGAGCCCCTGAGGTGCACAAGTTTTTCCACTTTCAATCTAAACTGAAAGATGTTTGATTTCTTCCTAGGTGCAAAACACGTGACCAAGACATTCCTCCCAAATGAGCAAAAGTTACTGCACATTTACAGAGAGCAAAGCCCAGAGCTCAGCTCCCACCAGGAGCTGGGATGCCTGCTGAGCACAGCCCCCACACGGCTCCCTCTCCACACCAGCGTTCGCACACTCGCAGTGGCTTGTACAGTCCCAGGATTTCATACCCAGGCAACCTTGTGCACAAATGCCTCTATGACATTTAAAACCCAAGCTGTGGCCAGCTATCACATACCAATCAAACGTATGGGCTAAAAGATAATGAGTTTACACAATCCAAGAGATTCTGCATACTTGTCCTGCTGGTTTACTGAACTAATTTGAGTTAAATTGGTTCAGCCTCATGAATCAGACAAGATCAGAATGAATGTTAGCAGCATTTTTGGTGTTTCATGACACAATTTACTTTGAACTAAAGCAACTGGAAAAAACCTTGTGCTCAGGAAAGTATGTATGTATTGCTGTTGAAGCAGACACTGGCAGTAGTGACATCAGCATGTTTTTTTAAGCATACGTTCGTCTTTTGCAGAGATATTTTGAGACCCTAAAAATGTCACTACAGAACTGTCCCAGTTTTTGATTTTGAAAATGTCACCTGTGTCATCATTGGAACTGGGCTGTTATTTCCAGAACTAACCATTTGGGGAACAGTTTACGTGAAACCGAAACCTTAGCACCAGCTCTGCAGTGAAAGAGAGAAGGCAAAAGTGCTGGCGCTCACACTGGCGCTGGAGTCATCCAGGAATTGGCTGGCTTACCTCAGGCCAGCCTTTCACTTGCCAGAATTCAGAAACTCACATTTCTTTTCAAATTTGCTATTTTCTTTAGGCATTCATTTTGAACGTGACCAGCTGTTCTCAGAACAGGGATCTGGAGCCATATTCTATATTTTTAGAGCAGGCATCTTTCTTGTTAAACAGAAAGATGAAAAAACTCCAAATTAGAATATGGTTAGGAGGAACAGAAGAAAATTCACAAGTGCAAAACTGCTGCTGTTCACCCAAAAGGCTTGCAACAAAGATGCTGAGCGACTTTCCTGGTAAGTCACAATGGGACTGATAAGTCACTTGAAATGGGAGCAGAAAATAACGCAAGGTAACTACACAACAAACAAATAGCTCATTGGGAGCCCCAGTGTTCACTGTCATAATCAGCTGAAAATACCAAAAGGGGCAGCCCCACCCTTGCACAGGATCCTGCTCATCCCTCAGGCCTGCATCAACACTGACACAACTGTCTCAGGGACTAGATCAAGAATCTCATCAACCTACAGAATAACTTGGCCAAAAAAAATCCTTTTTTGGACGGAGTGGGTCACTCAGCTGTCACACAGGGAGCATCCTGGTGCTGTCACAATGGCCAGGACTGGGAAGACAGTATTGGGATGGACAGTAGGACTAGCGCTTTTGGCAGCAAAGTGACAGCAAATGTGCAGCCTGGGTACATTTACCATGCATTTCCAATACTGGAAATAACAAAGCCTGAGCTCACAGGGTCTTGGGCTGTGGGTGGCTAGGAAAGTGTTGCAGGTACCTGCACTGTACAACATGACATCTCCAGGCCTGCTCATCTTCTGCTGGCTGGTAACATGCATGTTCACACCATATCTTCTCCATCTGTCTAAACTGACAGAGCCTTTCTGCTCTAAACAGCCACATATATTCCTAAAAGCTGAAGGGAAATTAATTATCCTTGAGGTCTTTACTGCTTCAAACAATTTGGCTGAGGACAGCCAACAGTTTCCATTGCCTTTGAATGTGGCAAGAAATACACAAAACAACATTACCAAGTAGTACCCTATCCCTAACAAATCATCCAACAGAAGAACTGAAACGACACAGGGAAAAAAAAAAAAGGAAGCAACACCAAGCTAAAGGGAAATGTGTTTGAAGACCACTCGTAGGGTACTGTCTCCAAAATGCCTTTGTCTTCAGCAGTCACTTTTCTCAAAAAGTCCCCAGCTTCTTTGGAGCAATTTTTTAAGAAATTTGGGGGAAAAAAAACCCACATCATAAACCCAAAATATTGGAATATTAGCTCATTCCTATAACCAAGCTTTAAAATATCATCTATAGTTGTTCATGTTGTTCCTAATTCTCACCAAGTTAACCAAAATTTCAAAATGTTTCATTTTTATAGAGCCCTATATTTATGAGGTGACTGTACATGTATCTGCTATTATTTGACCAGTGTTTAGTATTTCCCTTTTAGAAGAAAGCTTTGGTTTATTCCAAATGGCCACATTTCTGAAACTAATTAAATATGTGGAAAGGTAAGTTAAAAAGTTTCACTTGTCCACTCTCTGCTCTCAGGATATACAAATCCAGATTAAATGCTCTGTGGGGGACTTTACCCCTAATTATTATTAACAGAGGTTGTTAATTCTTGCTCAGTGGAGGTAGAATCCTTCCTTGTTCTGCTCCAGAATGAATTGCACTAGTCAGGACAACTCAGAGGAGATGCCTTAAATGAACCCAGCTCTGCTCCCTTCTTGAGTGGGTCACTGCCAGCACCCAGACAACCTGTCCCACCTCCCACTTGAATCCAAGGGCTCCTGCAACCACAGTGTGTAAAATCTCCCTTTTTACAGGAACCTGAAGAAGAAGGACTCCTTCAAAGGTGCTTTCCTTCAAGAAGGAAGAACCTAAAACTTCAAGGTCATATTTCAACACGACATCATCACATATTTTCCCAAACTCCTCCAACTCTTGGCTGTAGAGGAATATTTGAGATGAAAGTGAGAGAAGATCTCTAAGTGGATCCCTGTTGTTTCCCTGTGTGATTCAGAAGAGGTGGCCACTTGCAGCAGTGAGGGATTCTCACTCAACATACACTACTCTCAGTCTCAAAGAAAAACATGGGTTTCAGTGAGTAATCCTGTGATAAGACAGAGTACATTTACTTTACATTTGTAATTTTAGAGATGAAAGGGTATGAAACACCCTTGGCTTGTTATTAACAAATGCCTTGTTATCCACTTTCTTTTGAATTCACTCAGTGCCATTTGTAGAAAAGCCATTTCTCCCCAGGAACCATTTCTTTCCAGATTGCTTTTTCCCCTGCTTCCCAGCAATTTCTGTTTTCAGAGTAATGAAGACCAATGTGGTTCTCTTCTACACCATTTCACTACATTTACATTTTTTAAATAATTGATCATATCTCTGTAATTTTATACTTTTATTCTAAAACATAGGATGCATACAGTCACTACTCAGCATGGCCAGTGAATTATGGCTTATTTGAGATTTTAAATACAAAGATTATAAAAGTATTGGTTAAAGTGCTGCCAAGTGAACTAAACTTAGTGTTCATGGTATCTGGCTAAATATATGTTTTTTAAGTAATAAGAAGGAGTTGTTATTGAAACTGCAATCATCTTTCACAATAAATACTGTTTTACTTCTATACAGTAAAATTATATCAGTACTTGGGTATGGTGTACTTATAATTAACACAAATATAGGAAAAACATACTAATGTTTCTTAAACAGCATTTCTTTTGTTTATGCTAATGCAAAGAATAATTTGGTGTGCCACATGCTTCAACGACTGATAAAGGCATGGCTGAATATCACACATTTCTACCCAGAGGTTACAGGTTTTGACAGTTGTTAAGCAGGAGCATTATCAAATGTAATCATGCATTAAAGAGGAGTTAAGGCTTATGTACCTTAGGAAAAGGTTTGGGGGTTGAATGATGATGACGCTGTTTAGACTGAGACTTCCTAGGTATGTTCAAAACTACATACAAATACAGCCTAGGTGGACACTCCTGAGACCTGCTGAACTCATCCAAACCTTGCCAGGATGAAAGTTCTGCAAAATTAGCAACTTCAGACACAGGTACTCAGATGGAAAAATAAGCTTTATCGTGAGATCTGAAAGCATGGCTTATAAACATTTAAAAATAAAATCTTTGTTTTCTCTCTGCTGTGACTGAAGGCAATTGAAAAAATAGCATATTTTTACTTTTAAGTATGTATATACACATTTAAATAATATATAAAAATATAAAAATTATGTATTTAAGTATATACTTCTTTCCTAAGCAAATAACAGTGACAAAGTACATATGGTACACGCAGTATCAGGAATGCAAAAGAAAAGTAAAAAGTGGTCTGTTTATATGAGGGGGAAGATTGAGCAGAACTTGAGACTGAGAGAGGTTAAGGTGGTTTTTTTCCTCTTGCATACAAAAAACATTCTAGCTGTGGTTTCTGTCACCAAAAGTGGAATTTTGCTTTTATAAAGCATCCTGCAAATTGCACTCATATATTTTACTAAAATCATGTCATTCATCTTGAGATCAATGAGGTATTAGACACATAGATAACTAAAGGATCGAGAGCCTACATGCCTATTTACTGTAGCACCTCTTGTGTCTTTAAACCCTATCCTGTTCTTGTACAGGTTTTGGTTTCCTTATGATATATCCTTCTTTCAGGGAGGTGCGTTGCATACATGCACACACTTTAAAAGATTTGAAGGAATGAGTCTTTCTGGTGAAAGCAATCTAAGGTGTCCTGTTGTCACCACCAGAGTAGCCCTTCAGACCCCCAAATACAGCTGGCACCCCAGAGAAGCATGGGGCAGCTGTCCTCATAGGGAGGACTGAGGCCCTTTCTCATGGGTGCAGCCAGGCTGGGGACCATGCAGGGGTGCCAGCCTTCCCACTGGGAAGGAAGCTGCAGTGTCTGTCCCGAGACTTCTCTGCCTGCCCTGGCTCTGCCAGAAGTGCCTACAACACGGTGAGGAGAGAGAGACCTGCTGCGGGTGTGGGCAGGCAAGGGACAGAGGGAGCGAGGGAGAACCCAAAGATTTGTTCTTCATCCCTGACTACGCCATGGCTGAAACATACAAAAGTGTCAAACCCAAAAGCATCAGCACAGTGCCTGACAGTTCAGACACAGAAGTCTGTGAGAAACTCTCTGATCGACTGCATCCTGGGAATCTTCAGTCCTGGATGCCTCTCAAATGGGATGGTTTGTGGACACAGGATGGAGCACACTGGCACATTAAGTCTTGCTTGCCCATTGTCTTTGGGTGGGCCTGATGAAGGGGATGTCTTGGGGCCATATGCCTTCCCATGCCCCACTCTCTCTCCTTTCCTGCATCCTCCTTCAAAACGCTGCAGGACCCCATTGCCACCTGACGTTGCCTGACACCCACCCAAAGCCAGATGGTCCCTTCAAATCACCGGCTCCTTTGGGAGACTGCCCTGGCTGAGAAGCAGAGCCGGCTGTGATGGCCAGCAGAGCCTCCCCAAAACCCACATGTGAGTCCTGGACAGCTGTTGGTTGCAGTTCAGCATCACAGTAGAGCTGGTCCAGCTGCCTCAGTCAACAAGATTTCTCACCGGAAAAAGGTAATTTTTAAAACTTGAAACTTTTTCATGTGAAAATGGCAGTTTTGACAAAGGCCTTTCATCCTGTGATGGAGATAATCAAAATGAAAAATCTCATCTTGAATCAAAATGAAAAGAAATGGAAAACTGAAACAGTTACACTTTCTGTTTTGACATTTCCCATTCAAAACTCCTCAGAATCCTTTCCCTGCTGTGTGAAAATGTTCCTTTTCTGTGTTTTTTTTTTTTTTTTTTAATTTGTTTTGCTGGGGAAAAAGAATTTGGAAATGCTGACATTTCTTGCATGAGATATTTCAAGCTTTATCTAAAGAAGTTGTGCCTACAAGTACACTGAATTCCTTGCACCCCACCCCACAAGTATTCTGGAAGACTTGTTAGAAAATATCAAATTTAAATAATAACCTTCCAATATTAAAAGCAAAGCTAATGGGTTATATTTTTCTCCTTGAATCCAGACACTTTTCTGGGATTTCAAATGTTAAAAGGTAACCAGATTTAAAACCAATTTCACTGCAGAAATCCTTCCATAGAAAATTACAGACCAGCTGATGCAACTGGCAAAATTCACACTTTTAATTAAAATGATTAAACACGAGAGACCCCATTGCCTGTTTTATGTATAAAACAACAACAAAGTAGGGATTTATGAAAGAAATATCATGTTTCTGTGTATCTTAAAGGAAAATATGATAACTGAATTTAAATTGAGGATTTTTGAGGTGTTGATGCTCTTTCCTTCTCCAAAGTACTACTACAAATCTGAGACTATCACAATGTTCGAATTTTATACCACCAAAGGCAATCTGCTGTTACACATTTTTTCTACAAAATCTATCTATGTATATATACTGGAAGTCTGTGTTACTTTGAGAGATATTCCAGCAGTAAATACAGCATGAAATGAGTGTTTTCCTCAATGGTCAAAGGTATTTCTATTGCAAAACAAGTCTTCTTTGAAACACTGCATATTTGTACTGTGCTCTTTTACAACAAGTGTTACCCAACAATCATATGTCATATTTTATAATGCAGAACTGCTCTGAAAAGAGTAAACAGCTTTCATGAGGACATCAAGAGCAATATATAATCTTGGTAATATTAAATGTACTTATAGTTTATTTTATACTCTGATTCCCTGCAAAAAATAATACCATACTCTGTATATACATCTTCCTCTTAATAAGCTCAGTATAGATGTCTTATTCATTTCCTGGGAAGCAATGCTCTTTACCAGAGTTATTTGTAAATGCAGTTAAATTAACATCTTCAACTGCTTTTACTCCGCATGAAAATAACTACATCCAAAATCATTTCACTTTAAAAAAGTCACTTTAGTCTAAAGTTTGGCAAAAAAATAAACTGAAATGCTTAGAAATTTACATTTTTGTCACTCCATAAATCAAAACTTACTTTACATATTAGAACAATTTTTGTGAGAATTTTGGATCTGAGCTGATAACCTTTTGCCAAGTTTTAACGAAATGCAAATTGAAACATCTGAGATATTAAACAGACAATCGAGGTTTATGGTTACATCATAAGATTATTGCCCAGTAACACTGCATACTATGGCCCCAATTCTGAAACACTGACAGGCTTTATGTATGCAAGCAACCCTTGTGAACACAAATATAAGTGCTAATACAACCTCATGGCATCGAGAACACAATGTTGTATCAGCAATTGACATGCAAACTGTTTTGCTAAGGGAACATTCCTCCAAAAGATGTAGGAGGGTGTATGTGTAGAAAAGGGCAGCAAACGATGGCAGAAGCTTAATTATAGTACCACTAATGGCAGGGGGAGAATACAGCGTTGAAGACAGCCAGCAGCATTAGCTCAGAGAAGCCAGAGAGTGCACAGGCCCAGCTCCCCAGCTTGTGCAAGCTGGAATAGGTCCACTGGAGTCAGGCTACATGGATTTTTACCAGATCAGGATCTGAACCAAATACGTAGTGGCTGTATAAAGCAAAAAAGCCCACTGGCTGACAAAGAATGAAGACTAGGTACTCTCCCTGCAGGTCACCAAAGAACATCCTGGCACTAATGTCTTCTCCCTCAGAAGCCCGCGCTGTAGATGCACACCATAATGCAGACCTTATGTAGTGCTGAAGGAAGTGTTAATTAATATCTTTAATTGTTACATACTACAGCAAGAAAAGAATAAGTGGCTTGCTGGACATAAAATCTTCCCAGACACAGCACATAGACTCGATTGCAGCCATTGCCCACTCCCACACCTCACAGAGACAAATGTGTTCCTGTTCGGTCTGGGACTGGCTTTCCCAATAGCTTCCAGGAAGAGCTAAGCATGCAAACCTTAATGTATTTATGGCTCATATTAATTCATCCCTGGCCCCTGTGAAAACTACAAACAAATTTAAGACAATAGAGAAATGGTTATTTTAAATGGGCCATTGTTAATAATGAAGGGTATGAAACACTTAAATAGTAAGAAAGGTCAGATTTTAAGAGAAGGGATACACCTGGTACTCAGGTACCAAACTGATACCAAACCCAGGTCCCTGGAGGGAATGACCAGCATGGGGCTGTGGGGTGAGGCCAGTGGCAGTTTCATAAACAGGGTTCCTTCTCCCTTAGTGTTCAAAGCAGAGGAGGCAACAGCAAGTCCTTGAGGGGGTCCATAGTGTATTTACAAGAGGGGTGCCAAGTGCTAAAAAAATAGATGTACTGCAGACAGTTCACTGTGAGGTTACTAACCAGTGGATGCCCCCGAAGCCTTGTTGTTCAGCTCTTCTAACCAAATAAATTGAGACTAAATTGTAGGCTAAGCTTTTCTCTGGTAGAAAAATGTTCCCACTCAAATTTCACTGTTCTAATTGCAGAAGCTAGAAATAAAAATACTTTCATTCAAATAACCAGCATTCAAAATGCTTTCAGCTGGACTTTGCCTCCCAAAAGAAGCAAAGATCCATGAAAGATGTTCTGTATTACCATTTTTATTGGTGTTATGGGCCAGGACCCCATAGGTGCTGTCCTACCACAAAATGAAGATGATTATCCCTACTTCAAATCATGATCTTTTATTAAAAGAGTTTACAGTCCTTATTTAATCATCTCAGCATGTACTGCATGGAGTCTGCAGTGGAATCAATTCATTTCTAGCAAGTATTGGGCCAAATTGTGCTTTTACTCCCTGGAGGAGGGGTGGGGGTAAAATATACAGAACAGCTGGGGCCACCCAGTAGTTCAGCGAGGCACTCTGACAGCAGCAATGGCAGATACAAGCAGAAAACATCTTTAAAGAGCCCTCAATTCTTCAGCAAAGCCATAATTATATTCTGAACATTTTTCCCATAATCATTTTCATCCAAAAATTTGCCAAAAAAATTCATCGTGAAAGGCGTAGAAATCTACATTTTTGACACTCCATAAATCAAAAGCTTATTTTACATAGCAGAACAAAATTGCTGTATATTTTACCTCAACCATACTGTCTTTTAGCATTACCTGCTGCATTTCCAGACTTGAGGATTTTTACATACTTTTCCACTGCTCCTCCTCAGATTTTTTTTAACATTCACCACCCTCTTCATTAAAACACATAATTTCTCAAAATCTATTCCCCTGAAGCACAGTGTGGCCCTAGGACTTAACTAGCTTAGTTTCTGCTATGATGATGTAGGGCAGCCCAGGATACTCTCCCGCCACTTCCCATCCCTCCAGGTGCCCACTGAGCTATTCCCAACAGGTTACCAACACTCCCTTCTCAGGCCAAAGATGCAGGAAACCTTTACAAACACACCCAAGCTGCAAATGAGTGCAGACTTGACTTCCAGCACAGTCACTTCATCTTGGAGGGCAGAAAGGTTTCCCCTGGGGAGGATTCATTTAGGAGCATTCATTCCAAGACAGAGATGAGGGTGAGCAAGCCCTCATTTTGTGTTAGTATCTAAAAAAATGTTTACTCTTCAGTTTCAACTCTGATTTTTTTTTAAAATCAGAATGAGTCACCTTTTTATTTGAGAAACTGGATCATATATTCATATAGCCAAACCACAACCAAAACAAAACAAAACACAAATAGATCTGAGAATAATAGTGACTTTCAGACATGATCAAGCTGGGTTTGATTTGTGCTATTTATCAAGAGTTAAGAAACCTTGTTTCCCTTCACCAGTCCCCTGAGCCATTAACATTCACATTCCACCACATTCTTATAAGATTATGGGAATTTTCAGTTTAGAAAATCCAAAGCTATCTGCATCTGAGCATATTTAGTTGCATTTTACATTTCTATTTTAAAATAATACCACTACATCTGATACCCCGTAGTTGTCTGTGACAAATGTAATATGCAAACATCTTCCATTGCATAAATGGCATAGGAACGGCAATAACAATACGCTGAATGTCTAACTCCCATTGTCTGAAGAGCAGTCTTAATGTTGCTGAGTTAATGAGTGAAATGAGCATTGTGGTCTAAGTGTCACATAAATAATGGTTTCCATTACAAAAAAAACTCTGCCACCACACCCCGGCCATCTCAAAAAGCAAAGCTCTAGAGGTTTCCCACAGACAAATACAAAACCAGTGCTGAATTTCTCTGCTTTCCTCCTCTCTGAGGCAGCTAGTTCAGTGGCCTCTTTCTTTTTTGCAACCTATTTTTGTGACAAAACGCAGCTAAAACATTATGTGGTTTTTCTACAAACAGGAGTAAAATGCACTGAGCGTAGACCAGACTCTTCCCTGGTGCGAAGGTCATCCACCAAAGCTGCTGAGTGGCAACCCAAGCCATTCGCACAGAGATGTAAATCTCTCTCTGTCTGTGTCTTTTTACACATAGAAAGGCCTGAGTCCTCCCTGCCTAGTCCAAGCTCTACTGTCACACCCTTGACAGAAATGAGGAGTACGTGTGCAGAAGGGCATGCAGATCGCACCAACAAATGCTTGGATGCAATTCCATGCAGCCATGGTGCTGCTGCCAGGGACATACTAAGGACAGCTTTTAAGCAGCTTTTGGAAAGGAAACAAAGCGTAGACAACCGAGCTACAAGCTACAATAACAGCAGTCAGAGGGATATAAAAGGCTAAGCATTTCACAACTCTGCTAAGTATAAGCACACAGCCTTTCTACAGGCACTGAAGCCAATGGAGAAGAGCTGACCAAACCAACCCGGGAATTCAGCCTTGCACGAGGCTCCCAAATTACCATACCACGGTCTGTTCTCCTACTGCCACAAGCACAGAAGTAGACGTTTCTTTCCCCCAAAACTAAAGAAGTGTGACAATTACACTGACAATCTTTGGAGAAAATTATCTGCAATCCATCAGGGACTTTCTACCTGACATTTGGCAAGATGCACAGTCAACCACAGCGTGTTTAATAAGCATTGAGGGGATAGCCTACAAAATGGTCAATAGTTTCAGTTGTTTATTTGGGCTTTTGTCAATTTTCTGTAATTTCCTGGTGTTTCTTGTCATTCAGGATCCACAAAACAATTTATATAGAGTCAGTTGTTCTAACCCCACTGAAACCAAAGAGGAGGTAGGTACCCAAATGCCCTGAGCACAACAGAAGGTATGAGGCTTGCTGCCTGCTGCTCACAGTGATTGCAGCTTGAGTGGTGTTGACTGCAGGCAGTCCTACTCTGCTACATTCACAGTGTCCATCTCAAACCAGGATGAACTTGCACAGAACCTGAGTAACTGCTTTCATTCCATAACAAATATTTGCCTTTTGGTTTTGCTAGCACCAGTGACTTCTGGGTTTACAGAAAGCTCAGATGAAAATCGAGTAATCCATTCCATCCAAACGGGAAAGGTTCAAGTAAACGAAAGTGACAATTTAGATTATGGATAAAAGGAGTACACTTTTCCTTAACAGGACACTCCACATTTTATCATGATGTTCCAGAACTATTTTTGGAGCACCTGGAATTAATAGCCCTCGTTTAAACTGCAGTAGCAGTTCTAGGAGCTTCAGCTGCAAGTCAAGACCCAGGTCAGTTTGCTGGTGTCTGTACCAGGAAACATCACAGCAGCTTGTCCTTGCCTTGCTCTGTTTGCAGTGTAAATCTTGAGTGAAAGACAGAAACAAATCCAGAGAGAGGGAGCACAGAAAATGATGAGTGAAGATTGGTGTGTACAGTGCTGAACCGCTCTCTTTCTTTCTTTTCATCAACTGAAACATCTGGAGCTTTTTAAATGTTATTTGCTTTTTAGCTGTACAGCATACTGATCTGCAGGGTACGATTCACTTTGTGCACATAGTTAGCTGGAGCAGTGCGATAAAGGTTGTTTGAAAAGTCTTAGACATGCAGACTCCATCAAAACTGGCTTCCCTCTCAAAGTGAAAAGTAAATGCTGGGTCTTTTCCAAGGTGAACTTATTCAGCACACAAGTTATTTGAAAAGGTCCTTTACTCTGAGAAATAATTTTGCGACCCTGACAGTAAACCTGAGAGCAGAAACATCAGATTCTCCAAAGAGAAAGATAGACTTCTGTCTTCTCTAATTTAAAGGCAAGATTCTTTAATAAAGGACAACATTTAAAATTTTTAGGACAGGGCTTATCTATTTAAGAAAAAATGTGTCATTTCTAGGTACTATGTGATCCATATTGTTTAATACAAAATTTAAAAACTCAAGTTTTTAGATAAGCATTCCTAGAAAAGATTTGAAGCAGATAAAAGGTATTCCAACAGCAAAACTAAAATTATCTTTGTTCTGAAATAGCATGGTTTCTTTTGCTCCATCTTCAATTTCTGTAGCTGATTTTTGTGAGGCAGACTGCAGTATTAGACTCGACAATAAGGACTTTAAGATCCATTATGGAACCACAATGCATGTCCAGAACTTACTGAGATATGACTCACCTATGGCCATGCTGTGACTCCAGCTATGGGGCCATGTATAGTGACATGAGAGAAGTTACATTAATCAACACCAACAGCCAAAACCTAAAACAACCATCATATTACTGCCAATATCACAGCTAGTGTGGCATCTATGTGACTTTGCTATGTAAAATGCAGCATTTTCTGAGGCAGTGCCAAACCTGTTTGGTTTAAAGGTAGTGCAGACACCTTGAAAAGATGGGAAGTGCTTTGCACTCACCAAGTCCTGTCCCATGGGTATGATTAGGTGGCATGATGAGTCAGACTCTGAATACAGGTTATAAAACCATGCTGACTATGAGTCATTAGCTCTTCACTTTATTTCTGGGCACATTTAATCACTTCTTTTGCCCATGCACCCATTTCCTGCTTTGCTATGTTTTGGATGCACATCTCTGAGCTGAGATACTTTTAGTATGTCTTGGTATTGCACTGATTTTCAAGAATTTCAACTGGCCAGTACTTAAACAAGTTCAGTAGAGAAGATGCAGGCTTGCTTACTACTGACTTATACAGATTAAAAATGGATTTTTTCATCTGCATAAGTCCACGACTCTCAGAAAACATCATGGAACTCCAGGCTCCACCCAACACAGGCTGTAGGACAATATCTTCATTTCAGCTGGAGCTATCAAGCACACCACCAATGCCAATTTTCAGCTGGGTTTAAAACATGCAACATGTTTTTCTGATATGAAGTCTGCTCCCACTAGTGACTAACAGATTATCAGAAACTGATAAATACATGAAAACATGGAGAAGACAAATCACTCAAGGAAACCAGTGGCTCAGTGTTTCTTCCAAGCCAAGAACTGAAGGTGGGAAGAGTACCAGACAAGCCAAATGGGTGGCACAGTCCAAGCAGGCAAAGCAGCAACAATATGTCAGCACACAAAGCATAGCTAACCCAGGAACTTCTCACTGTGGGATGCTCTGAAAATAAAAAGTTAAATGGGTTCTGTTGACTAGTAAGACCCTCTTCATTCATTAAGTCTTTGAGGCACTCCATTTTTAGCAGGAGGAACATCAGGAGAGAGGAGAGGATTTACTGTCATTAAATCCAGCCTGATGCACATTTCCAAATGCGAACTTTGTGATTTACACAAAGGTGTCATGATTTACCTTTGGAGGGCCTCACAGGGCTGGTGGTTTCTCTGACCCTGTATAATGAGTATCAGCCCCCTTCTCCCAGGCACCATTTCCTGCCTGCTGTTCTGAAAGTCTGCATGGGCTCCATTACCAGGAGACCTGATGTTTTAACAGCCCATGCAGCTGGATTCTCTCCCTCTCTCCCATCTGTCTTTCACTCTTGGGATCCTCAGTCTTCTTCCTCCCATGTGCCATGCCACACATGCCAGCTCCCATGTTCTTGCTCTCTGGGCATCAGAGAAATGTTCTTGCCTTCCCCTGCCTTTCTACCATCCTGTCCTCAGTTCAGGAAGAGTCAGGGACAAGGATAATTTCCAAACGGATCTTGGTACAAAGAAATAAGCTGGTACTGCAGAGGAACGCCTCAATGGTCATTAGTCAAGGCAACAAGAAGCTTGGTGTGGCAAGCAGGAGGGGGTACAAAAGTCACAGTGAGGGACTGCGGTGAAGAGGACAGGTTCTCTTCATGGTATCTTTCTGGAGCTTGCAGGTCTGGCAGCAGTCATTGCCTGGGATTTGGGTTTAGCACTCACACAAGATTTCTGACAATTCAGCACTCTGCTCACCACATCCACCTCAGCTAATGCAGGTGTTTCACTGGAAACATACAGCCTGACCTTAAACAGGTTCCACCACACATTGACCTTCTCGTCACAAAGCCCATTCAGTAGCTTTTTCTAGACGCTATACCTTTCTGAATGCCTTTCCATTACTTGAGAATTATAATGTACAAGTTAGGTATTTCAGATTCACCTCATAAACTGTTGGTGTTTCTGGTAAAGTCTTTTTCTCTGATCCTAGGATCTAGGTAATACAGACTGCAGAATTCTGTAGTTTGTTAGTAGGCATGGAAGATAATTTTAATGCCAGTTTTTATACCTGAGATACTGTAAATGAGTATCTTCAACTTATATTGCCCATCGTAAACTTTTTTAACCTGTGAGTCATTTTCAAAATAATAAACGTAACTATTCCATAAAAATATCTCAACACAGAAGAGCCAGAAAAGTGAAGGACATGAACAGATGGCACATCAATCTTCTGCATTTATACAATTTGTTTTTTAATGCAAATAGTGTGGGTTGCCTGCTCTTGCCTTGGATATTGTTCCAAAGACGAGCACATTTTCTTATCTTTCTGGATCAATGTGACATTTGCAGTTATCATAAAGTGGGAGCCCATTTAATGATGTTAATGCTTCCTTAATGTAAAAATAAAATCACCTCCTTTATAAAAGCAAACAGATTAAAAGTCCCAAAGAGACCATTGAAATCTGTGACATTTGCAGTTACTGGTGGCTAGATGGCTTGATTATACACAGGTAAAAAATATCTTAAAAGCATTGCTTATGGTCATTAATCAGAACATTAAATAGGAATGCTGGAGACTCCTCAGCTAGAATCAGTTTTAAAAATGTATTAATAAAAAAATGGAGGCAACATTTCATGCAGCCTGTTTAGATAGTTCAAAAAAAACAAAAACTGCAAACAACCAAACTTATGGCCTTATGGCAGCCTGGTAAATCTTCAGACCCCAGATGTAATATGTGGTCTGCATTTTTATTTGCACATATTGGAAAGTGACTCTGCCAGCAGTCCCTGATTCATGCCTGTACCATTCCCTCCACGGTGCCACCAAGCAAGTGGCACATCACTAATATTTCTGTTCGTGGCCCTGACGAAAATTTGAATCTTTAATTTATTTTTTTTTACAAGCTTTTGGAGAAAAAAGAAACCAAACAAAACACCATCAACTGAAACAACCTTCTCTTCTGTTCCGAATTCTTAGAAAAAGAGGAATTAAAAATTATTGAAATATGTCACTTGAAACTATTCTGAGTACAATATATCTTACAAATCACAGATTCACAGACTCCCAGATTTGGCTGGGGCTATGCTGCATGTCTCTAGCTCTAACAGGAAAGAAGCAAGTAAATGGCATGAAGAACACAGTATATTTTTCATCAAAAACTATTTTAGGAAAAAAATAGATTTTTTAACAGCCCAGCATTTTTAGATTTGTGATTGTTTGAAAGACAAATATGCTGACAGCTTTAGTGGAAACATCATTTTGAGCAAAAAACCCAAAACCCAAATGACCCCTTTCAACTCTGCCCATGATTTTGCTCAAGAAGAAGGTCACCACTCAGTGAAAACAAGAAATCTTCACGTGCACTGGGAAGGCAGCAGCAATCTTCCAACAGCTCCATCAGGCTGGAGGCAACCACTGCACCCAGCTGACCCCCAACACAGTCTGTGACAAATGAACTCCAAGCATTACTTCTTTTTTAAGATTTTTACAGTGAAGAATGAATGAATGGCATAATCAGGATGGGGTGGAGGAAATAATCACAGAATAAGTAAGAGTAAGTGGGTAATTCAGGCATTCCCCTGTGCAAGCTGCTTTCTGTCACCTCTCAGGCCTCCTTTCAGACCTGCAGCTTTTGCAACCACGCCTTTGCTGCCCAAAGTCCTTCCCAAAAGAGCCCAGCTGCAGGGAACAAATCAGAGATGCAGCCATTGCTTGTGCAGTTGCACACACAGGGTAGATCCTCACAGCCACTGCCTGTACAGTACCTGCAAGGCAGGTTAGAGGAACAGGTAAGGTGGTAGAAAGCCAAATTTACCGTACATTTCACAGATCAAAGCTTCTTTATTACTGTTTTAGAGATGCTGCCCTCAGACACAAACACACAACATCGGGTCAGGTTGTCATCGGGAACAAACCCCCTTTTGAAACACCCCACTAACCAGGAAAAATAATGAAAAAATTGTCATTTAATTCCCTGTCCCTCTCCTTCTGAATGAGCTGTTAAAAGACCAAGAAAAACTGTTATAGCGATACCATAAAAAGAAAAAAAAGCCCAAAAAAACAAAGAGCTCTCAGCTCCAGGCATGTCCGAGGGGCTGGCAGGGAGAGACAGCGCCCACATGGGAAAGTTCTGTCACCCCATCTGAGATATCACTTAGCGGTGGCAGCTCTCCAGAGGCAGAACGGGTCCCACCTGTTTGCAATGTGTTTAGCTATTAATATTTATATAGTAGTTCAAGTGGGTATAAAAAAAAAAAAAAGGATGAAATTCATCAAATTTTATGTCATCTCTTGGTGGTGTAAAATAAAAACCGTTGCAGCAGGGGAAAGGGGAATGGCTTGTTTTCTTGCCTTTCTGCAGAGTGAAATGTCGTTGCTCTCAAAATGTCTCAGCACAAAGCATTTGGCAACCACCTCGGTGTGATCTGCACCTTGACATCCAGGCTAAATACCGTGGCCATGGCCTGGCCCCAGAATCACAGGGCTCTGAATAGCACCACACAAATAACACACTTATCAGCTCTGCGGCTCGACTTACAGCATCAGAAAAAACAAAAAAAAATGCAAAAAAGATTCACATTGATGTGGAAGTACTTTTCTTAAGCTTCATTTTACTGTGCCGAAAATAGCCCCCCAAAACATTTTATTTTCAATTTTTCTAAGGTACTGACTCATGGGTTGCTGTGAGGGTCAGCAACGTCCAAGGGAAGGCCATCTTCCTACACCCAGGAGAAGAAACATCCAAGGGGATGTTACTTAACTGAGACAATATGGGTGTTCAAGACAAAATGCTGGCACTCAATCATTTTGGACTTGTTCTGCTTTCCAGAAAATACTTCAGTAATCATTAGAACAGGGAGAGGAGAATTACTGACATCAGAATGGCTGACCACCCAGTAACAACTTTGCCATCATCTCTGATATGTATTTGAGGTGAAAGTAAATAATATACATCAAGAGAAAAATTTCAGCATGGGAAAGACAGAAACATCCACCCTAGGTGTCCTGTACCACAGAGCATGGGACACTGTCCAGGTAACCAAGGCTGAGGATGCTGCTCCAATAATTTAAATCTTGCACATTCAACATTAATGTGAGTGACATAATTAAGATTTAAACCACAGAAAAATGAAAAGGTTTTAATAGGACAAAATCTAAAATTCATTCATGCCAAAATGAACACCCATCTTTGGGCAGTGGCCCAAGCATTCACATTTTCTTTGCGTAAATGGAAGGTTGCCTCTCCCTAAGTGTTGTCCCCTAAAGAAGGAGCAAGCAAGGGAGGTAGGCATCCAAACTGGATTTTTCTGTTCAATCTTATGAACATTACCCCATCATTTTTTAAAACTATCCATTCAGGAAATTCAAGTGAAATCTGTGAGCAATTTTGGGCCTTCTGAAATGTCTTTTGCGAATTAAGTATTTGTCAAAGCAAGAGCAGAAATTGCCCAGCATCTGCACTGAATATGAACAGCACCCAAGAGCCTCCTGAACAGTAGTGATGGTGATGGGATCTGCTGTGACCACTGAGGGGAGGACACGTGCACCCAACCAGCAACGAAGGGAAGGGAAAGAAGACTTAGTTTTCCAGGTGCGGAGAGTGTTTTAGTCAGAAGTGATTTCCATACCTTCCCACCCCTTCTCCTTCCTGCTCCATGATGGTTCCCATCAGTCAAAATAGTTTGGATGAGGAAGCTGGGAAAAGCCCTGGACAGGTGACAGGGGTTGGGCTGCTCTCCTTCCACCAGACATTTTTTACACACTCAATACTGACTGAAGAGGAGGACAGTTTCCTTCTCCTTGTCCACACTCATCCAAGCCTCCTATAAGCTGATCCAATTCCCACACCTCTCTCACCTACACAGAGAATTTGTACCCAATTAAAGGACCTGGGTAGAAAAGCAGAGCTACTGGGACATCACAACCCCAGCCAATGCCTCAGACCATCCCTGCAGCACAACTGTAACTAAGCATCGGAGCTTAGTGCATGGCAGAGGTGGGACCCAAATCAGCCACTGTTACACTTCTCTCTTCCCTCTCACTCACACATGCACAAAACCCAAACCCACACAGCCTTCTTTGCACAATATCACACAGTCCAGAGGGGGAAAATAAGACGAAGAAGCATTAGAAAGAAGGAAATAATAGACCAGAATGACATACAGCAACTGTAAAATATTTAGGTCTAACCATGCCTGGAAACCTTGTCAAGGCAACTTAAGACTACCATGTGTTTTGTTTACCTAGCTCAAGTAACCAACAAGCTGCATGTGAAAAAGTCACCACGAGCCCTGATCATGATATTTATTTCATCTGTCTCTAGCAGGTACTGCTAATTTCCATTTAATCTTAATCCAATCTCTCCAAGAACTTTCATTCCCATTAGCCTAATGAAAGCCTTGTTATTTGCTATCATAAATTTTCAGCACTGGATTTCGTGAAGTCTCTACAGAAGTTTTGTACACTCTTGTAGTAAATTCATTTTAATGCTGCGCAGACTCATTGTATTACAGGCGTTTTGAAACCTAAGTGACTTCCTTCCTTTCAGAAATAAAACCAAACACTTTTCCTCTATCTTCAGCTTGTATCCACTTAAGCAATTTCAGAGTGTGAAGTTGTAAAAGAGATTTTCTATCACTGTTTTTCACATGCTATTCAGCAAATGCTTTTAAAGATTGGGCTTTTTCATCCTTTTCAAGGTCCTCTTATTGGTAGAGAGGGTTTAGTAAATTTCTGTGTGTATAAGTAACAGAGCACCTTGCTCTGGAAGCAGGGAGGGTGGGGGCATACAGATGAGCCAGTCTGCCATTGTAGTGCCGCATCAGGTAATATGCAACATGCAGAAGATCCGAGAAATTGGATTAATCTACATGGAAATCCACTAGCAACTTAGCCAGCATGGAGATTGGACTACTGAAGGAACCCTTTTCCCTGCCTTGTCCAACCATGAGCTCCAAATTCATCAGAACTTTGGTTTATACAAGGAGAAAGTAATTCAGCTTTCTCTTGACCTGATAAGTATGTCTGGATGAAGATGCAGACAACTGAAAGGCTCATCTCTACAGGCTTTAACTTAATCCAGGAGTATAAAAAACTAAAAGAGTCACAGGAGGCATATTTTCTTTACACAGAGGAGCATTTTGGGGGTCTGTGGGAGCACAGCACTGTCAGCTGATTGTGGTTACATTGACTCTTCCTAACAATTGTGTCACTGATAAAGATGCTCTTTGTGTACAGTAGTCTTCAACAAAAGTTTACTGCAAAGAAATAAGCAAGTTTAAGAGAGGCAACCCCATGAAAGCACAGATTCCAGTCCCTCTGCATTTCAGACACCGTGTTTACAAACTCTAACCAACTCAGATAGACAAAAGAGGAAGGGGTGGCTTGCTCCTCTACAAATGCACGTTGGTTGATTTCCTCAGTACAAAGCTACAGCAGACCAAGGTAGACACCATTCCTCCTCCTTCCCATACTTGGAGCCTAGTGGCAAGTCTGAAGGAAAATGGGAACCTGAGGAAATCTCAAAACTGTACGGAAGGCAGCAGTCTCATTCCTTTCTCATTACTGCATGCACTCAAGCTTGGAGGACCAAGTATGTTTCTTTGGCTTTAACCCTAAAAGGAAAAAAAATCCTTAATTTTGTGGTCTACACATATTAATAGCCTTTCATATCTTCAGGTTTTAGTCATATCTTCAGGTTTTAGTTTTTATCTCCAGGTACTCTTTGCAGTTTTAATTTTGGATCAAATCTAGAGCAAAAGAACCCATTTCTGGCACATGGGTGACAAAATTCCTCTCTAGATCTCAGGACAACTTGACCGTGAACACGTTGTTGCTACTGGCCAGTCAAGGTCTGAGTGTCACCTTGATTTACCCCAGCTCTAAAGTACGAATCTCTGGCTGAATCAAATGCAGACAAAGATTTTACATGCCTCCTCATTTAGTTTTAGCTTGTTATTTGTCCCTGTCAGAGAGATCAAGGAGACTGACTGCTGTTGGCATGTTTATCAGACAAAAGGAATAAGCTTTACCTCCATGGGCAGCTCTCATGCTTCATGAGACACTTTTATACCGATCTGAAATGATTTTTCATGAGACAAAAGAGAAAGAAGTCATTGTCATCATAGCAGAGGACAGACATAAGGAAAGCTGACTATATGAGACGTATTTTTAATGCTCATACTAATTTTCAGTCAAAGTAATCTCCATTCTAAACATATAGAATTGTGTAGGAAACAATCTCAGTAAGGAGCATCAGACTCAAACCCCTATGACCTTATCCCTGCCCACCTTAAGTTCAAGGAAAATCAGGTCTGAATGTGGATTCAATTTATTATTTAAAAAAAACAAAACACTCAGAGCTTTTCATAAAACAGAAATTGGAAAAAGGAATACATCCAAAATCAGAGATCAAAGACACAAGAATGCAAGAATGACACTGTAGGTCAAATCAAGGTCCATCTAGTTTGTCACTTCATCTCCCAGGGGAACTGGTAGTGGATACCAAGCCAAGTTAGTACCATATCTGTTTGAAGAATGTGAAAATTCTTCTGAGTGACCAAAAAGGACTCAATTTGTACCACTGCCTGGCCACTGAGACACCATCAATTCTAACTCATGCCAGCAAAATGCCAAATCGGCCTCAAGTTTGTCACAATAAAATTTTTTACTAAACTGGTCACCGCCTTAAGGAATCAAGAAATCAAATAAATGGAAGGAAGCATTTCTCCACTGCACCCCTCCAACAAGACTACAGCATGCATACCTGACACTGAGACAGGAAAGCCTAGGTGCTTCCCCATTGTGCTGTCCACTGTGCTACCACCAGCACTGACTGCATGTCTCCTCCCCCTCCCTTGGAGGACATACAGAGGAGAAGGGTTGAGGGGAGAGAGCAGGATCATGGGCTTGGAAAGTCTCTAGTTCTGCCCTCTGCCTCACCAGCTCTCAGAGACAAGGGCACCCATACCCTGAGAGACAGTGATGCTGCCTGTTCTTCCGGGCTGACAGAGATGCTCCAGCAGCCATGCCGGGAAGCACTCAGCGCCTGTTTTGCTTGCCTTCTCTGTCTGCTCTGTGGTGCAGAAGAGACACCATTAAACAGCCACATATACTACCATTTTAACATGTTTAAATTAATTCCACCTCCATTCAGTTAAGTGCTGAAACCCCCGTGTGGCTGGCAATTCCTAGAAGAGGACGGATCTTTTCCAAAAGCTAGGCTGAACTTAAAGTAGATACAAAATAATACTATAGATTTTCTTTCTCTCTCTCGCTCATCACAGCCCTAAGATTAGCATAAAAATGTGCTATCCTAACTAAGCAGTCTGTTAACTGATAAGCTATCAAAAAATCATCTGTTATTTTTATAGCTCAAAGGCAGATGCCATTTCAAGAACCAGAGTTGATTGAGTAGGATTTTTAGTGCTTCGTAGATTTATCATTGTAAACTTGAGGTATTTTAAAACAGAATGATTCAAGTCTTGAAATATTACCTCAAGAGCAATCAAGCATTAGGATTTTTGCTGGTCTTAAATTTTACCTGGGATGAAATAATTTAATCTCATATCATAAAGAATTTGAGTTGTTTCTTAATACGTGCACTAAAAAAATCTTTCCTGCACTACGGTCCAAACCAATGTAATTACTCAAAAGCATGGATGTCAAAGCTTCTCAGCTCCTCCTGCAGGGCCCCCTTCTGCACATTCTGTTCATATCCCCCTTCTCAGGAGCATATTTGGTGAGGACCTCAGACAGCCAGTTGCAATCAAGCTTACTGTATCAGGTTTAATGGTTTAATTGACTTGGCACTGATGCGGTGCCCTGCCAATATCTGTCCGATTATCCTGCTGTGTGTTGTACAGACCCTTCATTGTAGAGCTGAAGCCTACGTGACGCTGCAGGAAAGGAAAGACACAACCAACAAGCACGGTGCACACAGTAAATCAAGTGTGCTGAGTTTTTCAATAGTAGGCAGAATGGAACGGGGCCAACGTGCATCTCATAGGAAGAGAGAGGAAAATGTGGAACGACGCTATAACCCCATGTTACGTGTGATGTGGCCGCTTCATCGGGAAAGTATGTATCACTGTGGAGAAGCAATCAACAATACCAGAGGATTAAAAAGCTTCAGTGAAGGGGCTTCTCCTTTCGTAATGAGAGACAGGTGCCAACAGGAATTAAAAGTCTGCAACCAGTTATTGCGATTAATATTGAACTTTTGTGAGTTCTACAGGCTTTCACATCAAGGCATGGGCAGACTGGCTTTCCAGGGCAGCTCTTCCACATTTTATACCAGTCAAAACAATTAGACATACCTCCAAGCTGATGTCCTCTGAGAAAGAGGCATGACATTACCCCCAAAAGAGAAATAACAGGAGTGTCAAAACATGCATATCACCCACTTTCAGAGGAACTTGCCTCTGAAATACTTCAGTGCCTACGACAGCACAAGCTTGCATAGTTGGCTCAATAGCTTTTACTCAGTTCAGGGTTCTCCACACAAGAAAATAAATCACTTCACTCAGAAAACAGACTGGAAGATTTTTTTTTTTTTTTGAGCAAGAAATACTCAACCAGCCCAAAGAGATAGCAGAGAACCACGAAGATACAGCCTGACAGACCAAGAATACTTTGTGTGTTGGTTCCATGCAACTGACATTTCAAAATGCCTCATAATTGCACTTATCACTGGTTAATCCCAGTGCATGGTCTATTGCACTAATGCTCTGCATACTGACATGTATGCACGTGGCTGGAGTACGCTGCTGGGAGCCTTCTGCAAGTTTCCTGAAGGATTCCTGGTTCCACATGCTCCTGACTCCTCCTGCAGGCAACTGAACTCCTCATTACACAGTAAATATGCACCTTTCCCAAAGCATATTATGCTTTACTCCATCACTCCCTTCGGAGTAGAAGGCCCAGCAAAAAGACTTAACGAGTACAGATTTATCTTCCTCAGTCTATGGAGCATCCAACTTGCAGTACCTTCCCTCAGTCCACGTGCTGCCCCTGCTCATGTTATCACAGGGGGATCGTGCAGCCTTTAGCAGACAGCAAGGGCAGCGTGGTAAGTGGCTTTTCCAACTGACTGCTGCACAATGTGCTGAGCTTTCAGGTGCCCTGCCTCCCTCTCCATCACACAGTGGGGATCTTGTGTATTTGAGGAATATCCATAGCTTTGGAAAGGGCCAAAAACAAAAAAACCCTGATATTCATTCTCTCCCAGGAAAAGATGCATTTTAGCATGTAGAATCCCTGACTGCCTTTTAAGCAGGCATAAGCTCACTCTGTCCTTGCTCCAGTCCAACCACCTGTGTTGGTATGGTCACTATCTCCTCCAGAAGCATGCTAGATAAATTGTTTTGGAAATGACATCACATACATATGTGCTACCAAAGCTCTGAGTGAGCTACAGTGGCATCCTAGGGATTCATATGCCTCAAATAAATGAATTTTTAAAACCAAGCACAGCAAGGCACTGGAGCAGGTTAAAAGCTGCTATGTCAAAGCTGAAAAAGCATTAATAGTCCAGGGACACCTCATTTTGTGCATGAATTTGCCCCACTGATTTTTAGCAGCCACTTCCCTAACAGACCTCAGCTTCTGCCAGCTATCTCCCAATGACACGGGCAGAGATGTTTTTCTTGCCCAAAAGAGTTAAGTCATCAAACAGCTCTGTACTTACAAGGCCAACCTTTCCTGACCTTTCTGGCTAGACCAACTCCTGTTACATTAACCTCTGACCTCAAGTCTCCTTAATAGCAATATTCCTGGGCACTGTGATTTCCCTCCCACTGTGTTGGCTCAGGGATATATTTACTATCTTGGCTTCAGAATTTATTTTTCAACAGAAGTGGCAGGGACCACCCTATTCCACCCCCTTCTCATGCAGTACAAGTGAAGTAATTCTCAAGATATTATTTTACCCGAACAAATGTGCTTCAGACTCTCCTTAGCTTTTTACGAAGCCCTGACTTCCTATCAAAATCAAACAGGGACCTGGTCAGATTTGAGGTGGATATAAACAAGAAATGGGAGCCTATAATTGGTGATGGAAATCAGATAAGCCCCTTTTAAATACAACCATTGATAGAGCAATGGGAACTCAAATTACCTTTGATTAAGACTCTTAAGAAAATAAAGTGAGGGGGAGGGAAAGGAGGGTCTGGCTTAGCAAAACCACCCTCGTGGATAAAATCACTGGGACAGGAGTGGAAGGAGATGGGTGTAGCTTGTCAAATTCCCCAGAGCTGGATGAAGTAGGACTGCAGCCAAGGAGAAATTCCTCATCCACCACAGCCAAGTCAGTAGTTGTGACAGAGGGTCCCACAGAAAGAGCCATGGATAGGCATTTTATCTCTAATGCCATCAGTGCTTTGGCCTCTGTAGCCAGAGACAGTGCAGAGGTTATGCACAGAAAGTCAGCTGAAAGCAGATGGGAACACACAACACCAGCTTTCTGCAGGCTTAACTATGGGGTTTGTCTCATTGCTTCCACATTTAAGTAAAACAAATTATTTCAAAACTGGACTGTGAGGACTGAGGAACTCAATTGATGATCTCAGGGCAAATCACCCATGGATTTGGTTGAAAGCCTGCCTGGTGCACCTCTAAACAGGCAGAAAAAAGTTTTGTCAGGAGATCTGACTGACTTCTTCAGCCAATCTGATTTTCTCACCATTTAATTATAGCTAACTGTAGGGATGAGGGACTTGTAGATATTTTGTCCAATTGGGAATGAAATTAAATTTTTGTATGTACGTCAGGCAGGGAAAGAAGAATGACTTCCAAAGTGAAACTGAAATATTCAAGAAGGAACATCCACTACACAATGTACTATTTTTCAGTAGCCCTTTTTCCATGGGGCCCATGAGGATCATTGAATCTAACCCTTAGCCCTGCACAGGACCCCCTCCAACAGTCACACCATGTGCCTGAGAGATTCATCTAAATGCTTCTTGAACTCTGTCAGACTTGGAGCTGTGACCACTGCCCTCGGGAGCCTCTTCCAGTGCCCAACTGCGCTCTGGAGGAAGAACTTTTTTCTAATATCCAACCTAAACCTCCCCCAGCACAACTTCAGGCCATTCTCTCGGGTTCTGTCACTGTTCACCACAGAGAAGAGATCAGTGCCTGCCCCTCCCCTTCCCTTCACAAGGAAGTTGTAGACTGAGGTCTCCCTTCAGTCTCCTCTTCTCCAGGCAGAACAGACCAAGTGCCCTCAGCTGCTTCTCATACAGCTTCTCCTCAAGGCCCTTCACTGTCTTCATTGCCCTCCTTTGGCTTAACATCTTTCTTACATTGTGGTGCCCAAAACTGCCACAATATTCAAGGTGAGGCTGCCCCAGTGCAGAGCAGAGCAGGACAATCCCCTCCCTCAACTGGCTGGTGATGTTGTTCCTGATGCCCCCCAGGACACAGTTGTCCCTCCTGGCCGCCAGGGCACTGCTGACTCATGTTGAGCTTGTCATCAATGAGGACCACCAGGTCCCTTTCCACAGCACTGCTTTCCAGCATCTCATTCCCCAGTCTGTACACACATCCAGGGTTGCCCCATCCCAGGTGCTGAATCCAGCACTTCCCCTTGTTGAACTTCCTATGGCTGGTGATTTCCCAGTCCTCTGATTTGTAAAGGTCTCCCCGCAGGGCCTCCCTGCCTTCAAGGGAATCAACAGCTCCTCTGAGTTTTGTGTCATCTGCCAACTTGCTTAATATCCCTTCCAGTCCTGCATCCAAGTCATTTATGGAGATGCTGAAGAGTACAGGACCCAATGGAGCCCTGTGGAACCCCACTAGTGACAGGTCCCCAGTCTGACGTAACCCCATCCACTATCACCCTCCGTGCTCGACCTGTGAGCCAACTGCTCACCCACCACATGATGTGTTTATCCAGGTGTGTGCTGGATGTTTTGTCCAGAAGGATCATGGGAGAGATAGAATCAAAAGCTTTGCTGAAATTCAAAGATATTACATTAACTGGCTTCCCTTGATCAACTAGACGGGTCATAAAAGGAAACCATGTTGGATAAGCAGGACTTTCCTCATGAAACCATGCTGGCTGTGACTGATGACAGCACTGTCTTTCAGGTGTTTTTTTCAATACTTCCCAGAATAATCTTCTCCATAACTTTACCAGACCCTGAAGTGAGACTGACAGGCCTGTACTTTCCGGGGTCCTGCTTCTTGCCCTTCTTGAAAACTGAGAGAATGTTCGCCAGCTTTCAGTCAGCTGGGACCTCTTCGGATTCCCAAGACTGCTCAAAAATCATCAAGAGAGGTTTTGTGATGACATCAACAGCTCTTTGAGGATTCTGTGATGAATCCCATCAGGCCCCATAGATTTGTAGGGATCTAGCTGGAGCAGCTGATCCCACACAAATTCAGAGTTAACTGGGAGTTGATCATTCTCACAGTCATGGTCCTCCAGGTCAGGGCACTGAGGCCCCCTTGGTCTGTCATCTGTGTTGAAGACAGAGGCAAAGAAAGCATTAAACACCTCTGCCTTGTCTCTATCCCTGTTTCAGACATGACCATCCT
This sequence comes from Pseudopipra pipra, assembly GCF_036250125.1. Lineage (NCBI taxonomy): Eukaryota > Metazoa > Chordata > Aves > Passeriformes > Pipridae > Pseudopipra > Pseudopipra pipra. The sequence goes on from NC_087555.1 coordinate 11,212,810, forward strand.
CATCCTGTAAAGGGCTAATGATATTTCTATACTGCCTATTGCCATTGATATATTTGAAAAAACTCTTTTTATTGTCATCATTTCTGTCCAGCTTCAACTGTAGTTGAGCTTTGGCCACATCAATTTTCTCCCTACAGTGGCAAGCAGCATCTCTGAATTCTTTCCACGTCACTTGACCTTGCTTCCACTGGGCATACACCTTCCTTTTTTGCCTTATTTCCAAGAGAAGATTCCTGTTCTGCCAAACTGGCCTTCTGCCTCACCTGCTTGACTTCTGACATTTGGGAATTGCTGTTCCTCTGCCCTTAAGGAAGCGATGTTTGAAAAGTAACCAGCACTGATGGACCCCAGCACCAGCAAAAACATTTTCCCAGGAGACCTTACTTATTAATTCCCTGAACAGCCTGAAGTCTGCTCTCCTCATGTCTGGAGTTGAGGCTTTGCTGGAACTTTTCTTCCTGTCAACAGAGATTTTAAACTCAATCACTTCACGGTCGCTGTGGCCAAGATGACCACCAATCCCCACTTCGCTCGTAAGATCCACTCTGTTGACAAGCAGCAGATCAAGGAAAGCATCTTTCCTAGTTGGTTCTCTCAGGACCTGTTCCATAAAGTTGTCAGCTAGTTTTTTTAGGAGTCTTCTGGACCAGATTGTACCAGCTGTGTGATGTTCCTAGTTGATTTCTGGCAAGTTGAAGTCCCCCATAAGGACAAGGGCAGCTGACTTGGAAGTGTCCCTTGGTTCCTCAAAGAATAGTTTCTCAGTGTCATTGTCCTGGCTGGGAGGTCTATAACAGACTCCCACGATGACATCTGCGTTACTTGTTTGCCCCTTGATTCTTACCTGGAAGTTCTCAACTGTGCCAGTGCCAATTATGAGCTCCATACATTCTACACCTTCTGTTACATACAGTGCCAACCCTTCACCTCTTCTGCCCTGCCTATCCCTCCTAAACAATCCGTGACTGGAATGCCCTGTTGAACAGTTAAAGGTTTCATCCCACCAGTTTCACTTATGCCAATGACGTCACATCTCTGGGACTGGGCCAAAGCTTCAAGCTCCTGATTTGCTCCCTTTTCCTGCCTCTCCCCATCCCCCAGTGTGGCTTTTTACATACTTCAAAAAGCTTCTCCTAATTCAAAAGCTAACCTCAAGCTCAAAAAATATAAATATACTCCAAGGAGGACAAGGAAGGACAAGGCAGGTTTACTAGCATCTCCCAAGTAAGCAGCTCTGTCCAGCCAATGACCAGTTGATGCTGAGCCCTGGTCACAGTCCCGTCTGGAAGCTGCAGCCTGCACAGGACCACTGGCACAGGTGCTCAGCACCTTGCCAGGAGAGCAGTGACTGCCTCTATCACACCAGCAAATGGGGATGGACTCACTCCTTAAAAATCTTCTCCCAAAACTGTTTTAGTGCCTTGCTAATGCTGAGCCTGTGAAACCCTGCAGCAGCCATGATGCAATCACCACACGCATATTAATTCCTCCACTCTCCACTGGTCTGGGAAGGGCTTTGAAAAAAGAGTAGGTGTTCTACCTGTTGCCATGCAGAGCACAGCTGATGGCTCCCACTAGACAGCACAAGACTGAGCTGTGTGTATGGGGCCAAGTGTTCTTATCTGAGGATGTGTGGTGCCACGTGCTGTTTCTCCTCACAGGATGAAGGGAGAACTGCACACCCAAGAGAGCCTCCTCTGGCCCAAGCACAGACAGGCACTGCAGGGAAGCAGCTGGGGAAGGGAAAGCTGAGCACAAGCAGTACGGCAGCAGCAGACATCCCTCTGGGCAGTGCTAGGAGCTGTGCAGGGGAGGACCAGGCAGAAAAATGCTGGCCTTGTGTTTATTTTCATTTAGGGACGCCAAACAACACTGGGTCTCACTTCAGCTAAGTGCCTTCTACTCATGTACAGACAGGCAGACTCTCCCTGGAGCTCCCTGGGGTACCTGGCCACCCAAGGGAAAGCCATGGCAAGGTGCTCCCTGAACCCAGGCAGCCTCAGGCAGGTGTTCCCAGGGTGTCTGGATGGCAACACAGCACAGAGGCACAATTAAGGGGACACACACTGTGTTAGATGTCAAGAGCTGGTTTTCACACAGTACTCCTGGCTCTAAACACAATCCAAAATCATGTCCTCTATGCAGCCCTGCTGAAGTCAAGGTCATCTCCCAGCCTGTCACTGAGGCACCTCACTCCAAACCACAGGCCAGTTTGCTCCTGTACTCCTGAGTTTCGGATCAGGCAGCCACAGCTCTGGACAGGTACAATTACTACGCTACTGTAAGTAATACCTTCAGCTTAATTACAGACCAAAACCCTATTTGCGGGTCAGTACTCTGTCAGGATAAATAAGCATTTTCACACAGTATTACATTTCTCTATTTCTTTTGGCTGGTAATATTGGATACTGCCCAAGTCTGTCCCTAATGACCACAATAATCGTTCTTATCTGGACTCTAATCAGTGTCATATGTAACCTTATCACGCACACCTCTTTGTAAACATGCAGTATTTAAACAAGTGTAAGGTCATAAGGAACCCTAATATTTTGAGCAAGTTTGAGAAACATAAACTACTTATTTTTTGAAGAATGTTTAAAATTAAAACTTCTGATTCTGGAAAACTGAGTATTTGGGGGCTATTGGCTTGAAATACAGCTGCATGCAAAACTGATCTTTATAGTGACGGATGGGTCCCTCTGTGCAGATAAAACTCAGATTTAAAATATTTCTTTTAATTGTTATTGTCTTTGTGCTCAAGGACTGATTGTGGGAAAAATGCCATTCTCTGATCATAAAAATAAAAAGAAAATATAATAAAGCAGTAATTGGTCAATGATGATTGAACTAACGACTTTACAGTGCCAGTCAAACACATATAATAATTGCTCTTTGGACTCTTTATGAAGGTACACCACTGTTTCATAAGACTAATCCAGCATTATAAATTCTTCATTTTATGTCAGTTTCCACCATTATCACATAAGCCTTATGATAAATTGCATACCTTATTAAAGTTTCCTAATTTAGACAACATAATGCATGATAAAAGTGAAGGGTTATCTCCACTGAAAGCAAGTCAGATGCAAGTTGTCACCAAGATGGCAATTACTTCCCTTCATTTAAAAAGCTGAATGACGAGGCATTACAAGTATTGGGTGCTATGATCTGCCCCTTCTCCTGAGGCAGGAAGCAGAGAGATCATATGAAGCTCCAGGGAGCTGTAAAAGCGAGGGGAGGAGGGAGGAAGCTCACCTGTGGCCCCTGTCCAGCCTCCCACCAGCACAAAAGCTGAATGCATCCATAGCCAGCTTCCTGGGATGCAGACATGGGCACATCATGGCTCAGCCACCTCAGCTGTGTCAGTCCTCCCCCTTTGCTGTGGCAGCTGTGTTCTGAAACTATGAAACCTGTAACTGCTCTCATGACAGCCAGCACCTCAGAGAGGAAAGGCACACCACCCGCCAGCAAGTGGGAGTGCCTGGCGACAGCCAAGGGCTTCAGGGCCCAAGTATTCTTGATCCAGCTGTCCCATGCTACTGTAGCAGACTGCTCAGTTGTCCGACTTCTTCCACTCCAAGGAAGTGCAGAGGGTAGCTTTGCGGAACAAATAATAGGGAGCATTTCTAGGTATCGTTACCTGTTGGTGTCGTACTTGTGCCACGTGGTGCCCGCTAAGATCAGGGCTTGCTCGTGGTGCCATTCAGGTAAGTCCTCATCCTTAAGGACTCCCAACAGACACAATGGAGCAGAGGGAAGAGAGCACCAAGTCTATCAGTGTCTGTGCAGAGAGTCAGTGTGGCTGAGAAAAGGCAACAGACTGCTGAGATCCCTTTATTGCAGAAGGGGAAAGGAAGTCCCTCTTTTGCCTCAACATCCCATTAAAGGCTTATGAGCAGGCCATGCATTCTTGGGGTTGTTAAATGAAGCTGGAAAACCTTTCTGCTTTCCTTAATGCATATCTGGAGCCTAACAGTGCTCCCAGAACGCATATTTTACTTTTTCGTTTTCTTTTTCTTAAATGTAGTGTTGGAAATGTATTAGGAGAAGACCACAATTTAATTTACATAAGGAGAAGCTCCTCTGGCAATTCTCCATTCTGGTCGCACCCTCACCCCCAATCCCAGTTCTGCTCTGTGGGATGTGCCAAGGAAGCCAGTACCCCAGTCCAGTGAAGTTGCACAGGGTCCTTTCCCTGTGCAGTCAATTTTGAGACTTCACAGTGTCTGTCAAGCATGCTAATAAAGTTCTCAGTAGCTGACTGTGTGATTGTCTATTAAACAACACCACAAAGGAAAGCATTTGCTCTCCATAGCAGCACTCAGTCATTGCTATCTAGCAGGGGCTGTCTCTGCCCTCCAACTGGACAGCCTTTTTGGTCCCTGATGGAAACAACTGGCCAAAGCACAGAGTGACACAGACTCTGACTCTGCAAAAAATGCTGTGTGGTGGCACAGGCTAACATTAGTGGGACCCTTGGCATTTTGGTATTACCCAGAAAGCAATGCCAGCTTCCCCCAGCATAGGCTCTGCTATGGTAAGAAGCCGTGGCACAAAGTGCCAGGAGGTGAGAAAAAAGTAAGCATTGAACGAGGGGTGCACAGGGACCCAGGCAGGCCCCTTGTACGCTCCAAATTGTACAAAAAATTAATGAGAAATATCAAATATCTCCTCCCATCGAGGAGATATAATATGCTTGTATGTCAGTGAAATCTCTACAGCACCAAATTCCACCATACACTTTGCATAGCCACATAAAGGAAGAAATTAACACAATTCCTTGGGTCACAAGTCAAGTACTGAAACAATATTGTTCCATCATATACTGTTAACATGCATTGGCACTGCAGGACTTAGAGCCCAGGTTGCAATCACATCTCCAGTGGGAAGGATGAAGAGACAAGCTAAGAGAACAAGGAAAAAATTGTGGTATAAAGAAACTGAGAGAGGAATTGTCACATTAGAACCACCACTGCATGCTAGGCAGTGAGGACCCCCCTCTGTAGGATGCTGAATGGGACTGTGCTTCCTTGTCTGCCACAGTCTGAGTCAGGGAGGCCAAGAATGTGGGGAAGGAGGATCTCAGTTCCTGAGTGCACTGGAGAGTGGGTGTCCACAACCTGCTTCTGCTTGGCACATGGTGCTGTTGTTGCAGGCAGTCCTGCTGGCTCAGGGCAGAGGCAGGACAGCTGGCATACACAGGCTGTCTCCCAGAGAGCCATGGCAGGGAGCCGGAGGTGAGTCTTTGTAATTAAGCTTTTGTCCACTGTATGTTACCTTGAAGAATGCACCAAGATTACCAAGTGAAAAATATGTCTTAGCCATGGAGCTCTGAAAGGATGAAATTTTGGCTTTCCTCTGCATCAGAGACTTATCTACATACATTATCCAAATGAGATCTGGGTACATGTTAAAGCACTAGAATCAGCCCAGATTGTAGAAGACAAAGCCTTCCTTGTACTGCAACAGACTTGAAGCACACTTGAATGACAGCATTAAGAGTTGCAGCTTTGGCTCATGGGTCACAGCACAAAGTTCCTCGCACCTGACCTTGACCCACAGCTTCTGGAGAGGACAGCTTTGAAACCCTCTGCAAGACTAACTGCCCAGTAGGAGTTTAGAAATTTAGAAATGGTAATTTCATCCTGAACTGCCATAAGACAACAATGCTATTTTGAGACAGGGGACATGGGCTGGGGCTGAGGCAGCACCCAGGAACGCACTGCAGCCTTTAACCATCCTGTGCCTGTGGCCCAGGCACACCACACAGCCTGGCAGCTCTGGGGCCAGGGGATTGTTAGAGGATGGCCACTGGCGTTTTAAATGGCAAACACTTACTATACTGATCAAAATTTATATTTGCTCTGTGCAGCCAGCAGTCTCAAGCATCAAAGCTTCTGTTTCAACACTGTGCCAAAACCCATAAAGTTTAAAGCTTGACCAAGCATTGATTCAGCACTGAAGCAGTAGCCTGGACTCTAGAGACTACTGAATAGCTGGATTAAATAAACACTTTAAAAATACCTCTAGCGCTGCTAATAAAAACTGGGACTAAAGAAACGCATAGATGAACCTTTGTTTGCTGAGTAGAGCTTTTATTTTCATATATATAATAACTATATTTACAATGGGAATTTTTTTTTCTAAAATAACTATAAAAATAAGAGCATTCACAGTGAGATCAAGGTGCTAAATACAGGTATTTTAAGACACAGGAAAAATTAATTCTATTTGATGCTCATTTACAGGGTTCAAGGGTCCTGCCAACACTTCCTGTCTCTTCTACAGAGAAGGAAAACAGGGAAAGATCAGATGGAGTAAAAGAGCAGGGACAGGGAGAAGAATATGAGTTACAGCAGCATCTGTGGCAAAAAGCACAGCTTCGATATTTCAAAGCTTCAAAAGACCAAACAAAAAGCAGACATACAAATTCATCTGAGCTTTCTATCAGGCAGATGCATACATTAGCTATGTGGTGCAATGGCACATCTACAAGCTTGAGCTGACCATGGTACATAGGGCACACGGCCTCCGCCTGCTCCTTATCTAAGCACACCCCAATTAGCAGTACATCTCCATGAGCAGAAAGACCAGAAACAGAGCTGGAAATGCTCTCAAGTTCATCTATGGTTTCACTGTACCACCCGTTTCTCTTAAACCTGCTATTCTGGAGTCATGTGATTCCCCGGAAATAAAAATTAGTTAATGGATAGCATTTAAAGCTCTGGAACCAATTCTACTGGGAGTAAAAGCACAGCAGAGAAGACAGTGTGTGTGCTTCCAGACTTACAGTGAGGTTTAAAAAATTTCCTTGAGGCTAACAAAGAAAATCCCAACATTGTACATGTGGGATTGTGCAGGTGATGGAGGAATGTGAAGACCCTTGCCGAGGTCCCAGTGCTCGGACCAGGGCAATACAGAGACAGCACCCAGGGGATCTCCTCTGAGAGGGTAGCTTGAATTGGGAGGGGGAGGGCAGCTGTACGCTGTGCTGCTTGGGATCATCTGGCTGAGTAGCACAGTCTAGTCCATCTGGAAGGAATAACTAATTATACTCTACCTCTATTTATGTCTAATTTTAACAGCAAATTTCCTAGGATATAAAACATGATCTGCTACCAGTCAGACTCAGTGCTAACGAATGTCAATGAGCACTATGTTACCCTAGTGCTAAATGGTTTTGAACGTCTCCATTCAGTGCTTTGGATTTAAAGAACAAATCAAATAGGATCTTCTTCACTAGGCCATTTTACAAAGAGAGATTTCAAAATATGCCTTTCTCAAGATTTTTCTCATCCTTCTAAAAAACACCACCATTAAACACTAACAGACTGAAAAAAAAACCCCAAAGATCTGATTAAAGCAAGTTATAGTCTGACTAGAGTGAAAATCAAGTTTGAGACTGGGCCACAGAGGCTCTCTCATGGCTCCAGCACAGAAAAAAAGGGTAATCAGAAGTGTATACTAATAACACAGCTCAACAGAGCTACCTAATAAACTGTAACAAAGTTTCTTTTTTAAGTTTCTCTACCTAATAAAGTAATTAACTTGATCTGTCTACCCATAGTACTTATTTATTGACAAAAACCACTTGGTATCCCCTCGGTTAATATTTCCCAGAGATTCCTTGTGATGCCCTGCCAGTGCCAACTTGGGATATGTATCATTTGTGTTATCTATGATAATGGTAGATTTGGTTTCATTTTTCTGTCAGCTGAGTACTGAAAAAATCTACCTAAAATGTTTCCACTCCAACATTACTTATTTTCCTACTGTCTTCATGCTGAAAAATCCATTTAAACTCTTTCCTACTTTCTTTTATCATTGGGTTTGACAATTTACAGGGTTTGAACAAGTGATCTGCAAAGAAAGTCAACGGAAAACATGCCAGAGGAAAATACATGTAAGGCCACAAAGATGGAATATAGTTAAAAAATGCCCTTGTTGGTAAACAACTGGGTTATTTACAGTCCAAACAAACTGCAAGCTGGGGAGGTGCTGCACTAAACATCCTGTAGATTGGAAATTTCAGTGATCAAGTCTCTTTACCAAATTTCCAGGGCTGCTCCTAGTAGTTCACTGTGTGATACAAAAGGGCTCACCACAGCCTAAGCAAACTTCACAAAAAAACCCCCAACAAAACAACAAAAAACACCCAAACCCTTTGATATCACATCAACACATAGTAAATTTCCAGAAAAAGCGTAAGATCAAAAGCCTTGTTAAGGCTGCCAGATCAGTGAACTACCTCCAAGCTTCCCTTCTCAATAGGAAAGGGAACAGTGGAAGAAGTGGCTTGCTTCTACAATACTCCTACTCCATGCAGAATTCCCTTGGCTGAAGAGAAACATGCTCCAACACCTCTTGTGCTTAAAACTTCCAGAGTATGTTTATATTGCTTTCAGTTAAAAGAATACTGATGTGGAACAGTCTAGAGTCACAAAATCCATCTTCTGCTTCTAAGTGACAGACCCACCTAGCTTCTCACATACTGTGAACACTGGGACTCGTGTGACTTCTTCCTAGGTGCTGCATACCAGACCCTTTAATGGCACACATGGATATCCTGAGACCCCTTATCTTCTAAACAGCAGGAGCCAGGGATACATGAGCTGGGTCTGCTAGTCATCAGTACAGCCCTTGGTAGCACGTGCTGCTGGGTGGTCAAAGAAGGCACCTGATAGTCTTATATAAAAGCAGTGAGTGGCGTTTTCCAGGATGAAATCCCTACATCAAGGAATCCCTGGTACCTAGGCAGGCCTGAGGTAGCAGAATAATGTGATTTTGGTCGAGTAAGCAGATAAGGAAACATCTTTGAGAGGAGAAAGCTTGGGGTCAGCCATTAGCAGAAAAACCTTTTCTTACATTAAACTTTAAGAATATTCTTGGGCAGAAATATCCCAGAGAAGACACTTCTTGTCTAGCATGTCTGTCCTTTATCTCTCTCATGTGGCATGTAAGACTTCTCCTAATACACCTTTTAAATCCTGCAAACCAGTAAAACCTGAGTATCTCACTGTTGAAGCCTACCGTAAAATCATTTCTGTTCTCCAAATTTATTTTCCTGTTTCTGTAAAGTTCTAAGATACTGAAGGTAGCCTGGTGCCAATGAGCTGCTGACTTTGGTATCTGGAGATATATATACATATATATCTCATATATATATATACCAGCCTTTGTTTTTCAGAGGACTGATCTTTCAGAATCTGCAAACCTGCAGCTTGGATTTGACTTCTTCTGTAGTCATTTGAGTGATGAAAGATGTCATATCCTTTTAATCTCAGAATTAAAGTGCCAAACTGCAAGGAAGTCACTTATTCAAACTGGAGGAACTACCTTTCTGTAAAAGAGACAGGACAGTAAGGTGAGAGGCTTTCCTGAAGCAGCAGTTATGTGTTACGTGAGCAGGGCTGCAGGTGGAGATTTAACCCCAGCCACAGGCATGAAGGTGTGATCCTTCTGCTGCAGAAACTTGTATGTGTTTCATATATATCACCGAACTTGTGAACTTCACTGCCTGTCACACACAGCAGAAGGTTCTGATCAAGAACAATTTCTGATCAAGAACAATTTCCTTCATGTCTACAAGAGCAGTATGGCTGCATAGAGATATGCCGTTTTATAAAGCTGTGCAAGAAAAGAGTTAACTACACAAAGAACGAAGTCAACACTCCATGAGGTTAACACTCCATGAGAACTACTGCAGCTTGGACCACAAGGCTAGCAAACACACACAGGAGCCCTGAAAAGAAGAAAGATCAAAATTAGCCCTCTGGGGCATGTGGCTTGCTATGCTGTCTATTAAAATAAGCTTAAATTTTTTAATTCAGTAAAAGGAGACACCTTCTGCCAGCACTTAAAAGCATTTCATTCTAAAGGCTGAATTTCTCAGGCCCTGAAAGCTGTAACACAAGCATGCAGTGCCTCAAGAAGACAATCAGGGAGTTTGCTTCTCTGCTCCAGCCTCTCTAGCCCCAAGCCCGCAGCAGCCACATCCCCATGAAGATACAGAGCTGCACTGAAGTCATGCTTTATAAGAGAAGACAGTTAGAGAACATCTGAAACTGTTGTCCATTAAACTTGTTCTCATATGTCTGTTGTGCATCTTTTCATGGCTGAGCTGCTCTTTCTTTATCATAGGTTTTATTACTCTAGAAATATTTGGGGGTTGTTGTATTTTGTCAGTGAATCATCTGGGGGCTCCGTTCCTCTGAAACGAAGACTGGTATTATTAAACCAAATTTTCTTTTCTGATATAAAACTGCCCTGTAGTGCTGACACATTTGGGCACTTTTAAATCTGTTCATTTCTGATCTTTGAAACATCTCCTTGCACAAGGACCAAGCAACTCCGTGCTTCAGGGACTTCTCCTCACTCCCATGGCACAGTGAGGTCCATGGCCCTTCATCCAGTCCCTGACCTTTCCTTTTCTCCATGAACCCCTCTCCCTGCTCACTACCAACCTGAGCAGTGAAAGGGCCCACCAGAGCTATTCCAGAGCCACATGCCCACACAGGGCACTTCAGTGGCTCCTCATTTCCATTTTCTTTCCCCATTTGGATTACAATCCACTGTTTTGAACAACTTGAAGGCATCTCATTTACCCACACCTTGAAGCAGTGCAGACAAGGCCCCTTTCCCTGTCTGCTCTGGAGCAGAGCTAGAATTCAATTTCTGCAGGACTCAAGCACGGCTGGGGGATGATGCTGTCCTGCATCAAGAAGCATGCTACGGCAGGGGAAAAACCCATATGAAATGAGCTAATAAACCTTTATGGCAACAAAGGGTGCTATCCTAGTGCCAAAGGCCTCAGGAAGCTCTCAGCTCTACCAACACCAGGCTGCAGGCAGCACAGGCCACATCTCCGACAGTGGGAGATGACAGCAAAAGCAAGGGAAGGTCTCTGCACTCGCCTGGCTGCCCCCAGCATCCACCTCCAAAATACTTCAAAATCTATTCAGTTTCCATTGGCTTACCAAAACTCTTTAACACAACTTCTCAGAGCAGGGAGAAACAAGTTTCTTTTTAAAATGGAAACGTCACAATACTTCTGACGTGCAGAAAAAAACAAAAAATTACCATCAGATATGTTTGTGCAGCAAACTCATTCTTCCCTTTTTATAAAGCCACAGAAGATATAAAATATAGAACATCCAAAGACCACATGAAAAGGATGTCTGGATCTGTTAAAGCATAAAGAAGGCCCTACCAGCCAAGGGCAAAAGTTTAGCAACAATAAAAGTGTCTTTAGGGTTTTGTTTTTTAAATGCATAGAGAGAGGAAAAGAGTTTGTGGTCATGTTTTCCAGCTTTATGTATATTTGTCTATCATTTTAATATAAACAGGGTGTATTTATAAAGCCTGAAGAAATGGGAAACAGATTCACTGGTTTCTAAATGCCAAGAAGTCTCTTCAAAGATGATAACCAATTAAAGAGGAAAGTCAATCAAACTTTTATGACACTTCTGACCAAGGGTTTTATTTTTATTGCACAAAATCCAATGTGACAACAGATACATACAGTAGCTGCACCCACCCGTCCTTCTGTTGTGAGGGGCCTGCCAGCATTCCCAGTAAAATCCCACTTCTGAAAGGAAAACAATTCTTGAATTCACGTACCCTTTGACAGAAGAGTTCTCGGCACTTCTGAATATCCTATACACATAGGAAAGCGTATAGAAATGGATACGCATGTACAATTCCTGTATGCATCCACAAATACTCTCTTAGAGCAATTCTCCACACAGCCCCCAAGGAAACATGATCTGTTTTCTACAGCAAATGCTCAGGGGAGTCCAGAAATCCTTCAGTAGCCCTGAAAAAATTAAGCAGAAATGGAATAAAGTAGGAAAACAGACAATGCAGCTGGTGCGCTATTTTACACCAGCCCCAAATATTCAGCTTGCATAGTGGTACAGACAATTTTATATTGACAAGGCAGAACTTCAGTTGTCAGGTTTTGACAGGCCATTTTGGTAGTGAAGAAGGTTTGGCTTTTTTCTGGGAGAGGGGGAAGGGGGAGAGGAATGAAGGTGCTAATTAAAGACATAGAGCATATTATGTGCTCATGGAAAGAGAATCGTAAAGTCTCATTAATGGCTCTTTTGATAAAGAGTGACTAAAATACAATGCAGTGGAGAGAACTGTGTATTTTACAGAAGAGGGATGCTGCATACTTCAAAATGTATGGTTCCTATCTAAAATAAGCAGTTATGGAAATTTTGAGTGCAATTCATGAAAATGTTTCATGAGTTATAGGTCATTAAGCAACTGTAACTTATACATCAAGTAGCCTGAAAAGAAAAAGTAGGATAGGGCACGAGAAAATGAGTAACAAGCTTCTTGAGATAAAAATGTCTTTTTTTCTTATTTTATTTTACATTTTTTTAAAAAAATAAAATCTTGTGATAAAAGTTGCTGGTACTGACCTGGAGACCAGGATCGGCCCCATTGTACCATCTGTAGTTGTGACACAAACCCACCCTCCCTGGATTTATCCCTTTACTTTGAGCATAGTTCTTAGCTATAAATCGGCTCAAGCCACAGAAGCCCAGCTACATACCAGAGTACACAGGACTAGGGGAAAGTTAGGAAAAGGCTGCTTTCAGCTAGAATATATTATACTATACAAAGGAGAATGTCAGAATGTCTCTGTGTGACGAGTAAGAGCTGACTGTTAAGATCTTCATTCTTGTGGCATTTCTCACGCTTGCTACAAACTAGATCAGAGAAGGTTGTAAAACACTTACTGGGGTGTTATTCAAGTGAGGCTCCAGAGGCGTGGCACCTGGACCATCCCACACTGCAGCTCACCTTCCAGCTGACTGAGCACTGTTTGTCCTGCCTACTCCTACAGCACACAGGCACCACCACATCTTACTGCCTCCTGGCTTTGCAGGGAAAGCGAGATCTGAGTTTTCTGACCATTTCTTAAAAACCATTTAAAATGGGTCAGTTCTAAAGTACTTACAATGGCTTCGTTCACTTGTGCACTTATTTTTTTCTCATCTCCTTCAGCTTATTAGGTCTTGAGAGTTACCTGCCAGAATGCAAAGCTCCTTTTTTTTTTCCATCATCACTTGGGGTGAGCGTCCTTGAGGGACTAAAGTGTTTACATTTTTTTCAGTTTTGGCACAGATGCTCTGAGCTACATATTATCCATCAGATGAAATTCATCCTGGTGTAAATCCTGAGTAAATCCCAAGCAACTCTAGTAAATCCCTGAAATTTCTACAAAATTATAACACATGTAGGATTTGACCTTGAAATTGCAACAGGCTTTCCTTGCAGACAAGCTAAGCCCCAGTCCCTTCTCAGCCCATCAGTTAGAGCAGCCACCTGTGTGTACCCACACAAACCCAGCAACTCATAGGCAGCAGAGCACTGGGCCTCTCCGGCACAGTTTGCTAGAATGATCACAGCAAAAAGGCAACAAATAATTATATCTGAGGAACACAGAGCAGAGGGTGTCTTTTGTTGTCTTGGTTTTATTGTAAATCGCTTTATACAAGCGATTTTTGTTTGTTGGGTTTTTTTTAATGCAGCCTCAGAGATTCCACTGCCGTAGAAGGGACATGTTCATGTGCGTTTGTGGACTGAAGGGCCCTCATGAAAATAAAGTTGTCAAATAGCTCATGTCTCATAGAGCTGTTCAAGCCAGAGCACTTCTACTCCCTCCCTTGGTGTTAGGTTTGATTCAGGAAAGCAGAATAAGTTAAATATAATGTGACGTGAAAAATACAGGGAGGTAGCAGCAATGAACTGATAAAACAGACTGCCTTTCCTCTTAAACACCAGGAGACTGCTCAACATTAGTCAAGCAGAATTAATAATTCACATTGAGTAATCTGGAAAATTAGATCTCCTTCTGACTATGCCTGCAAGCAGCTTACAATTTGGTTTTATTCATTATTCTTGGAAACATCTATGACTCTTGATCCACTAAAATTTCTGTGGGAAGCAAATTCAAAAAGGGGAATGAGTGCAGCTTTGGCCAATACAGTCCATTTTCGGTTCAGATGCATGTAGTGGTCAGCTGACTCTACTGTCAGTGTCGGATTATTTGCTTGGCTCCCCAGCAATTGCTCCCTTTTGTTCACTGAGAAGGTAAGACATGTTACATTTTCATGCTCAGTCTGAGGTACCACAACAATATATAGTTGTTTTCTATGCTTGTTTCAAGTTGCATTTAGCAACAAGAAGAAGGTGGAAGAAGATGAAGGGAAAGTAATTTATTTTGTAGCAACCAAACCTGATATCATCTGACCTATGTTCCTCTCCCAGGAGGGGTTTGCACAGGCCAGAGCCGATTCCTGCTGCTTCCCACTTCCCAGCTCCACAGGCTGGAGCAGTCTACAGCAGCAGAAAGAAAGACAAGAGGAGGGAACCTGACAGCTCTTTCAGAGCACAAGGATGAGCATCTAAATGAATGGTCATACATGAAACTTCACTCTCTGCCTGAAGCCCAGCCTACAAGCAGTATTCCAGCTGGACTGGTGGGAATGACAGCATCTCCAACCTTTGCTCAGTTGGGCTGCCACTGCATTCTTGCCTCTCTCCTCTGAGGACGTGGTTTTCCCTCGCATACCAGAGGCACAGTGTTTTAATGTTGAAAATGAGACTGTGCTCAAAACCAGCCTGAAGGTCCAGGGACCAACTTAGCAAGCAAGAAGAATGAACCACCTCAAGTGTAAACGTGATTCAAGTTGAGTTTCTGGCCACAGATTAAGAAATACTGAAGGGGGAAAAACTGCAGGCTGTACTTCTCCAGAAGTTTTTGTAAAAACCTCAACAAGCATATGCCAGTGATGGGGGGACACATTCGATTCCACGTTCTTGCAGAGGATGAGAAGACCTCTCAAGGTCCTTCCTGCCTTACATTTCAAGGACTTTAAAACCCATCAGCATGAATGTTCTGGGTGATACAGAGCTGGTGGCAAATTGCATCATCTGACATTCTGATCACAGTAATGAATACCAGCATAATCAGCACTACAGATGGAATCAGCTGAATTCTGATCTTCCTTGCGTTTCTGGGATTAGTGAGACCCATAATGGTCCTTTATACATTTTTTTTCTTTGTGGTTAAATTTTTTATATCATGCTTATCATCAGGGAGCTCCTAGAAATAATAGCAAATATGCATGCATGAGGGTCACACAACTGCTAAAATGTTAATGTAGTTTATTCTCTCTGGGTTCTGCAGTTCTCCTGACCTCAGAAGTTTGTACTTCTGCAAACAACAATGGAGGAAGTTTTTTAGAACTCTACTAATTATTCTAAAATAAGGAGATTTTATATTTTTTTTATTAGCTGCAAAGATACAAAACTCTGGAGACAGTGAGGGACAGAAAACTGCCAACATGGAAATTCAAGTACAGACTAAACCTTTCCTTAAAATATTTTGCATTTCTACTGCTGAGCAGCTTTTGGGTTCATGTCATCTGAAGGCCACAGCTTCCTGTCAAGGTATGTTTCTGTTTGCAAGCAATGTCACACAGATCAACAAACTGGAGCTTTCTGTTGGCTATGAGGAACTTAGCTGGCCACACAAGTGTGTTACCTGAGCACAGACTGCCTGAGCAGCCAAATGCACCCCCCAGTGATATGGCCCCTTTCCCTCTCCAATCCTTTCCTGAGTGACAGCAATTAACCAGAAGTTCTGAGGAAGTCACTGAAAGTTTTTCCATTAGGGATCTTCTCTTCCACACCTCTACCTGTCCCATGCTCTCTTTCTCTTCCTCTTCTTTCAAATTCACAGTCTCATTTTTAGTCTCTGCAATGTCCTCCTTTTCTGCAGAAATCCCAGCACCACCGCTCTCTCAGCACCATCTCCTGATGATACTGTTTGCTCCTGATGTTCCCACCCAAACATACGCACACCAAGCTAAACTTCTTGGACTACTGAGTACTCCTTATTCAGACTGCAATGGTCCCACCTCTGGAATTACTGAGGCTTGCAAACTCTTCCTCAGGGACTGCCCTTTCTGCTCCCCTGCAACACAACCCCAGTTAAACTCTCTGAAAGACGAAGAGTGCAGTCCCAGGAAGAACATGGTTGGACAGAGATGTGGCTCTGCCAGGGCAGAGCTTTCTGCTACCATTCTGCTTTCTGCTAGGCACAGTGAAAATGCCCAGTGCTGATTTCAGCTGAAGTCACGCTGGGTGGGAAATTGCAAACACAGCACAAGTGCAAAGCTCCTGTCTCAACCTCCTGACTTCATGCAACAAGGATCAAGTTAACTTTGTCAGATAAGCAGGTGGGCTAGACATGAGCAAGTAGGAGCTGCCACAGGGGACAGCTGGGGGCTGTCTGAATGCAGCATCCAGCCTCCAAAGTCTGCCAATGCCCATCCCATGCCGCTCTCAGGGCAGCCATGGAGCACACAAAGCAACACCCACTGCTCTGAGGACCTGTGACCAGTGAAAAGGAGGAGGGGGGAGAAACACAAAAAGAGGGGGAAAACAGCATAAGTCACTCACTTGCTGTGCTCAGAGAAGCAGAAGACAAGCTGCCCACTGTCCCATGTTCCTGCTCGCCACCCACGGTCACCTCAAAAGTGCTTCTGTGCTCAGTGTCCAAACAGGCAGCCAAGCAGCTGCCAATGGCACAATGTAAGGGGAAGGGAGCACACTGAGGTACTGCACATCATGGAAGCAAATACAACCTTCATATGTTGTCCTCCAGCCCTTACAACAGAAGTAAAACCCAATGCACAAGCAGTCCATATCCACCCTCCCAGTGCCAGTCATAACTTTATAGACATCACCTCCTCGGGACCTTTATCACAGCTTTTTATTAGTTTCTCTCATTTTAACATTTACTAACAGTCAGGATCAAAACTCACCTCTAGTCATGTTTCTGTGAATACAACTAAGACAAGAAGTTGGTTAAAAATTCCTCAATTATTCACAGTCATACAAAGGCACACAAAATGAACAAAATGAACACTTGGCAGTTTGTGCTGCCCGAATTGAAATTAGGCACCAGTCTGCCCAGGCTGCACCTTCAGGCAATGGGGAAGGCTGGGATCCACTGGGTGGAAACAAAGTGCTTAAACCAGGCTCTCACTCTGAAACATCCTTGGGGAAGGTCTATGCTTTCCTTCAGCCTCCTAAGAAACGTTTGAAGTCAGTCACTGGAAGCTCCCCAAACTCACACACAGCTTTGTTTTTAATTTCTTACTTGCATCTTTACTAAACAAATGGAAATGGAGGGGTCAATTTCTGAAGCCAAACAGTACAAAGATCACTATTCTCTTTCTATCCACATCCTTCCAATCCCTTGCCTTTTTTTTTTCTGCTGATAAAAGTGAAATTATTTTGGTTTTCTAACAGAAGGAAAGCAGAGAAATTAAACCAAAGCAGAAGCTCACCACATAATTTTTTCCAGCAAATCAAAGCCATTTTTTTCAATTAAAAAAACGTTTTGATGAAAAATTACAACCACTTTTCAGTGAAGTGGCTTTATAGCTTCCCTTAATCTTCCAGAGACACCCACATAGAGGCTGCATTGTTTAACCAGCTGTAGCATCTCCTATACAGTCCCACTCTGCAGAGCGCCTTGCTGAGCAGTGAAGATATTTATAGCCTGGATTCCCAGAAGGGAAATCTCCAAGGTGCCGCTAATTAGTTCTCCTAATGCACTGTTAATAAAAAGGGGAAACACATCTTATCGTGTGAACAACAGCTTTGTTGCCATTTGTCATAAGAGGTAGGATATTCCACGAGCGTTACTTAGAGAATAAATTCCATGGCCAAAATGTGGATCTTCTCCAGGGGTTTCCCTTCAGCAGGAGGATCCAATTGCCACTGTTTGTGGAGAGCAGCAATGACCACGTGCAGCCTGGAGCTGAGTTCCTGGCCACATTTGCCTCCACCCCAGGGTGAGGACTCATTATTGCATCAGTGCCCTACATCTGGTTTCCACAAAGAGAAAATCTAAGATTTGGTCTAGAAAGGAGCCCTGCTGCACCCAGAGTGGGTGCTCAGACACACTGACAAACAGTTCTCAGGAGAGAGTTGCAACAAGTCCCACTATGATCCCCTTTGGACTGGATACTTTCACAGGTATTTATGCCCTGAGGAATTTATCACTGGACCGAAATCCTATTTTTATCTCTAATAGGAGGTGACTTGTGACAGTCCCACAGTAACCAAAATTACATACACTTCCACTGAGAAACAACTAGCAAACCAGTGTTACAACAAAATGTGTAGAAAACATTATCAAATAAACACAATTTATGTGCTCAAAAGCGTTTCACAGAGTAAGTGGTTACCTGCTGGAGAAACAGAGAATAAACAGTAAATAAATTCTTACACCTCAAACGCCACTACCTTCTGGGCAAAGGTAGGGAATGGATTGAAGTCTTTTACTACCCTGATCCATAAAGACAGGAGCCCTTGCAAATTTTCCAGTTCCTACACTCAACTATTTTAGTACCAAACAGTCCCATTAAAACGCCCACCACAAATCAGCTTTGCTCGCCACCTTCTCTCAGCCCCTCACAGAATAAGTGCCTGTTATCCAGTTGACCCCACCCCCGCAGATACTATATATCTCACTCTCTAAAAGATGTTATGCCTCCTTGTTGCCATGAAGGCAGTCATTAGCATGCTGCCACGGCTCAAACTGCTAGCCTGTGCTCATCTTTTTACATCAAGTACAAATTCACGTGGGTGAGCATCTGGACAAGTATGTTCACAAGAGCTATGGAATAAGGAGTGAAAATTTCAAAAGAAAGCAAGATGCTGGCTAAACTCTTACAATCCTGTAATGTTATCGTTAAGAGCCATTAAAGATGGGTTTGAAAAGCTTACCTGTGTCTACATGTACCTACAACCTCGTCCAAGTTAACTAGCTGCTAGCTAACAGTACTGGAAGCCTGATGGAATAGTTAAATTTGAAAAAAAACAGGCAACAGTACTAGAGAAGAGTCTTCATGAAGGAAAAACATTTCAGGGGAAAAAAATCTGGAATAGCTTTTAAAAAAATTAACATTGGGATGTCTCAGTGCAATGGTTTTCACCTGCCACATTTTTAGGGTGGGGAGAGGAAGTTACTTGCGCCACACAAATATAGGACGGTGAATAAAAGTAATAATGATTCGTGATAAATTCAAGCCACATTCATGTTTGGCAGCTTTCTCATCATGCCAAGAATTTATCCAACGCCCCTTTTATTTATGATGAAACAAAAGTGACATAACACTTTGTCGTGAAAGAATGCTGTAAATGAAGATTTTTTAATTATATACACTGTTGTTCTTTAAACAACTCTCCAATAATTTATCTTTATAGTCCTACACATGCTGCAGAAGAAAATGCAGTTGTGGTCAACAACCATGTGATTTCAGTCTGACACTAGTTCAACATTAAGCCTGGAAGAAGAAAGAGGAAGCAAACTCTCCAACAAGTGCTTTTCCCCCTTCTCAATTTTTACAATGATATTGAAGTACTGGCCTACCAAAAGCTAGATGTTTACCGTCAGTCAGGCTACAAAAAAAGGAGAATATCCTGGGAGCCAAATGTGAAAACTGATGGATCTCTCCAGGAGATGAAGAACAAGAGCAGAAAATCCTGATTTCTACTGAGAATTTGGAGAATACTTGTACGTTATATTGTCTATCCAGTATCTCAGAGCATCATTAGCACTGTCTGATCCCTCTTACCCAGAGAGGGACTTTCGGGTTGTCTCAAGAGACTGAGGTCTCAATAATAGCAGCTAGGTCTCTCTATGCTTTCCATCTCATACTCATGTTTCCTAGCTCCTCAAATATTCTAAAGCTAATATTCATACTTTCAAAAATTACTACTCTTACACTTCACTGCAGTCAGCATAGGCAAGAACACAGCCGGAGAATTTTTTCCTATCTGGGACCCTCAGAAATTATTTGGGTTTGCAGTGCTAGTAAAAATGAATTCTGCCCCCCCTCCCCCCTTTCTCCGGGTCATCCTTTCCAATAGAGCCACTGAACTTTATTCACTATGAATATGTGTGTCAAAGCAATGAATTGCCAAGCCCCCAAGTTTTGGAAATAAAGGTATCAAGGATGTGATAATTCAGACATGCAAGATCTGTGAGATACCAGCATACCTTTCTACTGACCCCAGCCAATTCATATAATTAACAGAGACAGTTAACTACACAGCCCAGAAGCCAATGAAGGATCAGGGCAGCTGTGAACTGCGTCCATGTATCAATTGCAAGGTAAAATATTAAGCAGATACATAAATATAGACATAAACAGAAACGGATGTGTTACTTCAGAGAACGGTGATGACAGAACCACTGAGAACTGTTTGTACTTATATATGCTTAAAATGACATAAAATACAAAGAAGATGATCAAAGAAGAAATAGACTTGTCCAAAAAAGAACAAATATGTATTCTGCTCTTTGTTTTAAATGATACTTAATATACACATATTTTTCATTTTCTGGTTGTTTTTTTACCCCTCCTGCAATCTACTTTTCACATTTATAAGCTTAATACCTCCGTTCTTCCTGAAATTCAAAAACCTGTGGTGTCCAAAGTCCCCAGAGCTACAGGCCAAATTCAGTTCTGGTCAAACACAGTTAGGCTGAGGATCAAGGATGAATCCTCTGTGTCTTGCTAACAAAGCATGCATCCCATGAATGATGAACTTCTCTTTCCTCTGGGTTTCTTTCAACACACAAGTTTAGTCCACTCCTTAAGATTTCTGACTTTCAAATAAAATCATCCTTTGAGTTCAGATGATTAGGAGAGCCAAAAGGCATTGTTTTAGTTTTTGCTACATTTAAAACCAGTTTGTTTTCCTTGAACCAGTCTGTCAAAGTCTTTTTGCAGTTCAGGCGTTATGTGAGAAACAGATTTGCCATTAAAATGCACAGTCGTGCCATCTGTATAAAAATGTATAGCACAGTAATGACATAGCCTTGCAAAATCATTAATAAAAAGAAAAAAACAGGAATGACTGACACTACTCAACTCAGGGAGGGGGGAGGATAGAGGGGAGAGACATTGACACCTTTGACTGACAAAGGGGGGAAGAGACAGCCCTGTGAAGAGAAACAGATTGATGCTTCTCCCGGATTCTTTGTCTTCCTGACAGAGTATGGGCAGCAGCACAGGCCACCTACTTGCTGCGCTAACGCCTGCAGCACGTTAGGCCAAAAGCTTTGGTGAAGCTAACTAAGAAAGATTTCCCCTACGTTTTCATTTATTTGGGGTATCCTTGCATGAACTTGTTAATAAATGCCTGCTCAGAGATCCCATTTCACCGGGAGCTGTTCCCATGCACAGGGAAGTGGCCCCACATTCGGTCCCTCTGCAGCTCTCCCCAGCCAGGATGTCACTGCCTCGTGCTGACCCGGGAGTCTCCCACTGACAACACACCTGCTTTCAACATCTGATTCTGAACCTTTATATTGTCTGGGCCAAGCCCTGATGGTACTGACAGCCCCCCAGCCTCACTGCTTCCTAGCTGGATTGCTACCCCTACTTCTCCAGAGTCATCCTGCTTGCACTGGAGCTCTTCGTTTAAATGCTGGCATGCACCCAGCTTTTTTAATTTCCAGACAGAGGAATCACTATAATGGCCACATCCTTTAGGTTCCCCCTTACAGAGACTGTACCATGAGCTGAGGGAACAAGCACCAGCACTTGCAGCAGTAATGCAGAGTTCCTTCAGTGGCCTGGTAAAGGAGCACTGGCTGCTGGCAGCCCTCATGTTCCACCTATTAGATATGATTTAGGTTCAGGGTTGACGTGTGTTGGTCCCACCTCACTTTGACAAACCAGCAGGATACTGTGATTCACAGAGGGAGACGTGCGACTATTCCAAAAATACGCCCGGAAGGAAAGAACTGATGAGGGCATCTGAAAAAGATGCACATATGGTTTTTTTGATGGCTAAATAGCAACCAGTTCTCTAGACTTTAACTCGGGTCACACAGGTGAATGTTTTCCTTAGGCTGAAGCCTTCTAAAAATATCACGAAAAAGATTCATTTTTGGCTATGTGGAGTTTAACAAGTGTCCCTTAAGCTTTGTTTACCCGTCATCTTGTCAACGTGGCATATGCATCTCTTCGCTATCAACTATGTGCTCCACCCTTTGCGTCTGGCTGAGTGCTGAGAGCTGACTGCAACCCACAGCCTCTAAACAGTCCTGGGTTGCAGCCCAGGTCTCTTGATGAATCCAGTAACATGTGCTGAAATTGCAAAAGCATCAAAACAATGAAAGCCATAAGAACATCTTTACAAGGTATTTGCTAGCATTCACCCCAGGGACTTCACTATCATTTGACAGAAAACATTGTAATTGTGGTAGGATTATAGATTACAGTTTTACTCGGACTTCCTAAAGTTAACCTCTACCATTACAGACCTAAATTTGGAGCAGTCCATTGTGCCACTTGGAGGAAAGCCGCTAGTTCAGCACAAGCAACTTCAGCTGTATAAAAAGCACTTTTTTTAATGATGATTCCTGTTTCATAAGCATGGCACTATTTTTAGCAATATGAGAAAGTAAAGTATGCCTCCTTTTAAATCTGGCTTTTACTGCACCCTGTAATTTATGGTGATATAATAAGTAATTTTAAAATAAAGATTTGAGACAACATTTTAGCATTAGTGTTTTTAAGACAAAACAAACATTTAAAATAAAACCTAAACCACAGCAATGAAATCTATCATTAAATGCCTACTTTCTGCTAAATTTGTAGCTATGGCAGCTTAAATCTCAAACATTTGTTGTGACCTCTTGCAAAGTAAAAATAATCATATTATTCATTGTGGTTCAAGACCAATATAGGGTATTATTTCATCCTAGCCTTAAATATTCATGAATTATATAGTGTATCTTTTAAAATTGTATTAATTACTCTTTGTTGAGTCCAAGTGATTGCTGGTTTTCAAAAAGAAATGTATTTGCTTTATTTGTGAAGACTAGCACTTTTTAGGCTCATTTATGCATAATACATCAGATGTGACCTGTTTAATCAATGCCAGAGTTCTTCTGAATTAGTATCTCTGTAAGAGTTTCAGACACAAAGCCTTTTGACTGTTGATGGAAAAATTCAGACACACTTTTTCTCTTGTTCGCTGTGTAAAGCTGCTACTGTACTGTGGTGCCAAGACTCAAAGTTAGACTGCAGTGAATAATATATGCCAACAGTTCAACCCAGCCCATTAACTCTCTCAGACAGCATTCATGTCCCACCAAATAGCAACCCCCATGTCCCCATTTATGGCACTGGCGTTATTCTGAGATAAGGAGAGTCCTCTCTCCACGGGAACCAGCCATGTGTTGGGACATAGGCATATGGCAGTTCTTCCTATCAACACACTTAAACAAAAGCCACTTCTCTGCCACCGCTTCTATTTTCATCCAGCATTAACATCAATTGGGAATTGAATGACTTGATCATTAAAAGAAGTGATACAGTAAAGGTTTCCACTACATAAGACTTCCAACTGCTATGTATTTTCAAGGCTAAGCACCATAGGAGATTGGTTGAACATTAAAAACCTTCTTTGGGGAAAGAAGGAAATTTGTAGATAGTGAAGTCTACCAATTTTTTTCCTCCTATGATTTCTGAAAAGGGTAACATTTAGAGAAGAAGAAATAGAGGAGATTTTGCCTTAAAGTCTTCATATCTTTTGAGCTTCAGACTCAAACATCTAAGTATTTCTCCCTTCTATCTTCAAATCCATCACAGGCCTGTACTATGAACCATCCAAGTGCGGTACCATGTCTGTAGCCATGCATGAACTCTAACTTTAATTTGCATGTGTATCTCAACAGCAGAAGAAGATTTTTGCTGTTAGGAAGACAAACTACTCGATTTTGAGAAGCCTGAGACAGCTGATCGTGTATTTTGGAGGGTAGTTAGAGTCTGATCTACTGATCAGATCCAAAACCAGCACACAAACTCAAATTTTAGAAGGGGCCAACAAAATAGAAATGATTATCTAACCACCGATACAACCACATTTTACACAAGCAGAAGATCACTTTAGGCTCAAAAATAATATTTAGCCATTGAACTTCTTCTCTTAATTCCAAAACATTCTGGGGCTCTTGTCAAACTCAGAGCTGCCAAGTGCTCGCCCAATTTGACAGGACAGAGCATCTAGACCTAGAAAACAGGATTCAGACTTTTGTGGCTCTCTCAAGCAGCAAGTGTGAGCTCTACAGCAGAAAACCTAAAGATTGACATTCTCTCTGGGTTTACACCCATACCAGCTTGCTGATTTCTCTGTGGCTTGGCAGGTGCAAACAAGAAGAGAGTTTAGCTCTTGCTCTTTATTTCTTGAGTTCCTAAAGCTTTTTGTTGTTATTTTAGACCAAGCAAAACATGCACATTTAGATAAAGAAGAAATTTTAATAATCTTTGCTCTCTTTTCAATCACTGTGCAAACGACTCATGTAAATAATAAGCTGAAACTTTGCAGTAGATAACTTATCTTTAGTATGGCTTTTCATGCCACACAGAATAAAATTTGTACCCACTTGTAACATTTCGTCTGATTTTTAATTGATATCACTGATACTGAGTCTGGGTAGTTTTTTCCTGGTGACAATTTTTCCATAATATAAATTCAAATTTGTGAGAATAAAAAGAAGTAAAAAAGGGAAAGAAAGAGAAAATCCATGTTAATGGCACCTGGCAACTCCAAGCAAGATAAAACACAAATGTTGTTGTCTGCTCATTTGAATATGAAATTCTCTGCTTGTGATGGTTTTTCTCTGGAGAGCTGAACCCAGAAGGTGGGCAATTTGTGGATGGTAACTTAGGCAAATGCACAAATGGCACTTGCTGCATTTCTTCTTACCCTTGAGATGAGGTAAATTCATTCTCAAGGGACAATTAGAGCTTAAAGTTTGTCCCCACTGAAGCCAAGCTAGTGCTCTCTATCTCCCTGGAAGAGCCATGCTCAGGAAAGAGTAGGTGCAATAAATGCTACACACAGACTGGCACCACTTAGGGAGATGACAGTGCTCGAGATTGCCAACCTGAACAAGCAGCCTCAACAGAGAGAGGAGCAGAAGCAGCACAGCATTTCTCATTAAGGTAGCAGCACAAAAATTTACAGGTACCAGACTGAAGTTAACCCAGTGGCAGAGCACCTGTTTTCCCCTTTTCCAGGTGGTGTTAACATCTATGGAACATTTAAAGCTTGGAAGCAAGAGGTTAAGAGTCTCTATTCCTCCTAGCTTTTCCCCATCCCTCTTCTTGAAATCTGTGGCACTCTTCATATTTATAGATGTTTTTTCCTTTTACTAAATACAGCCTTTGGGGGAAAAAAAGCTTTTACAGAAAATGGTAATGAACTTCACCAAAATATGGGTTTCATGGGGAAAATAAATGTTTCCTTTCATAAGTCAAAAACCCTATTTAAACTGTCATTGTAGTAGTACTTGTTGAACTGGGAGAAGATACAGAAAATTCTCAAACATATTGATATCATTTAAAAACAAATAGGGTGAACAGACAGGGAACTGATTCATTTTTAACTTTCATAAAAAAAACAACTTCAAAAACACTGTAGATGTTCATGAAAATAGATTTTCGTTTACTATCAGCTCTGGAGGCTAAAACCATACTTATTCTCTTTTGAGTCTCACGTAATCTACTGATCCACATTTCAAACAAAAAGAAACAGTAAAATGCATTCATAAACACAAGTGCCAATATGTATGTGTCTGAAAAAAGCTAGTAATTTCAGACTCTTAAGACTCTTAAGTGTTCCCCAAAGAATGTTATTAAAAACTGTTGCAAGGAAAATAATGTTAGTAAACACCTTTATGATGAAATAATTGTGTGGAAGGCACTGTCACATAAGAACATGGACCTGCAGCCAAGGACAATTGCTCTACTTTGCTAAATTCATTTATGAAACATGAGGTGTCAGTTTTATGTGGTTTGGCTGGGATTGGTGTGGATTTCTTTTTAAATCATTCCTACAAGGCTAATGAATTATATTTTTCCAGAGCCTGCATTCCATAACACATATTTTATACAGAGGATGTATGATGTATTCAAGGCTTGCTTTCCCCATGAATCAATGAATCAACAAACATCCCCCTATTGTGTAAGATACTATTGTTTTGTTGTATTTAAGAAAAGATTATTTGCTCAGACCATTGTGAAGTTATGGGAGGAGGAGGTGCACTAGCCAAGGAATCCTTTTATAATGATTCATGAAAACAGACAATCAGCAGACCAAAGACTTGCCGTGGCACGGACAAGTTCACAGGTCGTTGGTTCAGACCCTGCAGTGCACTTCAAGCCATCTCCCACACAATGCAGTGCAGAACAGGAGCATTTTCAAACCACAGAGCAGTTTGAAGGATAGAAGAGGCCTTTTCTACTTTTTTGGATCAAACTCTGCCTAGGAACATAAGCCCTTGAATTAATATTGTTTAATGGCTGCAACGTGCTGTACTTGCCTTGGATGAGTAGGGAGACCCAAAAACAGGGCTTGTAGCTCTTGTCCAAAATTCCTTATTGCTATGCTGTTCTCAAGCCTCAGGGTGCTCTATCACACTAATCAAAGCTGAACCACACATCATGCCAGGCTGCCAGCCCTTCCACTGCCGTGGCACAGATACTGGAAGCTCCTGTGGTACCTGGTTCTGTTCTGAAGTGTAAAGCAGGGCTGACACCCCGGAAACCCAGCAGCCCGCAGGTGAGAGAGCAGTGCCTAGGAGAAAATGCAGTCAAGCATTCATCCAAACCCAATCTGTACATCCCCAAGCAAATCACCACAACTGACTCCTTCCACACATGAATTTGGTACCTGCCAGGTTATGTGCATTGCCTGTGCTCATGCACTTCATTCACCCGGCAGCTACCAGTCCCACAGGGTACAGATCAAAGTGACCACACATGAAGGCTCAAGAACCCACTTCCCACTACAGCCTCACCTCTGAAGGAGGCACCCTTCATGACCTAACCACTCACTTCCACTCTGGCAGCACATTGCCCCTCCCTCCTTCCAGTGGCCTCTGTCTGCACTTGCTCCCTTAAGACAGCCAAGGAACTGCATTGTCTTGAACTAGACGTGCGGGGAAAATACTGCATCAGACTCATCCAGCTACATTTGCTGTAAGCTTCTCAGCCCTCCCTATTTCAGCACTGCCCTATTTTATTCTTCAGCTCTTGGCTCAAAGGGAGCAGTGGAAGGAAGTGCAGGTCGTGTGATCTCACGGGGCAGGGATACAGAAAACATATGTGTAAGTGAACAGTAACAAGCACAGATTGCCTGCAAAAGGGACCATGCCATGGCAGCAAGGTGCCCAGCAATAAGACTCCTGTCTACAGGAGGGCAGACTTTTTGGGGGAAGATAAATACACAGACCTGCAAGCCTGGCCACGCACAAGGAAACACAGAGTCCTGCTGACCCCAGGGAGCCCTCCTGCCAGCTGTGGGCACCCCCTACTTCTGTACCAGCAAAGCTCCACGTGGATATCAGATCAGGGAAAAGTACTCCATCCTGGAGACTGAGATAGTCTTTTAAAACTGTAAATCACTTTGCTCTCTCAGAGTAATTTCAGTGCTATTGTGTAATACAGAGGGAGAAAAAGAAACCCTTTTCTTTTCCCCTGAACAGGCTTTCGCACCACCTACAACCCAGGATTAAACTTCAGAGACAGTTACACAAAGAAAAGGATTTCTGTAAAGAAATCAATCAATCATTCGTCAAGTGTGGGTTCAGCACCTCTAAAAACCAGGCCGTTTCTCAGGTACATGAAGACATGAGATCTTTATTTAAACCACCCTCAAACTGTTTCGCTCAAGTCTCAGAAAGCTGTGACCTAAATGCCTAAAAAGAGCTTAGATTTCAATACTAGCCTCTTTGGGGCTGAGACTACATTCCTCAACATCGCCAACTCACCTTTCCTTTCAAAGTCCGTGTGAAAAGGGAGAAACCACCATCCCTGCAGGAGCCAGCCAGCTTTCATTGCATCAACTGCACCAGGGGCTATGGGGGTTGCTGTTACTTACAGCCATTTTACAGCTCCGATACGGGAAGTTACAGCTTTCAGAAATCTGAACGCTCAGAAAGAGGGCCTTTGACATACTACCCTCTCCCTCACTTTCATCAACCTTCTCCTCTTTTACATACTTTAAAGCCCTTTGTTATAATTAACTGCCTATAACAAAGTGTTCCAAAGTAAGGCTGGTATTTATAAACTTTTAGGACTTCACTGTTTTATAGGCACAGTCAGAGCTCCTGAACAGTCAGATCTCACTTTTATCTATATTTTGTTAATTTTTTATTGTATGTACATAGGCAGAATAGGCGGGACTGATCCATCAACGCCTGCAGTACACTGAGTAACTGAAGATAATATTACCTTACCTGAAATGACTTCAGCCCTTTGTAATAAAGACATTCAAACTCTTAAATGCTTAATGGTACACAGAGGCCAACAATTCATGGAAATAATTTTATGGTTCAGACCAAAGGATCAAATCAAAGTATTTCACCAATTTCAGTACATGTTATTTAGAAGTCTCTGCTGCACCAGATAGTCCCAAAGCAGAGAAAGGGTTATAAACTGAGGGATGACACTAGTGCCACTGTAGGTACTTTATTAGAATAAAGTGTAGTTCCAGCTCCCAGAGCTACACAGGGTCAGGCCAGGCCAGGAGCCCGAGCATGGGAAGCAGCATTAGGCTGCTGCCAGGAGGGGAAGGTGCTCTGCAGCCGCCCTCACAGGCTTTGCCCCCGTTTGCCTAATAGTGCAAAGGAACAGCGAGTCGGCTGCAAAAGCAACTCTGGAAAACACCTGCACGTCCTCTCCCCACGGAAGCACAGCCCCTTCAGGTGGCTCATCTG
This sequence comes from Pseudopipra pipra, assembly GCF_036250125.1. Classification (NCBI taxonomy): domain Eukaryota; kingdom Metazoa; phylum Chordata; class Aves; order Passeriformes; family Pipridae; genus Pseudopipra; species Pseudopipra pipra. The sequence goes on from NC_087555.1 coordinate 11,241,650, forward strand.
TTCTCCCAGCAACAACCAATTCTGCATGTGAATTCTGCCTCAAACCTCCGTGCAAAGGCACGTGGGAAAGCCCACACTGAGGGAGGGCACTGTCCTGCCCTCTGGCTTTGTACCTGTTGTTTGACTGGGGGCTGCATCCAGGAGAGACAGCCTTTCAGCAGGTTCATGAGCTGCCCAACATCAGAGAGGTCTGAGCAGATGGTGATTTGCTCTGCTTCCTCCCCGTGCAGAAAAAACATTTTTATTATCAGGCACAAAGTGTTTGGAGGCTCAATATCTGCTGCTCTTTGCTCAGGGCTGCTGACAGAGGTATCACTGGAGGGCTATGTTTTACCACCTTCATATTTATTTACATTTGTGTCTCAAGAAGAGTGGCAATTTGCCAGATTTGAAAGTGCTTAATCAGATCTGATGGGCAGATTAATTAGCGCAGGTCGCAGCACTAGTTTCCTTCCAGAAACATTACCATTTTAATTTATTTTTTTGTCAAGGTAAAGCAGGAGGAGGTCAATGCCACCAGCATGTTTTACATTTTGCTAGTTTAAGTCTTCATGGGTTTATTTCATTTCCTCTGAGTAAATGAACTTTGCTTTTATTTCTGCCATGACAGTATGCTCCAAATAAAATGGTGCAGGCACACACAAGGACTAGAATGCAGACAGACAAAAATCTTATTTATCTCCCTCTTTCATCCATACTGCTCATAATAATACAGTTCTTCTCCCTCTCTCCCCCTGCCATGGTTACTGCCCCTCCAGTATGACCTTGGTATCTTTCCATCTTTGAAAAAAAGGTGTTTTGGGGTATGGAGCATTTTCATAACACATACATATAAACAGATATACAGACATTTATACAGACATATATATTTATGTATATATAAAAATATAAGTACAGAGAGAGGAAGGCAGACACTTTATTTGGCTAAACATTATACCAGATTGAGCAATTATAAGCTCAGTAGGATTATTCTTAATTTTCACCGACCTGACCGAAATTTGAACGTAGCCAATTATGTACAGACTGACAAACCAGAGAACATAGAGATTAATTTTTTATGGCTACAGAACCATTTGCACTCCATAACCTTGGGAGTGACACACTGCTGATAATCAGGGACACGCATTGTTGTCATGCCACCATGGTAAACGTGAAAGGACCTTTTGCATCTGTCATGCCACAGAAGGCAGGAGTGGCATATGGAGAGCCAAACCTCCCCAGGACACCACTGGGACCACATTACTTTTTGGACAAATGAGAAAGTATTTCCCCCGTTTTTCCCTTTACAAGAAGGTGTTATTTTGGACTTCAAAGAGCAAAGGAGGGCCCAATTAGTAAAGGAATCAGGCACTGTCACAGCTTCAGGGCTCCAGCACCTAGCCCAAGAAAAGTCCTCACCACCTACTGTTGTGTTGCAGAAGACAGGACTTGGCCCTTGTCGTTTCCCTAGTACAGAGTATACAGAGCACTGCCACACATAAAACATTCCTTCACAGCTTCTGGGGACTATTAGCAGCCAACAGGCCCAAGACACCTCCACACAACCAATCAAGATACTGTGAGGTGAGCAGATCCAGCAGTTTCCTATGAAGATTTTCTAACTTTCTCCATTCTAACTTTTTTTAACTAGGCTTATGTTCCTATCTTCTGGCACTCAGATTTATCACAGCACTGAGGGGAGAGAGATGTCTCCAACATTGTCATGTATCCAAGCCCATGGGTCTGCACAAGGGTTTGCAGTTAGATGTGACCCACGTTCTCCTGCACTCGTAGCCTTCTAGAAGTTGCACTGCAGTGAGGGGAAAAAACATTTACAAACTCTTGCCCAGTGAAGAGAGAGACTAGGTAGAACACAAGGCAGTACAGTTAGGCTGTTTAGGAAGGATATAAACGGATTGAGTTTCTTTCCTTTTTTTTTTTTAACGTATCCTCACTCTCACACACATATCCTGAGAAAAAGGGGGGGGGAAAGCCTTCCACAAAAAGAATGACCATAGCTCTAAAACCAAACCCCTATTCCATAAAACAAGCAGAGAATGTGTTTTTACATTTCCCTATTTGCTCTGAGTCATTTTATTAAGTAAGTTGAAGATGATAATTTTTATGCCCATTTATGACCACGTTTCCAATACACGTGGCAGCCTATAAAACCTACCACTGCTGCACCCCGCCCAGGGCTGCCTTCCAGCTTCCCATGCTTTCTGTGATTACTGTAATGAGGCACTGCACTACCACTGCAGGTCAGGCTATGTCAATGTTTCCATTCAAACCCTGCTCTGGATGGGTGTCCTAGAGCACGGCTTTGGATTTAACTGGGCTTTGTTTCACACACTGGGGCAAATTCACTTCCCTCCACATTATTAAAGGAAACAAACCCGTACAAAAACATACCGCCTGATTTTGATTAAATGAAGATGAAGGAGTAGAGAGGGAGAAGCCCTGCCTTTTGTTGAATGTATATTTGTCTTTAATTATCTCCAAGGATCCCACTGCAGTGGGACAGGTGGTTACAAGATGCTAACTTTTCTCCAGCAACATCCCTCATGCATGTTCAGTTTCCCACTGCTAAAGTGGATGGCACAGTTTTTCCAGGGTCAGTTCCCCTTTTTGCAACTGTAATTTATAACCACAAAACTTGCACCTGTAATTTTAAACCCACGTTTGAACTGTGGGCAAAAGTCAAGTAACCTCTGTCTGTCATTGCCTTTGTGTGCAGCCAAGTCACAGAATAGGCTGCCACATCCTCTCAACAGAGGGGAAAAAATATTGCAGTTACAGCTGGCAAGATGTGCCCTGCCCCATACAAAGGAAAGCAAGTTCTCAGCTATTTTCAGTGACAGTGAAGTTTCTTAGTTCTCTGGTTAGGAGGGAAACCTTCCAAGAAGGGATGTAAGGACAGGCTGCTGGCTCAAGCCGCTGGAATGCTCCAACAATAGTGAGGAGAGATTTAAGATGCTGCCTTTAATCAAAAGGGAGTGTTTAGGTTGCAGCCTAATGGTGACAATGTCAATGTCAACATTGTTAACAGTTTCACTGCTGATCTGATTAGCAGGAAAACCCAGCTAGTCCAGGGCTGTGGGCAATTTGAGTACTTTCCCACTCCTTCACACCCACTCCATCACTTGACTCTAGCTTAAAAGAACTGTTAACTTTTATATAAGCCAGATATTTCATAGGCTCATTCCTCCCCCTGGAATGGCAGCAGCTGTTATGTATTTATTTTCAAATAATGAAAAAAAAATAGCTTAAGCAGTCACATCCATATTAAGTTTTTCTGGGCAGGGCCTGTCTTTATGTTCTGTGCTTGTACAGCATCTAATTCAATCTGGAAAATAATAATAAGTAACAACTGTGTAAAAGATTGCTCTAGCATGAACTGACACAATGGTCTACTTAAGATGAGCCTAAATACATTTCCAGTCCCAAGCACTGGCTTCTTACCACTGTGTGAGCACACCCCATGGCTCCTTGTCATTATCACAGATCTGACTCCAGAAGGCATAATCTTATGTGAATTTTTATTTAAAGAATGAATAATTCCATTCCTGGCACAACCCATACTTCCAGACTAGGCTTCTGCCTACCAGAGGTTGCTCTTTACCAGGCCAAGCTGCCATTTTGAAATTCACTCTCCACAAACACATACCTACAACTTTCTAAATCAACAGTTGGGGTTATATTTCTATGTTACACTCAACAAACCTTGCATCTCAAAGAGATCACTGTAACAGAGTTTTGGAAGCTGCGTCTCTACCTCAGCTGTCAGAAGAAGCTGGGCTTGTAGTTGAACAAATAATTTTTTGTGGTCCACATCAAATCTAACTAGCATTTGTATTTTGACCACCATGAAATAAGGCAAGAACAGCCCTTCCGACTGATGTCTTGCACAGGACAAACCATTTTCCTGCTTCAGGGTCTATGGTTTTGGTTTTCATTGTTCTATGATAGCAATTCCCACTGACTTCAGCACAAATCATGCATGAAAACAGAAGAATTAATCCCAAGAGGCAGTATTTTAAAAGCTACACTTTATTTTGGAGGCAATTCCCCAGTACAAGAAAATCACTGCTGCCTGATCAACAAGTGCCTTAAATGCTTCAAGACATCATCATACATACATATTTATGATAAATAATTTGAAAATGAAGAATGAAAGTACCTATCAGTACTTTACAGAAAAAAACCTTTACAAAGATGTTACAAACTTCAGTCCAGAAAATACAGTGGAGATCAGCAACTACAACCTCCTATTCCATCAGCTGTTCTTTATATTGCTATTACAAGGGGTTCTCCAACATCTCCACCTGCTGTTAGCTGTTTGGTTGATCCCAAACCAGAAATTATTTTAGTACTCTGAGCATGTGAACATTAATTGAACACATGGTACTGCTTTCAGGAGTACACAGAATCAGCAACTACAGAGTTAAAAAGTCAAATGAAAGTAAACCAGGACTCCAAAAGCTCTGGGTATATCCTGCTCCAACCCAGAACTGTAAAGTTGTACAGTCCTCATGCCAGCCAATAACCATATGACTAGTAGTTGTGATCTCTCAGTTGATGAATATTGATTTTAAAGATGTATTAGCTTAGTGTTCATTGGGGGTTTATTGCTTGATCCCATCCTCCCCTTCAGTTTTGCCCTGAAGCAACCAGATTTGTATCATTTGCATGCCCCTGTGTCTCAGAAAACATTTCTGAATCGTACACAGAAAAGATGGCAAAGATTTTAAACAGGGGGAGGGAAATGCCCAAAAGAAGACAACAACCATACCTGCTCAGACCACAAATCTAAGGGTAATCTCATAGCTGTAGGACTCCCACCTCACATGAAGTCTTCCATGTATAACTAATCTCCAAACAAATTTTCTGAAAACCTTAGCAACTGGATAGACTTTCCTTAATAATTGTCTTGGAACCAAGAGCTTCATTCCAGACCCAAATGAGTCAAAAAAAGGTAACCATCAGCACAGCCAGGCTTCCAGGAGGGACAACCATCCCCAGTTCACTGCTGTGGATGATGCCTCGTTTTACCAGTGTGCCTTGGGTCACGGGCTTAATCACCCTAATGCACAGCACACTGCATATCTAAGTACTCTTTTGCCAGAGTAGCTTTGCCTTGTGAGCAAAGACCAAAGGACACACTCAAAAAGTCATGGCTTGTCTAGAGCAGATATGCCCCCTCTTTTTCTGCTGTTGACAAGTTGCATTAGCAAGGCTGGCATTGCCTGAGTTGAAAACACCAGCCAAAACCCCTACATCCAGTAGCTTTAGGGCTACCCCACTTCTTCCCACAATACTTTGCCATACCCTGTGTCAAGGAAGCAAGTGGCATGCCTGCAAACCTTCCAGGTACTGGCAGCCACAGGCCACAAAGTATTTCAAGAACAAGAGGGTAAAAATCTCCCAACATAACCTTTCGCAGACGTATGATGTCCCTCTGTCTCAGTGCCAATCCTATACTGAGGTGGAGCACTAGCTCCTGCAGTCCCAGTAGCACAGCTCCTTTGTGCAACAGCTGAGGGGTTTGGAGGGCACTATTTTCCTCAACAATTTCATAGCAGGAATTAGGTAATAGTCATCAATATACCACAGTCATGAGAGTTTCTTCAATACAGCCAACACTGACCATCTGACAATATAGACAGTTGAAGTGTTTGCTCTGGTCCACTAATGGCAGAACAGAATGATGATCTGTGATTTAGCAAGGAACCTGGTTTTGATTGGTTTTATCAAGCTAATAGATTCACTTGTACAACTCACAAAATTCATCCCATATCCCAAGAAAAACAGCACATTTAGAAGAAGCCTCTATTTTCATAGAAAAAGCAAACTGATGCGGGAAAGGGCTTAGGCTGTGCCAGGAGTTAGTCTGCAGCCACTGCAGGCCCTTTAGCACCCATTGCAGCAGGTACCCCATAAAAAGACAGCAACAGAGAACTGAAATAATGAAGGAAGACAAGGACAGCTTCCACTCATCTTAGAAAGTGCATGTCCATTATCCATGTTACACTAACAGATATAGGAGGTGAACTCAGGAAAACCTGTCTAGCAAGCAACTCGGATAAACTTACCATGTTCCACATGCATGGGACATTAATTTAATAGGTAATAAACTACAGTAAATTAAATACATACTTTCCTTATTACTAGGTTTGCACTAAAGCATTACCCTCCCCATCACTAGTAGGACATCTATCATTATTTATTAGTAGCATAGCCTGCCTCAGTGAAAAGGTAAACAGAAGCCAAAAGGTACATCTCTCATTTAATGGGAAGAGTGACTACTGTGGGAGGAATAGGACACTTGAGGTGCAGAAGTGATTAGACTGCCAATAAGGTACCAATGAGGATGGAAACAGCACTGGCAGGCAGGCACTGCTCCCACTGCCAAAGGATGTTGCTTATGGAATAGAGTTTCCTCTCAGGGAGTTCTGATAAAATGGTTTTCCACTGGGAAGTGGGATGACAGAATTTGCTCATTTTAAATACACTGAACAGTCATTAAATGGTGCAATTTTTTCTGGTGACCTAGACCAGAGTGAAACCAGTGTCCTGTACATAAACTGATCTGTGCCACTTCACCAACCTCCAGAAATATCAATCATTCCTTAAAAAGATATCACAAAATAAGGAGGAATTTAAGTGACATAATAGTGAGAAATGGACAGCACAACAATTCAGACATTAGATGGAACAAAACAATACAGACCCTCAGGCTTTTCCAAATAGCTCTGCAAATGAAATTAATTTTTATCTAGGGTACATTTGCGATGAACTTGAGCAGCCACTTGCTGTTCTGCCTCGTTTGACTGCAATGTTCAACCAGACATCCAAATCTGCCCAGGGACTACAGTGAACTGCCTCCATACCTGTGATCTTCCAGAGGACCAGGTAGAAAATACACACACATACACACTGAGTCACACACAGAGGTTCTGTGCATTGTAATGAAGATCAAGGACACCCTGATTACAGCAGCGAAGTGATACTGAACATCTGTTAATGCTAGAGAAGGTACTTCAAAGAATGAGGACAGCTGGACTTCACATAAAATGAAATCGCTAAGTGCTTATGCATGAGGCTGCAAGTGGGGCACACGGGCTCCCAATAGCTGGACCAGAAATGGATCTGCCCTGCCGTGGACAAGGTGACTCCGCAGGGAGAGTGGCACAAGCCCTTCTCCATCAGGCCTGCAAACCCCCAGCTGCTCCGCTATACCCAGGGGAGCACTCCCTCGGGCATGAGAGCCCACCTGGACGGTGTTTAAATTTTCTGTGGTGTAAACTGGGTGTCCTCCCCTCCTTCTTCCCCACTCATGAAAAACTGTTCAGCCTGGGGATCAGCTGCATTTCTGTATTTGACACTGTATGTAGCTGGAAACTGGAATTCACACCTTCCTCTATGCCCTTGCAACCCCAAAAAAGATCTGGATTTTCTGATAAGATTAAAAACTATTTTCACTTCAGCTTAGCACTAATGGAATCATTCATAACTGTATTGCTAAATCCTTTTTTCTTCAAAAATATAGGGGGAAAAAACCCAAAAACCCTAAGGCAGACCAGACCTCAACATTTACATTTCATAAAAAAATCCAATCTGATTTTGGAATTTGGCTTTGTTGTCAGTCAGAAAATAAGATATAAAAATAAAAACAATTTATGTGTCTAACATTGCTGCTGATAATGTTTTCAAAATATTTTGTCTCAGAAGGGGCAAAACAAATACCAAATTTTCAGTGTTTCCTGTAAAATAAATCTAAAATCTATGTGCTTTTATGATTCAACCTTATTGAGGACAAACAGGTAGAGGAAGGGAGTTGTGAGATGAAAAAATGGTGTGGGGAATTGCAAAAAAACACTGGAAATCAGACAAAATTACTCAGAATTAAACACCCCCATTTAACTCTACTTTTTCTAGCAACTTTAGATCAAACATTTAATGAACTGACAATTTCACACTGAAAAAAAATGGCTTTGTCAAAATCACTTTTCTGAGTTTTCTAAACAATTCTCTGAAAGCCTGTTATTTTGATGTTGTCAAAACAAAATTGTTTTCTCAAGCATGGGAGAAAAAAAATCCATCATTTTTTCGCCTCACAAATATCAACGATTTACCTGCTTTCATGAAATGTTTTGATTTCAATGAAAATATACCACGGAAAAATGTAGGCCACCTTTAGCTGAAACTCTAAAATGTGCTGTTTGCCTATACTACCCAGCTAGAACAGTGCAGTCAGCTTCCACCCCGGCCACACTCCCTAACACTGTGGAAGCAAGTGTAACACTGCACAACTCCGCTAGTTCTCCAGCTTCTCTGGGGCTGCTCATAGCACTGCTGTTGAGGCCAGCTGTTACTCGTGCACAAAACAGTGCTGGTTTCTCTAAAATCTTCCCCTTTTGTCTTCTTAAAGGGGGGGGGGGATATCTAACCGATCCTTATTCCACAGAAGATACAATGCTTTCTTATTTAAGCCGGTTTTTGTCAAACTGCAAGATCTTGTGTACGTGGCAGTTGTCTACGCATTGAAACACAGAAAAAAAAGGTCGAAGTGGACATACAACGAGGGATGAACGAAAAAGAATTACACGTCCTGAAAATAAGCCGTCGATGAGAAGCCCGGAGCGCTCGCAATTTTAAAGCAAGGAGGGAGTCAGATGGAAAAAAAAAAAAAAAAACTGGCAAAGTTTATTCTGCAAAAGGGCAACCCCCAGCACGCTTGCTGAGGCTGTCAGCGCTCCCTGGCCTGTGCACTCCGGCACAGCCGGCAGCTTGGGCTGGAGCGCCTGGCTGAGCCCTCGTGTTTGCCAGGAAGATGCAGGGAGCTACGCTGCTACTCGGAGCCTTCCCTCGCACCGACACACAGCTACGGGGACGTGCTACAAACTGCGCTACGAAGTCTTTTGTCTGGTTGCTCTCCTTCACAGCAACTGTGGCTGCCTCCTCATTCCAGCTCGGGAGCTTGAAGTGATTATAACTTCCTCTAGAAACTTAACTCTCTGACTTTCTGATTTTTAACACCCAAATGGAACACAAATTCATATTATAAGAGTAGCAGAGATTAAATAAGGCAGAATTCATTAATGTGCCAAAAATATGTGCCAATGTGTCTCCAACTAGTTAAAAGACAAATACACAGATTGATTTTTTTTTCCTCCCAGTACATCCCACATTGCCTATTTCCTAAAACCTTCTGTCAAATGCATAATCGACTGCTATGTCTTCAAAAATAGCACTTTTTATAATCATTCATCTAGATATTTGTGAGTAGATGTTGCACTGTCTGTCATGCCCATGCAAGACTGGGGCATGGAAAGCATGGGCATCTCTGCTGACAGCCTGGGCAGGCACCTTGTGCTATCTACACCCTGAGTGGGACAGGGCAGCAGGTGGGAAAAGCCTGCTGAGGGGACACGGCAGAAAGGACAATGCAAGGCTGCCAAAGGCTATGCTGGCTGCAGAGTGGGCATCTGCAGCCTCCAGTTCCCCACTTCTTGGCAGGTGGGGAACCAACTCACACGTCTTCTCAGATCTATGCACCTATAAGCACTTCCCCAGAAGCCCTGGAGGGTGGCAGGGCAGATACAAAGGAAAAGCATCCCACGTAGAATGACTTCGTTCCCAGAGGAAAAACCAAACAGAAGCAACTTTTCTTTGTAGCTGCCAAAAGAGCATACTAACTTCCCTGCCGAATATTTTAACACACTATTTCACAAATCCAGTCAGGTTGTCATTACCAGACAAGGTTTCTCTGAATTGACAATCAATACAGTACTATCTATCTTATAGTCAGTAAAACAATCCCATCTCTAAGGAAAAAAAGAGTTTTCAATTTTGCGCAGAAAAAAACCCAACCCACACTAGCCTGTTTTACTTGTGAGTTCAGTAAAACAGAAATTCCCCCTGCGCAAGGGGAGCCATATGAAGGCAGATCTAGAACAGGACCTCCCAGTACTGTTTTTACAGCATTTGGCCAAGCCTACTCTTGTCCTCCCCTGTGTACCACTGCTTCCCAAAACTATCACGGCAGGTTATCACTGAGATGGCAGACTCTGCTGATGCCTAAGCTGAGAGGTGACTTCCTACTCTGCTCTGTTGCACAGCATCCCCCCTCTTTCTGGCAAGAAGACCTGACTCCAGCTCTTCAGAAAAGACACACTTCTGGACTGCGCATTTTTACACAAAACTGGCAAAGTTGTGTTTAACAACTACCTACAAAGCAGAAGGGCCAGAAACACAGAGAGACAACCCCAAGTAAAGTGAGCAGGAAACTCCTCCTAGTACAGTAGCTAGCAACTAGCAGTGATTTCTCTTTTGCAGTGCTGTAAGAATTTACTGTAGATTTTATACTGCTACCTCGGGGGAGCTGCTTATTGTATCTCATTTTTATTTTTACATTGAAAATGTAGATTGTAAAATTTACTGCATCATACGTGGAGTTTAAACTCACAGCCATTAGACTCTTACAACTCTACTAATGCCACTTTTATAGGCGTTGGCCACAATCCTAGTTTACCATTTCATCAAAGAAACAGATGCAGCTCCCATAGTGACCAAGATTTGTGATTTAAATAAACAGGGTTTGGGAAATCTCCCAATGAGTTTTCTTCTCAAAAAAAATAAAAATAATGACAGTTAACAAAAAGAGATCTTTCCAAAAACGATTGGTAGGAACAATGCTGCTAAAGTGTAAATTACAAGGTGGTAGGAAGTAGAAAAAAATGGTTCCCACATGTTTTAAGCAGCATCAAAGAAACACTTAACTGAAAACAAAATAAATACGTTGAGGGACAGAAAGAGGACCTCGTGATTTCTTGAGTTTGGTTTACTAACACAGAGCAACTATAGAGCACTATTAAGGAGGTTTTGCATGTCTATACTCAGAGATGAGTATATATATAATCATGTGTATATATATATATAATCAGTATATAATAATCATGACCCAGAGTCTGCTGCTCCTTTGGCATAGGCCAGGTTGGTTTAATCCCTTTCCAAACTATAATCAGGCAAAGCCAGCTGGGGCCTGTCCACTTGCCTCTTGGCTTCACCCGGTTCACCTGCTGTTGGACACATGAGAGAAAGGAGACATGTCAACACATCCCAACCCGCCTTTGCTGGAGCTGGCTGCAAGGATTGCTGCAGGCCCTGCCTTGAGGTGCAGAGAATAACCACCAAAAATGTCTCTTTTGGCAGCATTTTACTGCGAAAGGGGAGGTGTGAAATGAAGTTCAGAGGCAGCTGTGTTACCATGGTCCCAGCTGTATGTTCTGGCCCTCCCGTGGTCCACACCAAGCTTTCCCTGCAAACCCTCATCCCTGAAGCACCAAGGTCCTTTCCATTCCCACAGCGCTTCCTCTGTGCCCAGTGTCCCAGTGTCAGCTTGCTTATATTTGGAGGCATTTCTGTTTATTTTTCTCTCCTAAGTAGCCTCCCTGCCATCAGCTAGGATTGACTGTCTGGGGGAATGGGCAGGCAGTATTAATGAGCTCTAGACTGCAAATTCTCATGATTTGTAGCAATGGTGAAAGGAAGAAATTTGTTTCAAGGAGAAATTCTAAAGCACAAAAGAGAGCATATTTGAATCACCAAATCCGTCAAAATAGATAGAAGGATAAGTTGTCAGATCTACCAGTGGAGATGAAAATGTCTCACAAGTTAGCTTTACAGGCAGGAAGAGCGCAGAGGTGCCAAGAGATAATTAAGCTTACTTGATCTTTAAATGAATGAGTGTAGGAAGTAAGACCATGAGCATACTCTTGAAAATCATATAGGCATATACTGTTAAGTGATGCCATATAACCCTGCATGGCCCTAAAATGCAAATACTGTCATCAGAAAAGAGCAGAAGCTAGTGCCACTCTGGAGCACAACTCTACTTCCACTGTGAATGAACAGGTCTGAACCATGCTGCTTGCAGCACCCCTGCCTAGGAAAAAGAGCAATGAAGCAGCCTGCAGGCTCCTGAAAGAAGAGATACAGAAAGGAAAATCGTAAATGTTTGGGGAGCATCAAAGCCCAAGGCACAGCTTCAAATGCCTTCATCCTTGACATCCAATCCCTGGCACAGCCACCTCCTTCCCTGGAGGATTTTGGTAGAAAGAACACAACCAGCCCAGCATGGCCAGGTTGAGAGGGTTTGGACAGTGTGTCATAGGCTTCTCCTGATTCAATCATGCTGCCTCACACCTCAGCTAGAGAACAACAGGCTCCTGTGGGGAACACCACTATAGACTGGGCTTTTCTAGCCACCAAGCACAGCACAGCCTTTTGGCTCCTCTCAGAGTTGACCTGGAAGCATTTTACCTTGCCTATAGGCAAAAATGAAGGATAACACTACGCAGCTATAGGAAAGAGTGATAAAAATGAATAAGCCATTGTTTCCAGCACTGTTACTTTCTCTGGAGCTGCACCAGTGCTAGAACAAAGATGAAAAACTGTCCAAGTTTTAAACAAAAGCCTGAGAAGCAACTGGGGCCAGCAGTCCAGGAGCAGCTGCCAGTGGAGGCAAACGCTTGGCTTGGAGCTGAGAGCTGTGACCCTTCAGTTAAAGTGAGCTCATGATGCAGTACAAGGCCACTGCTCCTCTGAACACTGGGCAGCAGGGAAGGCAGCACCATGAGAGGGAAACATATGAAGAAGAAAGAAGATGTCTTGTGCTGAGAGGAGACAGACTTAAGGCTCAGAGAATGAGAGAGGTCTTTCTGCCAATCCTTCATTGTCCATTTCCCGGCTGAAATTGGGAATCCACTTTCAACAGCCAGCACACGAGCAACCTATTGCTCTGTTCAAAGCCCTTCCTTTCTAAGGGTGAGAGACACATAGCAGAAAGGGAGGAGGTCTCTGCCCCAGCAAGGGCTGCTCCAGGCCTGGCCCACCTATCCCAGAAGCATCAGGCTTCATCGCCTGCCCAGTGAGTGCAGGGAGCAGTGACCCCACTCTGGTGCGCTCTGAGTTAGGTCCTGTCAGTTCTCGGTGCTTACGTGGCTGCGCTTCAAACCAGTTGCAAAGAAAATGTTTCATGAGAGACGTCAAAAGGGCTGTGATTACACTCCTGCCTTCAGGACACTGTCAGATTCTTATTCAAAAAGTTAATAAATGGGCTTTTTAGTATCTACCTTTTCTTTGACAGAGGGGAGAGAGAAAGTAAAACAGCAAAAAATAGGAGGGGGTTTTCTCTCATCAAAGCTAACAACAGCAATAAAGCATTTCAACATTTTCATCTAAAAAAATTCCTGATTTTCCCTCCCTCCTGCTCTGAGCAAAATATATTTTCATGGGAATTTGCTGAGTTTACAAAAAAAGTGCAAACATGTTGATACTCAGGTTGATCCTGGCAGAGACTGTTGGTGTGATGTTCTAGGTGTTCCCAGCCCTCCTTTCTATCCGGTATCTGCTGTAGCCCTAAATCACTATGTTTTGTCCATTCATGTCTCTCCACAGATCTCACCTTTGGTGTCTTTTGGATCCTCTGATTCACACCACTGCTGCTACCTCCTTCTTTGCTGACACTGTCCCAGTAATAGACCTTCTGAGGAAGAGGAGACACATTCAACTGCAGAAGATAAGGCTGTCCCTTGCCTACAAGAGTAATTTGACAGATCTTGACCTTTCCTGTGCTGTCAAAACCAGTATGTCTTGATTATGGCAACAGTCCTGAGCCCCAGGAGCCAAAAAACCAGAAGCAGTTTCTACTTCTGGTATGTGATGCTGGGTGGACTGACAGAACTTATTCAAAAGTGGAAGAAACCCCTCCATTTCCACCCAGACAAGTTTCTTCTGCATATGTTTTCCTGCACAGTTGGTGTTTTTATTGGTTTGCTTTGGGTTTGGTTGGACGGGTGGGGCTTTTTTTGGTAGTTTTTTTCAGTTTGTTTGGTTTGTTACCCCCCCCCCCCCCAAACACTCCTACTGTACTTGATGCAGGAAAACAAGCCCCTAACATGGTTGAGTCACTAGGCGCAGGGGAACTGTCAAACACATTCATATGCCGTGTCGTCCACTAAGTGAGCCATTAAGGGGTCATCGAAGGTGCTGGAATGTGTGTTTAAGGCAAATGGCAAGGCGCGAATGCCTCTCACCCCTGTACACCAGGCAGCTCAGAGAATTTCCCTCCAGCAACTCCTCTCACCACAGGGTGCTCATTAGCCAGCGAAACCCGAAAAAGGGCATCCCTCGCATAGGGGATTGTGCCATTGCTAACCCAGGGAGGAGGTAGTGCCCCAACCCTAAGGGCACAGGCATACGAGGTTACCAGTGAAGCTGAAGACTCCAGGACTAGGGTGGGAGGCAGGCAGCCAGGAGAAGGTGAGATACAGTAAGTTTTTTCAAGAACAGCTACTGGGAAATTCCATGAACTACAAACCAGGCAGGATTTGTCCTGAACATTTCAGTAAAAAGCTACTGTATTCTAGAAATGTTCCTGAGAAGAACAAGGAAATTTTTTTTAAATTTAATGCAGGCACTCTGAACAGAGGAGAAATTAATGACCCAGTAAGACTGTCACTCTGGGTGGTGAGCAAAAGGTCTCAGACCTTCCCAGCAGTTCATCTCCCTTCCCCTGAGTATAAACAGTCTCTTTGCATTATATCACACAGAAACAGTCCAGGGAGTACTTAGCTGTAAGTAGTTCACTTATCTGTGATAATTTGTAGTAAGGGTCACCAACAGATTTGCTAGGATTTTTCTCCTATGCAATTCAATTTACAAGTAGAGCTTCTATTTGTGAGTCATCTGAAGCTGGAGTATTACACAGATGTGTTTGCCAAACAGTTTGACCCATGGGATGCTGTCTGATGGTGACAACTCTTGCTATGCAGCACCGAAGAGCAGTCATGGGGTGCTGATGGCTTCTGCTGGCACACTTGAATGGTTCCTGCTCTACCTGGGCTCCAGAGACAGGGCTTTGGGACTTTTTATTTTAAAGAGATAAATAAGAATTCACCAATGGTAAATTATGAAATTGACCCACTGTTATCTATGTGTATGAAGTCACAAACAGGTTGGAGGACTTCTAAATTTTCAGATTTTGAGTAGCTGTTCAAAACCTTGCAATCCCTACAAAACACCAAATAAACTTATAAATACTGCAGAAATTGAATTCTAGTTGTTGGAGGTTTTTTAATTCAATCTAAGCTCCTTCAGAAATCCATAATGTTATGGAAAGACAAATTTTGTTCTTACCTATATACACACGTGCATATAGATATATGAACACTGCTATGAAGTACACCAACCTGAGTGACACACTGGAGATCATGTGTGATGGAACATCCTAGAAATTTCAAAAAATTATAGCTGACAATCTCCTAACTCAATAAAGATCAAATCTAGCAAGGGGGAATTCTATACCAGATATTTTTTTTGACAGATAAAGAAGAACTGATCACAGCACTAAAAATTAGTGGTAGCTTACATACAAGTGATTGTGACTTGATTGCATTTATATGCAAACAGAAGGAAGTCCAAACTAGTAAAGTATACACATGGCAGTTTAAAAAGAGAGTTTTACAAAGCTGAAAACAATTATGGACCAAATCAGTTAGGAAAATGAATTTAAATAGTAAAACATGAGTGATAACTCCGAGCTACTTAAGAACATATTACTAGATGCTCAAAAGCCACAATCAACAAAAAAGGGCCACACTGGTTAGGAACAAACCTGGCTCAGGGGAAGTCAGAGCCACCAGAATAAATGAAACACAGGCACACACCAAAATATAAATCTACAAGGAAAGCAGATAGTAACAAATATAAATAAAAAACTAGTAACTGTAGAAAATTGATAAATATACAAGAGAAAATACAAGGAGAATCATAAAGAGTTCTAAGCGTATTGCAAGCAAACTCATTAAACATCACTGTCTGGTAACAATAGGCAAACTTGTCAAAATTAACACAGAAAATACTTAATTGGCAAATACATATTTAAATTCTATACTGGGAGGGCAAAAGTCAAGCAGCTGCTAAGGTTAAATTTTATAAACGAAGTTAATCTCAGAAATTCTCTCTCATTAATTTTTAAAGTAAATATCAGGGCTCTCTGAATAACTAAATCTGATTTTTCAAAACCATTTTGTGTATTGGGACAGAACTAGGCCAATTAAACAAAACTAATGCCAAGACAATGCTTTGGAAAGAGGAATGCAATGGCCCAAGCAAATACTAACTTACAGAAAAAGAACCACCCCAGTAGAATAATGGAAGAGCAGATACAGGATTCAATCAATTAAAAATTAAAGGAAGGTAATATAACTAATACTGAGCAGCAAAGGCTTATGGAAAACAGAGCACCTCAAACTAATTTGACATCTTTTCTCTAAATAAAATTAGTGTTGCCAATAAATGTAATAGTACTGAGGTAATAGATATCTATTTCTACAAAGGCAGTGGACTGCATGACATTTTGATTAAACTACTAGCACAACACACAAAAAAGGTCCGCTTGGCACATATTAATGCTTTAAGAATGATGAGCTGACAAATTGCAATATATGGAAAAGAAGACCTCACTGAGCAGATGTGTCCCTTGCAGCATCCCAGCTTTTAACCCTACACTATGCTTTTCAGTGACCTGGGAGAAAACCTACCCTTACTGGTAAAGCAGACTGATTATACAAGTGAAAAAGTAGTAAATAAGGAAGAGAGAGACTAACCGGGATTGCTTTGTAAGTGGAGCGCAAATACGAACAAACAGGTGAGTTGTACTTTCTGGGCATGGGCAGAAGGCTGTCTTCGACTCTAGGAGACTTACAGCATCTTGGCGGACAATCACCTGCACAGGAATTCTCACAGTGAGGATGCAGACAGGAGGATGGGCATCCCACTCTATTCAGAAGCAGAGTTATTGCCAGTAGAAGTAGGAACCTTGAGGTACCCACGATTTTGCTGCAGCTGTAACTGCTACTGGATTGCTGGGTGCTATCTGGTGTCCTGACTGAAGGTGCTGAGGAACCGAAACAGCTTTGCAGCATCATTATAAAAATAACCAAAAAGATTTGGAAAGCGTGAAATAGAAACAAAAGTCCAAATTGATGCAGTTAGTTAACAGCAGACAGCAAGAAATTAAGCAGGGAACAGTGATGTGGCTGTGTTTCTTGACAGTCTATCCCTCAAAGATCAGCTTTAATTCAAACTGGAATTAATTCAGAGCAAATCACAGTAGATCACAGCAAGCATGTTCTCATACTGAACTAGAGTTGCAGGCATACCAAGAGGTCAGTTGGGACTTGATAACTCCCATGAGATTATAGCTTGTGTGTCTACAAAGCAGAGCAACATTTGCCATGCACAGGTTCAGATGCTCAAACCACCTTCCTTTAAAGCTGCGGTTTAGGGCTGTCCCTTCTGTATGCATTCTCAGGTGAGCACTGTCCTTCCTGCAGAGACAGGCAGTCTCATCAGCACTGACATAAGGGAGACTGGCTCTGCCCACTCACCAAAGCTCCTTGTTCTGAAGGGGCAGGTGACGGACAGCAAGGAATTGCCTTTTCTGTCAGGGGCCCAGCTGGGGATTCCAGCTCTGACTGCGTGCCATCATGAGTATTTTCTCTGCACATAGATTGCAATTCTGTTAATAACTCAGGGTTTGCAGTCCTATGTATGCCATGCTGAGTGAGCCAAACTCAGCTTGGGAGTGCTCCAGAGAACCTGAAGGAGTTGTACCAGACTATCACAGCTTACTTTAAAGCTGCCAATACCATGAAAGTATTCCTGTTAGCTTTGCAGCTAGTTTAGGCTTTATTTAAAATATTAACTAGTGTCTTCACATTAAAAGTTTGACTTGGCTTTGCTCAACATCATAAACATAGGCATTAATCTCCCGAGTCTCCCTGCCTCAGTAGCATTAACACTGTGTCTGAAACAACATTGAAACAAAGTCCCCGCAACTGTCCAAGCTGTAAGTGAGCCAGTGGGGAGGGTAGCAGATAACCCCCGTGTCCTGGACAACATCCCCTCTCAGTAAACAATCTCTGATGTCCAAGGTCATACAAGATACAACCGAGTGCAAGTTGCAAACTACCACGTTTCCCTGCACAGCTGTTGCATTTGCAAGTACTTAACACCTTGATTTCTGAACAGACAGGAGGTGCTGAAAAGGAACCGGCAGAAAACAAAGATTTATTGCCCTGCACGATGAACGCAGCATATAGGCTTGACATGAGTTGTATAGTGACTACAATCTAGCTGTAACACATAGACACACACCCTCCACTGATTTTGTTTTTATATATTACACATTTTCCAATTACATTTTACTTTGAATAGACAAACGGCTGGTCCAGTTTGATTTCATGCAAGTCCAGATGCAAAGAGAAGCAGAACTTAGCCCAGGTTATATTCGCCATGAAGACAGGGAGAAAAAGGAAAGGCCATTCAAAAAATTCTGTTGTTTACTCATACCCGTCTCCCTGGGGATCAGAGGCAGATTTTATGCAGACATTTAGACATTTTTCTTCTTCTATGAGAAAATTAGATGGTTGTAATTTAAGAACCCTTGCTACATTCAAAGGCAGGTACAAGTCTAGCAACAGCAGTGTTAATACCTAAGTAGGTCAGTCTTCTGTGTGGTCCTCGAGGGTTTCATCACAGGACTAGTCCATTGATATTAATGGGAGGTACTCCTCCCCAGTCCCCACACACCACAATGACAATTCAGCTCAGCATGGTAATTAATGCTGCTTCTGAGATGGCTTTGAGTCAAACGATTCTCTCTCTCTTTCACGATGCTTGAAAAACATACTTGTGGGACAAAGTGGCAAAAGCACAGACCTAAGATGAGCAGACCAAGCCCACCCCAACAGTATTTCTTTATCTAATGAAATTCATGTACATTGATCCTCTGTGGATCTACGTCTACAGAGACGTGGGTAGACAGATGCCTGGTGACCCGGCCTGACCTGGTCTAGCTCTGGACTGGAAGCTGAACAGTCCTCCCAAGAGAGTGTCACAGGGTGCAGGAGCACCCAGGGCCCACAGAAAAGAGCTGACTCTCATCCAGCCAACTCCAAGTCAGCACCAGGGCCACGTGTGTACGCACACCTCTACACACAGACATTTGTGGCAGTTGCTGAGAATCGTTAATTGAGCTGGACTTTTCCAAAAATCACATTCCCTCCGTTCCCTCAACTCTCACTTTTTTCCTTATTCAAAGATATTACTTGTGAGTACAAATTACAAAGATCTTAATAAAATACTATCTAAGTCACGTAATTATTTTTTAAATACAGGCACACATTCTTCATTACCAAACTTTAGCACTGATACCTCAGTTTCCTAGTTCCTGTTAAATGCATTATCTGGGATAAAGCTTTGGCATAATTCCTATTAAAGATAGCAATGTTTTTTCCTGAGTATGAAATAAAATCTTGACATCAATCTTTCAAATATTTTCTACAAGGAGAAATTATAAAGTAGAGAACAGCTACTGGGATTATGAAAGCCATGACTGAAAGTCCTTAAGGAAGAAGAATTGATCCAGAAAAGGTCTTGATCCAAGAAACAGTTTTAATCACTTTGCAGAATCTCAGAGACTGAGACACACTATATTGACCTGTAACATTGCCACCATCTTGTCAAAATATTTTCAGACTGGATCAAGCTGGAGCATGCTATTTTACAACGATACCACATATTTCTTTCCTTCAAAGGAATACAGCAAACTGTAGAGTATCTCTGAGACAGGCAAATCATCTGACCTTTTTTTCTTTCAGAATTCCTATCTTAGTGACCCAGGAATAAATGTATTTCTGAAATGTCAAATTTGTTTCCATGGTAACGTGAAATGTCACTCCTGAAGATGATGTTCAATACAAATGTGAAGAGTTGAAGGCTACTTCACATGTTTTCAGTTGCACCTATTCAACAACAGTTGTTATACTTTAAAACTCAATAAAGAAATTAAAATATATTTATCAAAAGTTGATCTCTGGCAAAGTGACTTTTACATCTCACATTATTGCCTGCAACAACACTCACTAATGAGAAGCCCCTTTAAGTACTTGTCTGCTGGTGGAGCATGGAAACATTTTCTATTATATTGACAGCCATTGCCAAGTTTTTTCCCTAATTTCCAAAGGAAAAAGAGAGGTTTCATCTACCATTTCTATCCAAATCTCTTCTGCATGAATACACTATGGTGGATGGGCAGGGAGAAGAAAGAAAACAAATATTACCAGGGTGGCTGAAGGGGGAAAATGGCTTTTATGCATCCACAAGAAGGAGCATACTTACAGTGCAACCCATTCATATGTATTACATATACTATACATAGAGTGCCTCTGTGCATACACACTGAGACATAAACCCAACTAATCACAGATTAAAAGTCTTCTGGAAGATTTTGCGATTTACCTCATCTGCAACACAAAGGTGCAGAACATTTACCCCCAGTAAAGGGCCAAAGGAACACAGAATGGTTGTGCATGAAGGCAGAAGAGGCAGCGGGGTCCACTGACACCAGGGCTGACCTCTGGCCTGATGTCTGACCTGTGCCTGAGCCTTTGCCAAGGACAGCAAGAGCAGGTCTGCAGTGGAAAGGGGGGGATTCTGAAAGTATCAGAGGGCTCATTCCCTGCCCACGGTTGACTAAGCAGAAAACGAGCCCCTAGGAGGAAGGAATGCTAGCCCTTCCTACTCCAAGAGGTGTCTCTGCACCACAGCTCTCCTGGGCTGTTCTAAAAGGTAAAATCAAGAAAAATTGTTGCCCAAAGTTCATAAATATTATATGAGCAATTAAGTCTCTTTTTATGGATGCATAATAAAATATTAATCCATTTTTATTTTCATAAATTTTACAATTTACAAGTTGTTGTTGTTGTCTTAATTTTATGTTAACAAGGCATCCGAAGCTGACAAATTTGATTTCAGGTAAAAAAATAATCAACTTTAAAAAAATTGAGAAAGCAAACGAGCAGGACTTCTCACCTGCAGTCTCAAATGTCACAGGTTCTTGCTGTTACTTCTTAAAAAGGAAAGAACCAGTTCTCTCTGCTAAAAAATAATTTTCAAATATCAGTTTTATTTCATAAGCATTATTAAAGACTAATTGCATTCATGGTGTCCATTCTGATAGGCATTCAGGCCAGGCACATGGTCTGCCATACGTAAATATATCCCGTGTGTAACTAATTAAAAAAAAATAAAAAAGCAAACCAGAATTGTGAATAAGCAGTAGAGATGACTGTTCTAAAGAACTGGAAAACTGGGCTTTGCTTCTACCCCTACAAAATCCTAGGTAGTTAAGGTAGATACTCTGAAGGGAAAATTTCAGAACATTTAGATTTATTACATTTAAGGCGATGCATACAGAAGTATAAATGGTGAATATACACAAAACCACTATATAGCCACCCAGGCTGCTGAGTAAAAAGGTTACAGCATTTAACTTTGATCTTGTTCTTACTTTAAACCCACAGTCTGAGCTTATATTCAGGCCTCTCTGAAAAGGTGCAAAGGAACCAAGGAGGGATAAGAGATGAAGCAAATAGAGGCTTCAAAAGTAAGAGGAACATCCTAGAAATATTACAGGGATAAAGGAACCTGAGGAGATTGCTGGAACACAACTATGGGTGTTTCTGTAGGGTTTAAGAAACCAAATTTCTTTGATCTGATGTGATTATTGCAGAGCTACAGTACATACACCAGGTTTATATATGCCAGAACATTTGGAAAAATGCAGTGCAAAATAATGTGGTAAAGGGGCACCTGCCAGAGAAGGAAAGGAAAAGCAAAGTTATGAAATAGCTGTTCAAAACCAGTTCTAGATAGTCCATTTGGGTAGACTCTTTATCTAAACACTGATCTCATCATACGTGATCATTTAAAAGAATTTAATTTCTAAAACCTTGTTATTTTGGTGTGCTTCTATATTTCCAAAATCTTAAAGTTTCACAGATTCCAAGCCAGTTCTGCTAGTGAGGAAATGGAGGAAGAAAATCCTGTGCATTAGAGTAAGATAACAGATGCCAGGCATCCCAACAGAATGTACTCGGGGTCACTTTGACTGTTCTAGCATGAGTTAAAATTAATGTCCCAAGAAATTTTTCCCAGGTAACTTAGTTACATAGCTCCAAATTTTGCCTCTTGGTTCAATTTAGGTAGTTCTGCATTATGGTGTGGATGCAGCAGTGACAACAGCAAGAAATCTCCAAAGGCATTAATGCAATCCCCATCACAGCAGAAATACTGTTTCAGCACCATGCATCTTGATGACTGATTTCCTCTGAGCTTCACTGACCAGTGTCATTATAACAACAAAAATAGACTGTGGAAGTAAGATGAAGCCAGGGGAAATAGTTCATTAAAAAGTAAAAGCATGTGCTGTCATACTCATACTTGTACGCCCTCAAAGCAGCCGGCTGTCTTAGAACAGACTAATTTTTCTAAATGCAATAAAAGGGACATATTACATTTTACAGTGATAAAAAGCTCAAGGATGACTGAAGCGGTCACTGGTTTCCTGAAATCCATGTCAACAATGGCAGCAGAGCTGTGTGGAGGATCTGAAGGCTTTCATCAACAAAGATTCAGGTGAGCTGTTTTGAGCTTGAGGGGAAATTCATGACACTTTCCTGAAGTCATTGGTACCACAGGAGCCAGCCTCCCTAGGCTTCTCCAGGAGAGGCTGCTAGCAAAAAGGAAGCTCTTCACTGTGTTGGTATCTCAGCTGCAGCAGTTAATTTCAATTCCAAAGTTACATTTTTCAAATGCCTTCACACAAGTCAAGCCCTTCTCCATCTTTCAAGCCATTCAGTGTGGGTACCTGAAGGGAGTATGGGTTGTATCGTATCTGAAACCTTCCTAAGCCAAGAGACATAACCCAGAACAAACTCTCTGCTGGTCTGACGTATATTGGGTTTAATAGCCCGTAGCGATTTCCACAAGCTGCAGATTACGAGGCAGCGCAGCCAACACCAAGAGGTACCTGTATGCTTTTAGAGAATTATCAGGACAAGCCACTCTTCTATGGACAGGCAGTTTTGCACTGCCAAACTGCAGTGTTGTACATCTATTTCGTTTAGATTACTAAGTTTGGTCTCAGTTTATGACTCTCAGCAGAGTCCCTGAGGACCAAACTAACTGGCTGGAGGGGAGGATTGTTTATTGTGAAAGCCTGGTAATGCTTGCACGGCTGCTGCGAGGGACACATCGCCCAAGGCTCTCAGCCTGGCACCTCTAGCAAGCACTGCAAGGAAGTTACCATCACACGAGGCAAACATCATTTCAGAACTTCCAGAAACCACAAACAGTGCTCCTTTATTTACTTATATTTAGCAAACCACTCAGTCAAATTCTTCTCTAACTTGTGTCTGTGCAGATAGACTACAGTCAGTGTTGCACAGGGTGAAAATCAGGTCAGAGTCTGGCCTAAAGCCTTGCTGGGGAGCGGATGGCAGGTGACAGCTCTACTGCTCAGAGGCACTTGGCAGATGGGGATAATTCTACCCCCCATCGCACCATCACCTACTTCCTTCTCACAATGGAAGAAGACTTGGGTTTTCTCATTCTCTTTTAGTTTTCTTCCACTTCACTCACAGTCTTAACTTACTTTACAAGCTTATTTTAAAGAGGGGTACTGATGTTCTTGTTTAATTTGCCCTTGTTTTTGTCTCTTGCACAGGCCAGGACCTCAGATTAAAATCAGACTTGAGCCTCAGTGAGTAATATCCTGGTGCACTTTGTGAATAAATAAAAACAAGATCATTCAATAAATGCCACTCAATTTTGTTAAACTTCTTACACACGTAGAAATGCGATTTAATCCTTCAGTAAGTGAACTGACTCTAAAATAAGGATCCAAGTGCAATGAACACATTGCTTTAAAATAAAAAGAATTAAAAGAAAGAGAAATTCCATTAAAAAAAATTATCCTAAGAGAAGAAAACCAGAAAACCTCAAGCAAACAAGAAGGCTTAAGCCAACTATAATATGTAGAAACCTAATATTCCCAAAACTGAAAATAACTCCAAAATCCAATAATATAAAAATGCTTTATAAGGTTTTCCTTTCAAGCTGTGGTGGGTTCCAAAAGGTTCTGCAATGCAGAACCAATGAAATAACACACAGACATGGCCTCACTTTGTGCATCTTCACTCCAAGTGGCAGCTTTCACTGTAAACTTTTGTTTAGAAACAACAGATAATATGATAAGGCTCTTCCAAAGGAGGTTATGAAAAAGACATTGAGCAATTGCTCTCCAACAATATTAGGACTAGCACAGAAAGAAATTGCTTTGATTCACAGCAAATGTCACTTTGATTATGATTAGCAAGGAAAAAAAATAGAAATGTAGCTCAGTACTTGAACCTCTGTGGGAGGTTAAGGGACCTGTTTCCTTGGAGCTTACTTGACAAAATTTCCTTCAAAAATGGACTAGAGATTCTTGGCATGGGCTCAGAGTGAGTGCAGCCATATGGTTTTCCTTAAATTTGGGTGATTCTTACACCCTTTATCTGAGGAACACTATTGCATTCTGTCTTGGGAAACATGCATTAATGGGAAATCCAGTCAGACTTATTTATCCAAGCTGCAGGCTTTTTAGTAACTTCTGCAGGTATCTGTAGGTCCCACAGGAACACCACTTACATCCACACTGCTCCCCAGCTATGTCCATGCTTCCCCATTACCACACTGCTATCTCCATCTCAATTCAATTATTAAGTCTGTCATTTCCCAGCTTTGAAAGCCTTATTTTTCGACCCTAACACTTCCCTACCACATTTACAGAGTGTAAATGTCATTTGCAGTCACTCGCAACTTTACGATACGTTCTGAATCCAACACCTACTAGATGACTCCCTGCCAAAAGGCAGTATTTTTGTATGTAAAATGTGATCAAAAAAACATTCAGCTATATAAATATATACATCCACAAGGCTTTTTTTAAGCAGCTTAGTGTGGAAAGAAGGAATTTGGCAAGAAAAGAGTCTTCAAACAAGAAGAACAGCCTCTGAGCATTTGTGGTGAAAACTGGGTTTGATTTGATCCAGTTCTAAATGTTTTAATATCACACATCGGGCATGCAGCGTTCACACTGTGCCATTTTGAAGTAATTTTCGGAGTCCTACCAAGCAAGGGCTGCTGCACAGCACATGCCTTAGTTGTGCAGTGAACACACATCTTTCTCCCCAAGAGCAATACTGAAGGCAGAAGTCTTTTCCTCCAGTGCACGCTGCAAACTGCGCAGCTGAAAACTTCATGCTCTCAGCAAAGGGAGAGGTTTTTGGCATATGTGTCCCAGAATCCAAGAACAGTTGAAGTGGGAGGAGAAATGATCAAAGATGTGAGAGACACCAAGAGCTGCCTGTTGATCATTTTGTAAATTTGAAGGAATGTTGAGATGTGCCTTTCTCTGAAAGCTTCTCTTACTGAGGACACTGTAGTTACCAACTTACAGTGCAGCAAGACAGAGATGTTGCCTATAGCAGAACATACCTGAAGGTCCAGCCCCAGGGCCATCCTTTACCCATGGGGGGCAGAAGCAGCTTGAGCACTCCCTACATCTTTGGGTGGC
Source organism: Pseudopipra pipra (assembly GCF_036250125.1). Classification (NCBI taxonomy): domain Eukaryota; kingdom Metazoa; phylum Chordata; class Aves; order Passeriformes; family Pipridae; genus Pseudopipra; species Pseudopipra pipra. Next base: position 11,267,160 of record NC_087555.1, read on the forward strand.
ATGGGCCACACAGGAGTGGTTCCCCAGGTGCAAGGGGCTCTGTCTCACACCAGTGGCCCCTCCTCGGCCCTGCAGAAGGGAGGTGGGCAGCTCGTTGGGTGCATCTCCCATCAGGCCTGGTCCTCCTCTGGGCAGCAGCACCTTCCATTCCCAAGTACCTGTTACTCATGGTACCTGTATGCCCAGTGTCAGAGTTCACCAGACAGCTCGGAGCCTAAACACCACAACATTTAACACCTGGAGGATTTGTTCCTGCTTGTTACCACTGAGCTTTACCCCCTTAACTGGAAGGGTTGGAAGCTTTCCTGGTTTTTCAAACGAACACCAAGAACACCAGAAAAACAAGCTTGGAGGATCCGAATGTTTAGCAGGAGCTGGCATTCCTGACCATTACACTCAGGCTCGCGGCCCTTCCAACAAGCAAGGCCAAAAAAGAAAAATCCTCTGCACCAACCAGTCACTCCAGAAAAGCTCCCACAGTCCTTCCATGGACTGCCCCACCAGCTCTGACTGTGCTGCCAAGCAGGGAGCCCACAGAGCCTCTGGTTCACCACATCCTGCTCTCTGCAGCGTTTTCGCAGCTGAATCCATGCTGCAAGTCCTGGGGGAATAAATAAGCTCAGGCAACAGAGACATCATTGAACTTCCAGGGACTACATGTCTTGGCTTTCAAAGAAATGGTCCCTCTCTCTTTCTTTTTCTCTTTCCAGAAGAAATGCTTCCCAACATGTTAAACTTTTCTGTGTTATTTTTTCCCCCTGTAGTTAATGAAATTCTATTGTTTTCTTGTCAATTATTTGATCATTAAAACAAGGCTTGCATGAAATGCAGGAAGCCCAGCAGGCCTGCAGAGGCTGCTGCACAGCACGGCGGTACAAGAAGCGTGACTACAACAGGACAACGACCACACTCTCGTCTCCAGCACCAACGTAGGCGTCCCCAGCAAAGAGGACACCTCTGGGCAGGATGGCCAGACCAGGGCAAGGGCAGGCTAAGAGGATGCTCCACAGCAGCTGGTGGCTGGAGAGTTGTCAGCACTATCAGACATGGCCATGGGCAAACCGAAGGAAAGGCAGGCACAAAGGAAAGACCTTCATAAGCACAAGTTCAGTTTCTCCTCCCTGAAATCAGAAGGGGTAGTGGCAACCACATTATATTTCATTTCATTTATGTTGCATGAGCTCTATTAAGCACCAGTTGATAAATCCTGTGGAGTTATGAATTTAGTCCTGCTCCTGCAGGAGCCTGAGGTAAAGGCGATGGAGCCACTTGGACAAGGGGCAGGGGCCCACAACAGGCCAAGTGCTGCATGCCAGGGCAAGCAGCTTTCAAGAGTTCGGTTTCTACAGGAACAACATGGAAGATGGGGAAAAAAAAAAAAAGATGTGTTATTAATCCCTTCTGCAAACCTAAGCCACAGAAATTTGCTGTCTGTTCAAAGTCAGTCTGCTGCACAGCTGGGAACTGATCTCTTATCTCAAGTGCCAGCCTAGTGCCTAAACCACAAAAGCGCTCTTTCCTCCACTCCTTCGACATGCAAATGGCGTATAATTGTATAGGCATGCTTACCATAAACATCTAGCAGGACTTGGCATCATGCTAATGGGATTTTTATTAGCCAAATATTTCTTTGGTAACCAGGTCAAACAATCACGTTCTCTTTTGTTTCCTGTTATGAAATGAAACTGAAAAAATATGCCACTTAAAAAAATAAAATAAGAAGAAGCCCAACCAGTTCTTTTTTTCATAAAGAAAACAATATGCTTAATGCAGAATAAACCACATTTTATGAAAAGAGGTCATCTTTGGGGGGAGGGAGAGAAACAATTGAAAAGAAAAAATGTAGCACAAGAGGGAATTATGAATCTTTTTTTTTTTCTTATGGAAAGTATTTACATGTTTATTTTAAGCCTAACATAAATGTAAATATTTTAAACAAACAAAAACACACCAGGGTAACAATAGAGTATTGTTTTTTTTATGTTGAATAAAAACTGCCAGGACAGTGCATGTATATTTTTAAACATGCTGCTTCAAAAAGCAGGATGCAAGGGATGTTGCATCTTTAATTTTTCTGTTAATTATGGATTGAGCATTGTTGTGAGTCTTGTCCTCAAAACCCAGCTCAGAAAATAAGAGCAGATGCTCATACCCAGGTTTGGCTCATGTGGGAATTGAACAGAACATATTGGTTTATAATTAATGTAATTTGTTGGATTATCTTTTGTGAAGGAGCTAAGGTAAACAACCTTGCAGCATTGTAGTGAAATTCTTCTGCGCTCAGAGCCTCTATACTTGATGGAAGATGACAAAAAACCTACCCTTCCTCCTGGACTGCGGGAAGATTTGGAAATGTCTGTCACATTCAAACATATTTTAATTAACTCAAAGGAAAGAATAAGGCTACAGACCCTAAAGCAAATTACAAATAGTGTTTAAAATCAGAGCTAATGATTCCCCAATTGACTATTCTGATTAACAAAACTCTCTTTTCTAGTTTGCTGTAATTTTGTTATGGGGCAAGGATGGAGAAGAAACATACTCTTCTGTCCTGAAAATGGTAGCTGCACTTCAGACCAAATCTACTGATCCAAAAGGCTCCTCCCCTGGCTGGCATTCCTGTTTGGCCACACAGCACTCAAGCAAGCATGGCACTACAGGGCAACTTAAAGAAGAAGATTAAAAAAAAGTATGATTATATAATGTGACATTTTCCAAAAGACTTCTCCAAGAACACTCAGAGTCTTGGTAAACATTAATGAATGACACTTTAGTCTCCAGGAAAAAAAAAGAAAAGGAATGAGAATAAAAAAGAAACAACCCCAAAACAACCCCAAGCACTGTGTTCTTAGGGATAGTAATTGCAGAAATATGGGCCAAAACCTTGGCTGTGTGTTCCAGGACAATGGCACTCATCCTGACTCCCAACTATCACCATAAGCCTTAGCTCTGTTTCTCCATGTTTCACAGAAAAAAGTACAATCTGAAAGCAGCAGCTTAAGGAGTCAGTTCAGGCTTTCTGTCTCTTCAGGCCTCCACAGAATCACATGGTTAAGTTTCTAATTCTTTGTGCATTTAAGTTTTCCTCTGTTCAAAGCACTCATGAGTTCACCTTGTCATAGCAGGGATACCAGCATGGTGTGCCCCCTTCGGCCCTGCTGCCAGGTGCCAAGGAGGGAGGTCGTGCTGGAGACCTGGTCAGAACCACAACAGGGAACTGGCCCAGAGCCAGCAAGAGACATCATTTTGAGCCAAACCCACATGCCATGCACCCTTTGCCTCTAAGGGCTTCCTTCAACAGCAAGCATCTGTCTCACTTCGTCCTCATAGCTTATATAGGTAACAAGACACCTTGGAATCATGTCTTCTGGAAGAGGCAGAACAAGGAAGAACAGGAAACCAAAGATCTTGTCTCAGGCCATTGCTGCAACCCCTTCTAATTGGCCACCAGCACAGAGAGGACACTGACTGATCAGTGAGTCATTTCAGCACTGCCCTGGGACCTCTACTTTGCAACAGGATGAGTACCTCGAGCACCCTCAGCTGTCTGAAAACACATCATCTCCCTAGGGCATCTGCCAGCATCCCACAGACAGATGCCTTTGGCCACAGTTAAGGTGCTGGCATCACACAAGACCTTCACCTCATAGAAGCTATAGCCTACATTTCACCTGACAGGTGGGCAAGGAGGCAACAAAAGCAGGAACACCAAACATTTGGTCTGCTTATAAAAACAAATAAAATAAAAGTAGATATTAGATGGATGTTGTTTCCTTGGTCAGGACCACCAGGAGTTAGCCCTGCTATTGTTCATTAAGCCAGTCATTCTCTTCCCATAGGGGGGAAAAAAAAAAAATCTTTAAAACCAGGAATTTATTCTTGCATCATCAAAATTTGTTTTCAGGTTCTATCAGGACCTGGGGAGATTTTCCCAGCTGAGCTGCAAGTTGGTACTGACCATCCCAGAGACAGCCTGTTGCTTTTCCAACTCTGCTCTCCCAGAGAAATAGCACTCCAGAAAGCATGTTCACACACCAGGCATGCAATAGTTCATCTGCCAAAGGTTTTGACTCTTAAAATAAGAAGTCAGCTGCTCATCAAACTGCACATGTGGAATATTTTTAGAGAACAGTCTTCCCTAGATATGTAGCACTTCTGCAACTTTATAAGAGAGGCAGCAGCAGAGAGTTTGGGACACTCAAACACCAAGTTTAAAGTCATAAATGAAGTAGACTTTCAGCTCAGAAATGTACATTGCTAATGAGCTACAGGCACAGCTGATACAGTAATAGTTCCATTCCATATTCACAAGAACAATGCTCACTCATGGGGAACGACAGTCTTATCAGGTTGGTAACTTTATCTCGAATATCATGTTCAAATTTTCATATCCTTATAAATTAAGAAATACTAGAATGAAGTGACCAGATGTTCAAGTCTCATCCGCAGCACATTCATTACCAGGCACACATTTAAGATGCATGCAAGTCCACCAGGACTCTTCTCTGAAGAGGCTCACTCCTCTCAGTGTCAGCTGGTTTTGCTAGCACAATGACTTCAGCACCTCAGCCCAGAGGAAACTTCTGCCTCCACCACTACCACATCCCAGGACTACTAATGCACTGCACCGCTTTCAGTGGGCTCAGGAAAGAAAAAATACTGTTTCTCCTCTAAAGCCAGAATCAAAGGAAGAGAGAGCAGAGGGACAACACAAAGGAGAGGCTGGGTAAAGTTCTTGCTTCATGCAAAAGAGTTGCTGCTTTATTCACAGTCTCCCATCTTCTTCACCTCTGCATAGCCCCACAATCAAAGGGTCAAAAGATCTTACAATCTCATTTTTCACTTAACACAAGTTTTTGTTCTACATTAACCAAGCACCTCATCTCCCCAGGGACTGCCAGTCCTAGCTGCTGGGCCTTGAAAATCTACCTTTACATCCCTGCTTTTCAGCCCTGTTGATAGTGTAAACCCATAGCATGGTAAGTTTTGGTGTCTGATACTAACAGCAGCAAAATATCTGTGTGTAGACACATGCATTTCCTTTGATGGATTACTACTGTTTCTGAAAGATATGGAATATAACTCTAATATAATTATAATTATTCAGAAATTTAAGCATAAACATGTTGGTCCACATAAGTGAGAATTGCTGAGGACCAGACTATAGAGCATCTTAAACCACTTATTACGCTTTTCCTTTGCGTTCTAATGCCAACAGAACAACATTTTCTTTTTAAATTTTGTAAAAGAAAAAAAATATAAACCAAACAGACTGTTCTCTGGCTGAGACCTTCGATTCTTTGGCACCTAATATAACAACAAAAAAAATTAATTTCACATCATACTGGCAATAGCTTATATTAAAATTGCATTCTTGCTGCTTTGACTTTACTGTACAGGGATCTTTTTGTTCTACATAAGTACTCTATAGTGGGCTTTTTTTTATCTAAATAGTATTCTCTCTGTCAATTCAACAAGACCAGCATTTTCCTACTCTTTGACATATCCATGAAAAGTGTCCCTCTTTCTAGGTTTAGTTTTGTCGCTGTAAGCAAACAAGCATGGCACAATCCCAATGGACAGCCCAAGTGTGACCCTGTCCCTGTACCCAATGTTTGTCTGGGGAGCATATTTTATTGTGCAGAAGCCTTACAGTTAGAGACAAACCTTCAGCTGGAGGTCCACACAACATACAATTCACCCATAATAAAAGCCTGCCCCTTCTTGTCTCAGGCACAACTAAAGGACAGCATAACTCTGCAGAAGACCAAAGAAAGGAGCACTTCTGCTGATGAGCATTGCTGTGAAAGGGCAAGTCAGATTCCCTTCAAGGTACAGACACCCAGGGTGGCTGCTCTGCTCTTTGTCCTACAGCTCACCTGCCTTCACCATTCACAAGAGAATTGAACAGGACCAAATATTTTCCAGTATTCTCTGTCCCATCCCAGCTGAAGAGTTTCAAGTGTCCATACACCCAGAGAAAGTATGAAGTGGCAACGTCTCCAGGCACTTGACCATTCCTCTCTCCCAGAGACCCCCAGATCCACCTTTTCCCCATGCTCATTACACCTTTTCCTCAAAAGCAGTTAACATAGATCTGGATCCAGTCTGTAGTGCTCTCCTCTCTCCATTTGGTCACCTTTGATGCAGAAAACTTGTATTGCTGCAAGAATTTGCAATGCCAAAACCCAAAAGGAACCAGGAACAGACTTCTAGTATAGACACTGTGTAGTCAATACAAGATTTTACTGTCTCAGCAGATACCAAAAGCATTAATTGCTCACACTGTTTATTATTGGTTTTTGTCAGTATTTGATCCACCGCTGGTTTGCCCTGTCTCCTGGGAGAGGGTAGATAGTCTTTTTATTACAATACTAATAAGATAATTTCATATTTACTGAAAATGTAATTATGTAATTTTTAAGTATCATTTATTTGCTGTCTCCATACATTCCACAATGGGACTAGAATTTGGGAAAGCAAAAAACATCTATGTGAGAGGGTCATGTCCTCAAAAGAAGGGGAAAATAAAGAAAAAAAAACCCAACTGGTTTCTTTCTGTTCTTTAACCCCTCTATCTTGGATCTTACTCCTGTGTTAGTAAATAAAGCAGGGGGAAGGAGTGAGGGTGAACCATAGGAACCATTTACTCAGCAGAACTAAAGAGATGAAAGCAGCTGGCCAGGCCAAACGGGTTTGTGGTTTTTCACCATAAGGGTTGCCTCTTCAAGAGGGTACTGAGTTTTTACTGGAAATTTAGCATTTGTTAACTGGAATGTTTTTAGTGGTCTTCAAAATTGAAAAATTGCAAGGCAGAAGCTTTGCACCTTGATGTGGTAAATTAGCTAAGAAAATTTAGACTTGAGGAGGAAGCAGTATAAAAAAAACCCACCCAAACCCCCAAAAATATCTCAATGGCCATAGTCACTGCAGTTTCTCCTCCTCATCATCAGAAGGTCAAACAAATTAGCTGCAGCCATCCAACAGTGTAAGACCAGTCATCTCCATTTGGAGGAGCACATGTGTCTGAGGCCAGGCAGGAGATGCTCTTTGATTTGCAATTGGCAGCCTTGAGCAAAGAAGCTTGAAAGTTGGGCATATCACCTGCCAGCAAAAGTAGCCATCTCAAAGCCCTGCCCTCAACCCAGGACTCAAATTCAGTGGTCTCCTAAATTGTGTGTGCTGGAAAAAAAGCAAACACCATTGTCCTCAAGCTTTTTCTAAGATTAGATCTGATGTAGAAGGTAATGAAAGGTCAAAAAACCATCATCATTTCCATTTTACAGACAGGAAAAAATGACATTTTAGAGTCAAAATGTCTTCTTTGACAAATAAGCCTCTTTGAATACAGCATCTTCTCCCACTGAGTATCTGCATTGCAAACATATTTAAAGTGGCACTATACCACAGTATTGAAGAATGCTGTCTCATTAAAATGGTTGTCCCAGGTTGCACAGAAATCTTCTGGATATGTTATGTTCATGAGACCCATAGCTGGGAACAGACAGGGTTCTCTGTGGTTTGGAACATAAAGGAAGAGAGGGAAAACCTTACAGATTAGGATGCCTGGACCATTTGATTTCCTGAAGATTAAAATCACTGCCTTGAACCTACCACAAGCCTACAGCACAATGCACCACTTAACAGACAGGCTGTGCTGCTTCCAGTAGCCTGACTTCCTGGCTTAAATTACAGGTCTTGTCCAATGCATAGCAATAATCTGGCATCCCTGGGAAAAGTAAAGGTGATAGAAGCACAATTTAGTCATCCAGGAGAATGGCATACAGCCTGCCTAGAAGGTACAGAAGGTCTTTGCAGCTTTCAGAGCATTGAATGTCCTTATTTTCACAGACAGTTGGAAAGTTCAGGAGCAAGGAAAATTCAGAGACAGCATGGCAGGCTCCATATAGGATGAGGTGAAACAGTCTCTGTGATCTGTACCACATTGCTCAGGGTTTTGACCTTGTGGCACCTTTGAAAGAAAGATTGGAGACTGGAAGAATTTAAAGCTAAAACCAGATCGATTCAGTACTTTTTGACCTCCCTTGATTATCTCATGAGATCATCATATAAAACAGGTTTTTGGAACAAACTGAATAAGAGCAAAATCCCAGCTTCACACTGGCAGAACCAAAGGAGAACAAGGGGAGGATCTGTTGCAGAGAAACAGCTACTGAGGAAGCTGAAGAGACTTTTCTACAGCAGGAGGTAATAGCCATATACAGAATAGCTGTAATAAATTGACTTCCAAATAGGCTTCATCATGACCTCACTTTGCATGCACACATCCCAAAGACCAGCTTTATGCGTTCTGTCACTCTGCACATAGGAGAAAAACACTTTCAAATTCAAAGAATACATGTTCTCTGCTCCTGCTTTCAGGAGGTAGCAGTAGTTCAAATGGGAAGTGCTGTGTACTCTTAAGCAGCAAATTGCACACAATTATATATTTTCTTAAGGTGTCTTGCATAATTAAAGCCTCTTTAAAGAAAACAAAACTGAACATAGTTTAACTACATGACTGCACAACTAAGCCACATACCAGAACAGAAACGGACAATGATTGTGCTCTTTTGCTCATACCATGTTAACCAGCACTAGACATTCAGAAACAATAGCAAAGTAACTGCAGATGCATTTGTCATCATCTTTCAGCTGTATTTCCCCAATGAGCTAACAAAACTACACAATGTTTACAACACTTATTTACTGAAACTCGATTTTTGATAACCTTCTAGACAAAGCATTCATAATCCAAATATGGACACGAGATCACAAATGAGGGTTTTGCTTCAAAAAAAGCAATGAATATGAGAAGATACATAAGATGTTCAGCTAGTGTAAGAGAAAGCAGTTCAACCCAACTGAAGATTTGGCCACATGTTTTTCTTAAAACAGACCACAAAGAATTACTTAGTACAATCAATTACCCACATCTAGCAGGGTAGATTAACGTTCCTGTTTGATTATAACCCAAGAGTTTGTTCCTGAAATACAAACTTTGACTGCCAGGGAATACAGAAATATAATAGACTTTTGGCTTTGTTTTAACAGTAAGGTTCCTGAAAGGGAATAATGTGATATGTACTTGCCACACCATAGAGAGCCTGGAACATGCCCAAGTCTATTTTAGGGCCTTGCCTCAGGGTACATCTCTGAGGAAACAGGAAACTTTGGTTTAATACCAAAGCTAAGCCTAGACAACAGTTCCCAAAGAGTTTTCCTCCCTCTCTTCCACCTCTTTTCTGAGATTTCTCCCCAAACTTCAGATTCCCAGAGCACCTTTTGTCTTGCTGCACTTTTTACTCATGATGTACTCTCAACACTCTGGGTGTCCTACTGTCACCTCCCCCAGGAGCCCTTGGCCTGGCCATACATCCCCTCCAGCAATTCCCTGCTCTAGTCACCCCAGTGCAGAGTCCCTGACAAAAATTCAATGGATGATTTCTCTTCAGGTCATCCACAGACACCAGCCACTCCACCTGAGGCCAGCACCACCTGATTAGTCATTGCAGTGGCTCCAGTCATCTCTCCCATGGCCAGTCACCCTATGTCATGGGTACAAAAGCTAGTTCACAAACTATGTTTAAAAGCTCTCAGCCACAGGAAGGGGAAGCAGCTGCCCTGAGGAGCACAGGTTGTTTTAATGCTCCCTATCACAGAAATAACATGAATCTAAATGTGCTAAGGGCTGGGCCCTATATGGACAAGATCTTCAAACTACTTTTCCCAGTTTCTGAGTCCTCATGCTGTATTCCTCCTTAGGCAACAGGGAGAGAGGTCTAGGAATCAGATTAAAGGTGGCTGGGAGACAGGTTACTGCCACAGCACAACTGATCCACATGTGTGAGCTGAGCTTGATGCATCAGCCATCAGGGGCTATCATCACACAGCCCCAGGTCTGCACAGAGCTAGAGCCCACCATCATTTTAAAATAATCCAGGCTCTTTTTTTTTTCCATTCCTGCCTCATCATGAGCATCCAAATTGAACAGTTTGATGTCTTACAGACTAAACTAGCCAATAAAAGACTGACTTCAGGCATGCCCGGGAAATAGGTCACTGAAGTCCTAAGGGACAACCTGTGAATGCAGCAGACACAAGTCAGTTTATCTGGAGAACCACCAAACAACTTCTCCATGCCTCCACACCCATCCAAAAAAATAAAGTTCCTCAGAGATACACCAGCTAGCTGAAGATGCTCTTCCTCCACGGGACCAGTTGCTGCCCGTAATGGGCAGATGCAATAACACGAAGGAAAATTTTCCTGGAACCAGACTTTCACTGGCTTCTGTGGCAATTGTGCTCCTACTACTCAGTCCAATCTGTAATTCTGTGGTTATTCACGTAGATTATTAACTATCAGATGCTACAACCTTCTGGAGCATGTATATAATTTTCATATGTTTCCCCCACCATGTCCACCTACAGACCTTTGAGCTTACTTTAAACAAATCTGCAGCTGTAACTGGAAAAAAAAGTATGAATTATTGAAAGTTTAGAAGAAATCTTAATTACTTCCAACCAAGGTCCAAAAGATTTAGTTAAAGACTCCTTGGAGTGTATGTACCACATTCAAGAATACTGGCTATTCTCCAACAGTTTATATCTGCTAAGCTTAAAAATTCATGTAAGTCTTTAAAATTAATGT